>NW_022103908.1:32575047-32593146 GCF_000313985.2 Echinops telfairi
TTTCATGGATTTTAGCACAAGAAAATGCCAGGTGTGTATTTTTAGGGATTTCCAAACTGAATATACAGCCAGTGAAGGTCATCGCAATAATGGATTTGATGCCAAAAGGGTTGGTTCACTTGTTTCCAAGTGAGAACAAATGTATACAACAGTGAATGGCAAGAATGAATTGTCCTTAGGTCAAAATTCTTAGCCCCAGGAGGGGAACTTAAGCCTGAACACCAGGCTGGAAAGAGTTATTGCTCAATATTGAAACACATCTTGTGTCTTCAGGAAAAGAATACAAAATCTTTTGTTTATTATTAGTTTATCAAAGTAAATTGCACAGCAATGCCACCACTTTTCAGAACTGTAAGTGCAGATGAGAAGGTGGATCTTTTTGGAGGAATTATGTTCTCTTGTTTAGTAGTTATCACTAATGAAAGAAAGATTTCTTAAATACTAATAAGTCAGGGCTGAATTGACTGACCATGCATTCAAATGGCTGCATTATTCACGCTGGAATTACTTCAAAGATTCATTGCAAATTGCCCTCTAAATTGAATGTAGGGTTTCATTTTTCATAACTACTGTGTTGTGACAGATGAGCAGAATCTGAGAGGAAAGTGACAGCGATGGACCCAATTCCTTAGTGCGCTCTCGGCAAGACAGAGCCAAACTATCTCTAGAATTTATTTTGGCAAGCAGAAAGTCCCAGGCTATTGTGCTGTCTGTCTAACACAGAGAGAAATGTCCTTATTGTGGTATTTCAACGAAAGGGAATCGAGTCAACATCCTTGTAGAAGGAGCTTTGTGGATGCTGTACACGTATTATATATATATATCAGGACCCCTGACTAGCATGCAGTGACTCCCTGAGAGGCGGATGATTCAATCTCCCCACCCAAGGCGCCTCCGAAGACAATCTGACAGACCTGCTCCCAAAAGGTCACAACCATGAAACCGCATGGAGCAATTCGATTCTGCACACACGCGTTGCCAGGAGTCCAATTACACTAAATGGCAACTAATAACATGAACAAATGATATGCTTCGTCTTCTTTGATTTCAGGAGCCTTTGTGGCATAAACTTCTAAACATTGGACTACTAAACTCAAAGTCGACAGTTCAAACTCACCGTCAGCTCCAGGGGAGAACACCGTGGCTTTTGACTCGCATACAGATTTAAGTCTCAGAAGGCTTGCTCTTGCCTTCTAGGTTTTGTCTGGGATTTACTTTACAGTTCAGTTATTCTTCGATCTAAGTCTATTGCCATTGGATATCTGATCAGGTCCTCAGTTTGGCTAACAAACACAGGAGGCACTGAGAGGCGGGAAGCGTGCCTATGCTTGGCTGCCCAGAAACCTCACTGCACCATCGCTGTCCAGGACTGACTGCAGGCCACCTCCCACAGAAGATGCCTGCTTTCATGTTGTTCAGAGTTCTACCAATGAAGTTCATGTCTGGCAAACTAACGATTATGTCTTTTTCAAGAACACATCCATGCTTACAGTTCAAGTCAGACAGAGAGAAAAAAATCCAATTCCACAAGCGGCATCATGAGCACGTCTGTATCATCTGCTACCACTGTGTTTAGGTTATTATTGAAAATCGGAACCAATATTAGAGCTGCCAGATGAGAGGAATAGGAAGTCCTCCCCCTATACACGAGGTACATACTTGTTGCAATACAGAGAGGGGAAGACAATTTTGTTAGCCTTTAAATTGGGTTTGTATTGCCCAGGCCTCCCGGGTTAGAAATGATTGAAAACAAATATTGGGTTGGAGTTAGTGACAAATGCGGCTGATGCCTTCAGGTTTATAAGACGCCAGAATGTGAACGAACATATGCTCTGCTTGTAAGACAAATGATTAGGCAGCCTCCTACAGCTTGCAGTTTGGAAAGGTTTAGAGAGTGTCACAATTCTTCTTCCGTAATGGTCTCAGGTATCTTCCTTTGTTCAAACTGGCTCTCAGGTTAACGCACAGGCACCCGGACATTAATGGGCAATTCTAAGTGTGCAGGACTAAATGGTGCTATTTTTATTTATGTCTAAGTAGTTTCACGTCTTTGCACTAAGCTTGTTAGTAGGGAATTTAAATGTGTCTTTTAGATGACAGAAATAAAGCCTTTTCCAGTTAAGGTTAACCTGTGAAGCTCTGGGGCTCGAGATAAATCACCTCCTGTCCTTTCACCTTTCAATCCCAATATTTTATGACTGACTCTATAATGTATCTTTCCTTGGTGACACACGACGGACTTTTTTCTCCTCTGAAGGTGATTTTCATATTTTAGCTTATTCTAAATGTTCAACTTCACATACAGTTGTTTACTCTCCTCGTGCTGGGGGGCTGCCTTTACTTAAGGACGCTGGACTGTTTGTGTTTTCCTTTGTTTAATGATGTTAAAGGGAACCAAGGAGTTGACAGTTGAATGTAAAGTGACAAGTTATTCTCAGTGGAAATCGCATGTGAAAACTGAGACGGCTCCCAGAGTCAGTCAATGTAACGACTACCTCTAGGTGTCTAGAACAATAGTCTAGTTCACTTAGAGGGTTAGCATTGCGTAGAAAGGATGAAGCTAAGGCCCACTGGACACGGTTTCTTTTAGTGTTTCCAACTCAAATGGTCAGCTATAGCTGAGTGACTTCTGGCAAGTTCCTGACTATCTCTCCGCCCTGAGAATGGTCCTTTGCTAAGGATGGGGCCCTGAAGGGATGCTGTGAGGATGAAAAGAAACCAGCTCTTCGCTTGCATCTTATTCAGAAGCATCTCCTTAAGCCTTCATATCGTTTGTGAGAAGGGGTCAATTTTCACTACTTGGCAGAATAAAGACTCAAATGATCAAGAAGAAAGCAAGACTAAAGGAAATCACGGATTTATGCTTTGAATTTAAAGAGGGCTTTAAATCTGTAAAACCACAAAGCCCACGGTCAGCTAGCTAATTCCTACTCATAGCCACTTTACCGAAGGTTTTCAAAACTAGAAATCTTCATGCTAGCAGATAGCCTCGTCTGTTCTCCTGAAGAGAGATGGGTGGGTTTGACCAGCCTTATGGTTCCCAGCCCCACCAGGGCTTCTTTTACATCTATAGTTCATACAAATGCCTGATTGAAAAGAAACCAAGGGACATTTACACTTACGGTTAATGGTAATCTTAGGACCCAGACTGCCTAATGGCTTAAGCTTTGGAGTGTTAACCACAAAGTTAGTGGTTAGTCCAAGCTATTCGCTCTCATAAAGATGTGCAGTCTCAGAATTTCTGTGGAAAAGCCTTACACTGACCTTATGAGTTAGAATCTGCTCTATGGCAGTGGGTTTTTATTTTATTTGGGAGTGAGCTGAGGGTTGGGACTTAAGTTCACATGACTTTCACTGTCTGTTACAGATATTTGGAATGTTTGGAGTTGTTTATATTGTGCTTAGGTTACTTTTGTGACTAGACATAGTACTGTTCTTGAAGAAAAAAAACTGTCTGTTGTCATTGAATCAATTCAACTTATAGCAACCCTGTAGGATGGAGTCCAACTTCACATGAGGTGTCCACGACTGTGTTCTTTATTGAAGTAGATGCCACATCTTTCTCTTAGAGTGGCTGAGGGGTTCAGCCTCCGGACCTTTTTGTTTGTATCCAAGCACTTAAGTACCACACAACCAGGGCTAGTTGGACATACTAAGTGCTCAATATTTGTTCCATTTTTTTGTCTTCAAGATCCACAGGATATACCATTAAAAGCATTATTACAGCCATTAACTCTAATATTTATTGACAACCTACCACTTTCTAAGCTCTGTCAGGTGTTGAGTTTTCAAAGTAAAAGAAATCAGACAGGTTTCTGCCCTCTCTATCTATCAATCTTAGTGAAACGTCACAGAACTTTCAAAATTCCCTGTAAGGAAATGTTTTAAGAACTTTCTCTCAACCTGATCGCCTCTCTATTGAAATTATACCACAGAGTATCTCCTGCTGACCATTATCCACTGCTGTCTGAGAAATTAAAATTTGCTGAGGATCCCATGATATTATTTGTTGGATATAACCTCCATATGCATTAGGTTTAATTACATGTAATTTCTGGTTTTGGTCATGATTGTCAAATATCAAAACATCCACATGGTTCAATTTAAATGTACTATTCAGATAATTCAGACAATTTTCCATTGAAAATCTCCACCAAATGCTTTTATCATTAATTATAAATATAGATTTTACTATGGCGAGAGATTCCTAGAAGATTTGTTTTCGACAATTTTTGGTAATCTTCAGCAGCACATATTCCTATAAACCAAATTGACAGGGAGTCCAAACATTAATCTCATGCAATATTCATATGAGAATGTACCAAAAAACCCACCAGAATTGTACTGGGTGGAGCAGCGCTTCTGTGGTGCTCATTTTTCCCACTCTGAGTTAGTCCACCTAGCTGCATCACCTGGAAAGGTTCTCTCTGATCACTTAATTATTTCGTAAAAGCAGTATTGCTCGACCTTGTTTTTTGTGATGGCCAATTATGAGAACAGAGTTCAGCTGTGAAATTTTAGTTCCTCCTCAGGAACGATGCCACGGAAAATGTTGTGATGTAGAACAAGGACGGCGCTGTGGGAAAAATTCAAGTGTATGAGTGGTTCTCTCCTTTCAAAAAGATGAAATGTCAATTGATGGATGACAAACCTCTTTGGACCTCCATCATCTTCCAGAATGGGTGAAAATGTCGACTTATAGTGCATTTGGAGTTCATCCCACCAGGCCAAACTATCAATCAAGCTTTCTATTTAGAGGTTCTGAGAAGATTGCGTAAGAATTTGCGCCAAAAAAAGGCCCGATGTGTGGCACACTGGGCACTGGTTTTGCCACGAAAAATGTACCTGCTCACACAGCCCTCTCCGTGTGCCAGTTTGGGGCAAAAAACCAGCATCCCTCTTCTGCCCCGTGCACCTGACTCCCCTGACCTCGCTCCATGGGACTGCTTTTTGTTTCAGAAAATGAAAAGGGACATGAAAGGACAGAAATCTGATGATATAGAAGAGGTAATGAAAAAAAGGAGGGAGGTGCTGTCAGCCATGCAAACAGATGAGTTTTTAAAATGTTCCCAAGAATGGAATCACATATTTGATAAATATATTAAGTGTAATGGAGAGTACTTTGAAGGTGATAAGGTTGTTTCATAAAAACGTTTAAATATATAACTTTGAAAACATTTTGTTTTGGTGGAACCCCTTCATATACTCATAGAAAATATAAACCTTAGTAAATGCATCAACCCCCTGTATTATAATCCTATCAATAACAACTTGAGGAAAACCGTAGAGAAATAACTATTCCCAGCACCCCAGTGTGTAATTGAAAGTGTCGTGCCCATGATTTAGAGAGAGTGAACTAGTGGAGGAAGAATGAAGAACATATTTTTTGAAATCCACAGAACCCTTTGACATGTGCTATTGTGCCTGCATAGTTGAGTTCTATCTTGTTTGTACACTTCAGGATTTGATCATAATTGGTCAACGCTGACTTACGTTTGTAACCTTGCTTAATACTGTATTGCTGACAATTATTGCCTGCATCTCATGATTGCCTGCTAGGTTTAATTTACTTCTTTGGAGCCTGCTCTTGCTGTGGTCCTTTGACTTCCTTGACTCAGTGACCCAGTATGACAGCATAATTCCATGCCGTAAGATTTGCCCTGTCAAATGAGATCACCGAATCCTTTTCCTCTTGATTCCACTGAGTGGTTTTCAAAAATGCCGACCTTGGGGTGAGTCATACATGCTGTTTGTCTGAAAATATTTCTCTATGATTGTCCACTTTTTAACGTTTTCATATGAGTGTTTGCATTGGAGTATGTTAATATATTGTTCATTGAAGTACAACATGTATTGAGACAACTATACAATACCAAGTATATAATCTGATATATTTTTGTGCAGTGAACAGTCATAGAACTGTAGCAGAGTCAAGAAATACAATATTACCATTCACACACAGTCCTTTCTCTTGACTCATTCCACTCATTACTCCTCTTTACCAGATTCCTAATTACAACCCTGAATGAGTAGCCACTTCTAGCAACATGGGTCTGAGCTGCCTATTTTTGAGCGATATGTAAATGATGTTATAGATACATTCTTTTGTTTCTGGTTTATTTCATCTAATATTATGTTGTTATAAAATATTATTCTAAAATTGTACTTGTTTTGGTTTTTGTTTTCATTATAATTCCTGCATATATCCCACTGTATGATTATACCACCTTTATTTCTCCATTTTCTTGTTACTGGGCTTGTGAGTTGCTTCCATTTATCAATTCCTACAAATAATGCTTATATGAATATTCTAGTAAAATTCCATAAACGTCTTTTCAGACATTCATGTACACATTTGGGGGAAAGTATAAACATAGTACACTCAAACAAAATTTCAAAAACAGTTATACCAATTGCACTTCTACTCACAGTATTAGTGATGCTAAAAACAATTTCAATAAAGGATAAACCCATGCCTCTAATAGAAATGTAGAATTTCACACATGGTAATGATTTTACTTAGCACTGTCACGACTTACCCACTGCTATCAAGTCATTTCTCACTCATAGGGACACTCTAGGGCAGGGTAGAACTGCCTGGGTGGGCTTCCAAGACTCAATCTTCACAGGAGTAGAAATCTCGTCTTTCTCTTGCAGAATGGCCAGTCATTTGGAAAAGCTAACCTTGTGGATACCAGCACAATCCATTACTCAAGGCGCCACCAGGGTTACAACACTATCAAAGGATCAAAACAGATAAAACAAGTAACTCAAAAGAGGACTAAATAAATGTGTTGATACACGGCAGTAACACAAGTCAACGGCAAAAAACAAGGTTGGGAGCAAGTGAGGAGAGAAGTTGTATGTAAACAATATAATTTTGTAAAGGAGCTCAACTCTAAGAGGGCTTTAAGAGATTTTTGAAAAGTTTCATTATCTTAATTCTGTTTTTACCACTCACTTTTTGAAGTATCCTGGTTGAAGAAAGACTTAAATCAAATGAATTAGAGGTATGTCACCTACAGAATGCATAGGTTTTCAAGGAAGCTCTTTCTTTTTCCTATAAAGACCACTCCAGATGATCTACAGCCTCTTCAGCACTTGCCAATCACAATAGTGCTTACGATGTTGAGCTTTACCTTATGATCTATAGAATTGAACATTTTTTCATAAGCTATTTTGCTTGATGGCAATCTCTTTGATTAAATAGTTACTGCATAATTCTGTCCTTTGCTTGTAGTATGTTGTCTCTTTTACTTATGTATTTTTAAGAATTATTTATATATTATGCATATAAGTCCTATGTTAATATACAGATGCTTTCCCTTAAAAAAACCCTATGGAATCATAAATATATATGCAGTGGAAGTTGCCCGCATGTATTTTAAGCCATACATGCCTCCTGTACTTTAAACCTCCCTTTCTTAGTTCTATCCTGGAATTTATTTATAAATTTATAATTTCTTATAAAGCTCACTCCTTCGAAGATGCTGGTAAGTTTTATACCATCTGTTTTCCTTTTGAAATACCAGTCTTCATTTATATTATTCCTTAGAAGACCACTTTGATTGCTATTAAGATACTATTTTCCTCCATAGAGAAGATTTTCATTTTGAACTTAGCTTTCTATAGTTTTAGTACAATTTAGTATGTACTTAATACACAAGTGTCATTTGTGTTTAAAATGTTAATGATAATATTCTTTAGCTTCCAAAGTTGTATGCAATCAGTTTTTGCTGTTTCCCATACCTCTTTAACCTTTTAGCATGGTATTCTCCAAATGATCAGACATTTGACATTTCTGGAGATAAATTATTCCTGTTTGTAGTTTTCACCAACTCTTTTTTAGTACATACTGCTATTTATTTGAAAATTAGGGTTCTGAGACAAGCATCTCTGGCTGAAAAGATTGTATGCCTTGAGTTGAGGTATTGTACAATTTTGAGTTAGAATTTACAAGAGTGTCACTAACTCAAGGCCAGTCTATGATAAAACTCTAGATAGAAGTTCCTTGGGACATGTGCTAATGTAAACATGAACCTCCACATGAAATGCTTCCCTACAGGTGCAAATTTTCATGGAAACCTTTCCATTTTGTGAATGCATTCAGATTAGATAGAGAGCCTGCAAACCTGCTTATCATTACCTTGATCTGGTGGTCAGATTTTTTTGTTTTTTAAAATTTTTATTTTTACCTTCTATTAATGCAATATTTGTTTGTTTTAAATCAGTGTCCACCCAGACCTTGCTTCTTAGTTTGAGTAAAAGACACTTCTCATGTTTTATATTTTCCTCTACTAGTTTGGAAGCTGTATACTCTAATACTAACTTGTCAATGGTTTAAATTAATCTGTTTCTTTACATCTCTGCTGAACTGTGCAAGGCACTTAGAACACTTTAACAAAATATACCTTCTGAATTGGTTACACATTGTGATACATGTTTGGTTTACATCTTGATACATGTTTTTAAATGTCACATGACCATAGTACTTTTGTTTATTATGAATAACGCCTGTTTTGTCACTTATTTACTACTCTCTGATCATCATACCCACTTACATCTCAGATTTTGAATGTGGGATCTTCCTTTATTTTAATTTTGTGAAAATACATAAAGCCTAATTTTCTTTATTGGCTGTCTGTTGTTGGCAATAGGTTTGTTTGTTTGTCCGAAATTTTCTTTATCTTCTCTTCATTCTGGAAGATGTTTTCACTTGGTTTTAGATCCCTACTGAGTCAGAATCGAATTGACGGCAATTGATGTATACGTGCCGTCATTGTAGGTGGGAATTTGTTTCACCTCAGTGCACTGAAGATATCTTTTCACTCTACTTCGTTTTTATCCTTATTGAGAACTCGGTTACCTAGCGAAATTTCATGTAGGCTTCACTCTCTCTTCTTTAGTAAAGAAAAGCCTCCCTTGGAAGCCTAACTGGAGCTTTCAGTTCACTGTGCCAGGAACAGGTACAAGTTCCATGCCCTGTTTACAATCTAAAGCTAGAAGTCCTACCATCTCTGCACAGATTCTAACAATATTTCTTAACTATTCTATAAGCTTTTCCCGTTCTTAGTGTCTCTATTCCGTATTTTCAATAATTTTTGCATGAATTTCCTCTTTAGCTATAGCTAGCAAAGTCATTGAATTTAAAACATTTTTCTTTTCATTTACAGAAATTCTGTATGTTTGCTTTTCAAGTCTCTTTGGTCACTGCAGCATTGACTTACTTACAGACACTTCCCCGGTGTGCATTGTTAGTAGATCTGAGTTTGCTAGTGAGGCTTCTGCAGGCTATGTTACATGATGACTTGTGTCTTTGGGTGTTTTGTATTTTTCTTATTGTGAAAGATGCTATTTCTAAACATTTTAACTGTGGACATTATTGGAGTCTAGATATGAACGGGGACTCTTCTGGAGAGGGTATCTTTTGCCTGCCAGGCTTTTGACTTGAGCTTATCAGATATACTGTGTAATCTTTGCTCAGCTCCAAGGTCCAAGATTGGCCACTTCCCTCACCATCCTCTAAGGCACAGGTTTCGGGATAATCCACTGAACACATCGAGTGCCGTTCCTCAGGGTCTTCTCTGCTCTTTTCCATAATGTGAGGCAAACACTCTCAAAACCAGAGCCAATTGCATAGTTTGTTTACTTCTGGAGTACCTGACCTCGCTTGGGTTGGGGCCTCTTCATAGTCTTTACATACATGCCAGTCTCTTGGTGCGTGTTCCTTTTACTTTCTTTTTTATTTCCCCTTCCTTTCACCCTAAGTCCCTAGCAACAGCTGAGATTCTTTGGTCTTAATGGATTTAGTATAAGGGACATCACACAATGGCCTTTTGTGTTTGTACTATGTCACCAGGCCAAATGTATTCAAGGTTTATCCTTGTCAAGGAAAATATCAGAAATTAGTTGTTACTCTACTTACCTGGGAAACCTCTATGTTTTGAATATTGTAAACAATGCAGCAGTAAACATTGGGGCACAGGTCTATCTGAATGACTGCTTTCAATTATTTTGAGTTTATCATTAGGAATGGAATTGCCAGATACTATGATAAATCAATATATATCGATATATTTTAAGGGATATCTAAATTTTTCCCTTAGTGTCTACATTCTACTTACCCACCAACAATAGATATAAATTCCAATTTCTTCACATCTTTTCCAACACTAGTTACTTTTCATCATTTTGATCATATTCATCCCAGTGGTATCTCATTGTGATTTACTTTGCATTTTCTCTAAACAGCTCATGATAGCGAGCCATGAACACAATATTTATTTATAATATGTTCAGGGACTCAGATTACATGTGGTCCCTGACAAACAAAGATTGAAGACAGGTTTTGGTCTTATACATACTTTTTCATACATATATACATGCATATGATCAAAGTATCCAGCTTTGATCATAGTAGACTCATTTCCAACACTCAGACAAGTGGAGTTCAGGTACTTGTGGGCACTTAAAACTTTCTCATGTCTGTGCTCAACTTGCACAATTATACCATTTTCTATTCTCACAGATTTTAATAATTTTTAAAGTTCATCTTTCATTTATAGGAGATACTTTATGTTTTATTTTCAGTTGATGTAGCACCTTTATACTTTTGTAGCAAGTATATATTATAATTATATAACCTATGTCATCACAAATATTTGACACACCTATTCATTAAGTCATCTAAAAAACAGAACAGCATTTACAAATATAACATTAAGTGACCTCAGTAATCCAGCTGCTGACTTTATAAAAATACTTTGTACCATATCTTATTGACTGCTGCCAAGTCTGTTCTATTTTATTTTTGACCCTAAAGGACAGAAGGACATGCCCTATAACATTTCCACGGTAAGACCTCATTTCAGAAGCACACTACTCCATTTCTTCTCTCATGGAGCAACTTGTAGGCTTGAACCACTGACCTTCCAGCCTAGTACTTAGCCTATTGTTCCACCAGTGCTCCTGATACACCAGGTACCCATAGAAAATGTAACACGATGCCTACTATGTCCCTGATTGTACTTTCATGGATTTTTTTGCAATAACATTTTCAAGTTTGGAGAAACATGCTCTTGATTTTTTAAATAACATATATGAAAATTATAAATTATTCTAATCCTTACAGTGGCTCAGAAAAAAAAATAGGTACTAGAAATAAAGAAGAGATCACCTCATTCCAACACTGGTTGCACAATTCTAAATGGGCTTGGTACAAGTTATTAGTCCTTATCATCTCCTTTCACAAATGTACACTTATAAAAATTTTAAAATGCATTATTATGGATCCCTGTATTTGATATTTATATAAAACCTGCATGATTATTATTACAATTCCAAGTTTAAAGCCATGATTTAGATATTTGCCTAAATTCACAAACTTCATTAGTACCTCTTCGTATTAGTCAGGGCACTGTAGAGAAACAAATCCAAAGAACCTCATGTGCAAGAGAGAGTTTTATATAAAGTTTACGTGATCATCAAGAAATCATACCAGCCCAGTGCTACCCAAGCCAACATTTCCAACATTAACCCATATGTCCAAGACCAATCCACAAAGTCCTCCTCCATCTCACAAAACACACACTATGATGCCGACTGTAAGAAGAAAGCTGAATCTGTGAGCGTGTAAACATCTCAGCACTAGGAGGGGTCTCCACGAGGCTGCTCCAGCACCCAGGGCTGCATTGGGGTAGGTCCATGTGGCTTCTCCTTGGGGATGCCCTGCAGGAAGTGAGCCTTGCCAGCTGAAGCAGGAAGTATTTAACGCAGCTGCACCCTGATCTGACCATCACAAAGCAAGAGACACTAGAACTCGAAAGGAGAGGCTCACTGAACCATTTATCTCTCCACCCTTCAATTAACCCCACATGTGTTTATCGGCCAATAGACAAATTCCAAATTCAGTGATCTCTAGCCAGCTTCAGAATGTCTCCCTTAATGTCATGACTTTTGTCATTTGAATAAGGATGCATTTTTAACGTATTCCTTTTCTGCTGCATATTCTTTATACCACACATTTAATTTCTTCAGTCAATGGATAATAATCAATACATACTGGTTTTCATTTTACCTGAAAGAAGGATGGTAATTTGATTAACAAGTGCATGCCAATTTTCTTCTTGTGAGTTGTAAGTTGATGTTGCGTGCCTTCAATTCTTCCATTCTAAGTCAGAGGCTAGTTAAGAAGCTCACTGTAAAGCAATGATTCTATTCCTTTTCTCTTATGGAATGTTCTCTGCTGAACGTGATTTAATGCAAGCACACCGCTGCATAATGAATATTGCATTTTCCATTTCTATAGTGAACTAAAATAACCTATTACGAGGGTTAGAATGTAATAATCCATACATTATTATGTTTTATTGATAGGATTTTGTATTCTGGAATCAACTCAAGCATATCCAAACCCCAATACCAAATTTAATTCTGTGCATGAAAGTTATTATATATATCATCACAACTTTTTACCTAACTGCACAACATTTAATTTCATGACTTTAATGGAACTGTAGACTTTAGTTCTATTGCCATATATATCGGATTGGGGAAAAATTAAATTCTCTTTTTAATATGATTTAGGGTAAATTGTTACACTGTAGCACTTAGTTGAAACTAATATTCAGTTAAAATAATTCTTTTTTTATGGATTCTTTAACGAAAGAGTCAAGGTTATAGGTCAATTAAAATCAGAATATTTTAACCACTGTTAAGCTAGCAGATACCCTATGTGCAGCAAACAAATATTACTTTTGCTATTTTTTGAGGTAGGAATCAATTTATATGTCTAGGATTTAGACATGCATCTGACTTTTCCTGCAAAATCTGCAAGGGGTATTTTGACATAGAGAAGTAAAGCAAAGTAAGACATATTGTAATAATTAGCCGAATTATTTCTGGCATGCCGTGAACAATTACAGGATTAATAACCACCCAACCAAATGGTGCTATGTTGGAATAAATTGACCGACAAGGTTTCTCAGCTAGGAAATGAAGCTCAGATAGATCATCAATAAAAGTGACTGTGATGTGCATGCTTGTGAGGTCTCCAGTGTTTTACATCTACACAATGAAGACATGGTAACCGTGCTTAATGATAGGAAGAAGGTATTTAAAAATTCATTTAGAATATTTTGCTCTTTTTAATTGCCTGCTGAAAGACATAATGCTTGATGGACACTAATGGACCATACAATCTACATTTAATTAAATACCTGTTAGTTCTGAATCCCGCTGACAAACAGCCTTTCCTAAGTAAAGAAAAAGCAAACATAAAATAAAGGAGAATTGGAGCTTCTTTGGAATGTGTGATGTTTCAGGCATGCATATTTAGAATTGCATTATGATTAAAAAGAAAAAATAGAAAAATTTTAAAATGCTGCATGCTATATCATAATGCAATATATAATCTGATGTGAAGAACACCATTATAGAAATGTTTTGGCTTGAGAGAACTATTGATATGTCAGAAACTGTGCTAACATTTACATTTTTTATTGTGTATAATTTTTGTAGACAACTGCTGACTAATCAAGGAAAGCAGGAAAGATCAAGGAGACAGCAGGAAGGATTGATATGTTTAAAATATCATGCCTGTGAATGTATTTAAGAATTGTAAAATTAATGCTGTGCTTATAACGGTAAAAAAAATTATATACTACTGCCAATTGGAGGAGTTAATTTGTAAACTAACTTGAACTTTCTCTACACCTGTACTTTCAAGTCATTTTTCCAATTAATGCTCATGCCGAAGCTCTATTTACTATATCATAAAAGTAGCATAACCTTAGTTTCCCTGTCTCTATATTAAAAAATAATATAATATTGGCCCAAGAAATAAAATTGTGAAAAAATAATCAAGTACAAGCTACACATGTTTGAAGCTTAAAATGTATCCTTTGAAATTAAGTCAAGAGTAACCATAGAAACCGTGCCAATTGTAGACACAGACCTCTGTTGTCTTCTGTTGTTAGTTCTACATCAAACACAGGGGTTTCTCTAAAGTACCAACTGCTCCTTTAATTTCTCCTTTTTCTGTACATTCTTCTTAGTAACCCGAGTCACAGTTTGAACTACAACTTGACTATGCCTGCCTATCTTCTCTTTCTTTTCTCTCTTTACATTCACTTGGATATTCTCCATGTACTTCAAATTCATAAGTAAAATTAACAGAGTTAATTTTCAAATTCTTGTGTTTTTGTTTGTTTTGCCTCCTCATCTTCATCCTTCTAGTCTGTTGGAACCCAAGTCTTTCATTGTTACTGCCTTACATCTTGCTACTATCCACCCAACGTTCCCTGAGATTTAATGAATAGCCGCTTAAGGGGGTTGTGCATCTCTATCCTCAACTCATTTCAACCCAGATCCCCATTGTTGATAGAAGCTTTCTAACTTCCAGTTTAAAGATCAGGAGTCAACTGTTTTCAGTATGAAATTCAAGTTCCTCAACATGAGATAGAGGACCCTCACGATTCAGTCCTTGCCTACCACTTAATTATCATGCCACTCCACTGCCTCTTGCCCACAGGCTCAATTCACAAAAACTGTAAGAAATGTTCTGTCTTAAAACTATTCATGGGTCTTCACAAAGCACAAACTGCTTTTGCTACCTATTAGGACCTTCTCTTCCCCTCCACGCTTTCCCCAGCTCTGCCTGCTAACTCCTATTGATCTTAAAACCTTTATTCAGAGGCCTCCTTCTCTAGAAAGTATTCCTGATTTCCCCTCTCCCACTTCAGTCTGTGCTCAGTAGTTTCTCTTCCAGTACAGTGTCCAGTTCTAGGGCCGAGTAGTTTTCAAAATGTTGTTGTAATCACTAATGCTTACAGTGGTTATTCTGATCAGATTTTGAATTCTCATTGCCAGGCAGGGTTCTCCTGACTCGTACTCTGAGACAGAGAGTGGCATGTGATACAGTTAGTAGGGCTTGTTCTTGTTTCTTCAAGCTCAACAATTGTGGAGGAACAAAGGAAGCAGGGCTGGATCAGGGGAGACTTTGAACTGTGGATTAATGCATTTGTAACGAAAGCCTCACCCCATCAGATGGGGAACTCTGGAACTGCAATGGCCCTCTAAAATTAACTTGGGCAGGGACATAAATTTGCACATTGACCAGACATTGGATCTAGGATTCCCTGTGGAATTGACAAGACCTAGGATGAATGAAGTTTTTCACTTCAGCTTCAAGACACATACCCTGACTCAAGTAAGTGCTTCAGTCACCAACTCTCCCAGCAACTACACAAATGAGCACATCTTCCTTGAAAATAAAGGTATGCAGGCAGTGCATGATGCAATTCAATGTAGTTCCTTAAAGACAAGAACTTTTTCCATTCATTTGTATGTGCCATGGGCTAGCAGACACCCGGAATTATAGGAGGTATTCAAAAACAAATGCTTATTGAATGAATGCATAGTACGATTTTTAGTCAAATTCATCTTTCTGAAAGCAATCTGTGCTTCAGATACTTTATGTTCAATCTGAAAATAAGGGTAAAGAAAATACAAAATGCAGAATAAATAGGTTTTAATCTAAGTGCAGTCCCTTGGATTTTTAGAAGACTTGCAATCACCCTCTGTCTTTAATCTCACAAACAAAATTAAAAGCAAAAAAAACAGCAGCTGGGACTGAAATATAGAAGAAATTTCTTTATGTTAAAAATAAATTCATATTGTTTTCATTTAAACAACAGCGATGAAAACTATGGCTTCAGCCTTTCTAGTGTATGCTGAAGTCCAAAACCCAGCCCACATTTACACTTTGTAAGGAAAGCAATAAAGTTCCCTCATGTAAATCAAGTGATCACACTAGAAGCTAGTACACAGCCAAATAAGATGGGCCAAATAGGAAATTTCTCATCACTATAGAGAATATTTTCATGCTTAGATTTCACCTGAGGAATAAAGAAACAGGAAAAGTGGCAAGTGTTATTCAAGTTCACTGATATGCAAGAGAAACATGATGGACAAAACTAGGTTGAAGATCTGTGAGCTCAATGTGTCGAATATTACAACACTAAAGAAATTTAAAATCCTTTGGTTGTCCAGTGGTTAAGTATTTCACTGCTAACCAAAAGGTTGGCAGTTACAACTCAGTAGTTGCACCGGGGCAGAAAGATGTGATAGTCTGATCCATAGAGACGTACAGCCTCGGACCCCTCTGGGACTCTTCTTCTCTGTCCTGTAGGGTCGCCATTGAATACGAATTGACTTACTGGCAGCAGGTTTGGTTTGGGTTTTTGGATAGGCCAATGGTTAAAAAGAAAAAATGAAACTCACTGCCATTCAGTTGATTCTGACTCATGTGACCCTCTACGGGAGAGAAGAATTGCCCCTGTGTGTTTCCAGGTCTCCAAACCACTATGGGAGCAGGTTTCAGCTTCCTCCCATGGAGCAGCTGGTGGGTTTGAACCATAAGCTTTGTAGTTTGCAGTCCAATGCATAAACCACAGTGCCACCAGTGTTTTTTGGTAAATGGTTAAGTGCAGCTTTATTAGCCAAATGCTTGTCACTTTGCACCCAGTGGTTCACGAAACAACCCATAATCTGCTTCTCAAAAGGCATAACCCTACGGAGCTCTGTTCTACTCTGTGCGGAAGAGGTGGGAGGGAGGCAGAATCCATGCTTAGGCAACTTTTTTTGTTGTTGTTGCCCTTGTGGTTGCCGTCTTGTTTTCTTTACAGAAGTTAGACATTGTTGAAGATGATAAGAGGAAAATATAAATCAAATTGTGAAGTCCCTGAGCCTGCAGGAGTGGACCTTCAGATGGAGATGGAGAAGAGATACTTGTGGTGATTCTAAGTTCTATTAGGAAGACTTGTAAATGAGCTATTGAAAAGAAACGGATGAAATAGGAGAGAGAAAGGGAAAATGCCTCATTTTACTTCACAGCACAACAAAACTTCATCAGCCACACATTGGTAAAAAAAAAGAAAGTAACGAAAAATGTCAACTTTGGGGTCCTATTTTATATAATGCATTAGGCAGGACAGGCACATGGAATGGTTCGGGAAGCCACAGGACCTTAAAGGTCTGATGCTGTGGTTTACATAATCACCTAATCACAGAAGGCAGTCAATTTTACTATATTGTTTACTTAAAAACATTTATTTGCTCCATCATATTGGTATTTTAAGTAACCATTTAAGCACAGTGCAGACTTTTCTTTTGCTTTCGAAAGAGCACTAGTGACATAGTGGGCTATGTGTTGGGCTACTAGCTGCAAGATCTGCAGTGTCAAAGCACCCCCATGGGGAAAAGATGCGTTTCCCCCACCAAGGAAGAGTTACAATCTTATAAGCACACAGAGACAGTGCGACTCTGTCCTACAGGGTCACTGTGAGTTTGAAAGGGCTTGACAGTAGTGAGCATGATCCATTTCATCCAGAAGAAACTCAGATGGATTTAGAAAACAGTCCACAGCTGAACTACTTTAGGATGCACGAAACACATACTAGCACACAATGGAACCCTTTACTAGTTACCTCAGTTCACCACATGTTTCATGAGCTCGACCCATGCACATCTGGCTCTAGAACTTGGCAGTACTTTCAAGTAATAGTCCTTCCACCATGAACAATAAGGTACAAGCTGCCAGCTTTCACCACCTACAGGAAAACTTCAGATTTTTTCTGGGTCGGAAGCCATTTTAATTGTTTATCTATGAGTTGGAATCAACTTAATGGCAACTAATGACAATAATAACAAATATTTCTAAACCATTAAACGTGTTAAACTATATTTTAAATTTATAGATAACATTGGCCAAAATCACGGCATCAAAGATCAATCTAACCATCCAGAGTTTTTTAAAATCTGTTCTCTTCTGGAAGTGCTTCCCTGAGTCAAGAGTCACTGCATCCAATCCTAGTTCTATTAACACTAATTTGTTCTCTCAAACCAGTTCACTGAGTTATGTGCTCTTCTTTCCTGATCAGTCCAGACCACAGGTTGCTCCTTACCACATTTGAATTTTTCTTCCCACTGATTCCCTGCTCCGCGCCGGCATGTTGTCTTCACACCTTGGAGCACTGGGTTGAAGTTTGGTCCCTCTTTTCCTGTGGAGATATAAACAATACCCTCCCCTTGGGTGGGTTA
>NW_022103908.1:32594969-32596745 GCF_000313985.2 Echinops telfairi
ATTACTGGCAAATTCTCAGGGTTATTTTTCAAGAAATAAAGGGCAAAGTCTTCACCAAGTTTTTCCCGCATTCATTAATAGTACTAAATTCCAATTCATTAGATTTAGGGTGAAATTCATTGTAATGGAGACGTTTCTCCTAACAGATTGTAAACAGTTCTTTCTATTTTGAATGAGTGCTTGTTATGAATTGAATTGCATCCTTCCCAAATGTGTATTAAAATCCAAATCCTGGTACCAGTCAATAAATAGGACACCTCGTTGGAGAATTTTTTTTTTTCATGTCACTGAAGTCAGTGCTGGGTATATCCTAAGTTTAATCACATCAGATATATAGAAAGATGAAACTAGACATAAGGAGACAACCAGGGAAAGAAGGAGACAGGTGACAGAGACAGAAGCCCCGAAACTCCCTAAGAGTACTGAATGTTACTAAAATGTAAACTAGACAAGGATGGACGTTCATGTAGGCTGACATGCTGAATTTAGGCTACTGGCTTCTTGAATTGTGTGGAAATACATTTCTGTTATTTAAAGCTATTCACTGGTGGCAGCTCTGTTTTAGCTGCAGTCAGTGCAATAACAATTTTGGTCAAATTTAGGAATAAATGAGTCTCAAGTACCTAGCCATGAATATTCCTATTTGAGAGAGAAATTTGGAATAACTAATGAATAAATCTGGCAAAATCCAGGATTCCTGGTAAGTTATTCTTAGGGCCACTAAAAGCTATGCCTCTGAGTACTGCTTAGAGACAATGGCAGATGTCAAATCAATCCATTTTGGTAACCAAAGAAGTTTCTTGATTGTGTTCAGAATTCCTTACAACCTGTCTAATCTTGATTCTAACTTCCATATCAGCTTTGTTAGCTACTGAATTTCCATCTAGTAATCTCTTTTCTTATCATTTAAGAAAGCCATATATACCAGCAAGTTCTCTGACACTAATTCATCTTGACCTTGGGATCTTTATACTATGATGTGGCACAAAGGTGGCCTGAATTCATTGTGATAATTAGTGTTCTTAAGCGTCTTGCAAAAATTACATTTTGGAGTTCTGGGGAGATGGCGACACAGTAACACATACCAGAGGGACTCCTCAGAATTCAGCCCAGGAGAGTTGCTTAGAGGGAAATTCAACACTGCTGGAACGCAGGGGGAACATCATAAAGATAAGTAGGCACAGACCCACAAGATTTTGAGGAGCTGAGGGCTTTTGGCTTACCACAGTGGAGGCCAGCTAGGGCTGAACCTTAGCCCCTCCACTGTATCTGCTCTAACTAAAGAAAGGAGGGAACAAATTTCAACAGCAAGAATAAGGGATGAAAGAGGGTACATTACAACAGACCCTAAGGAAATCAAAAGGTTAATTACATAGTACTACGAAGGATTGTATCCCAATGAATTCAACAATTTGGAAGATGGACAAATACTTGGAAAAACAATCCCTCCCTAGCCTATCCTTGATGGACGTCAAGAATCTCAGCAAACCCATAGGAATAGAAGAAATAGACAAGGTTATCAAGGGATTACCAACAAAGAAATTCCCTGGACCAGATGGTTTCACTGGAGAATTCTATCAAGCATTTAGGGAAGAACTAACACCTATCCTACACAAATCCTTCCAGAACATAGAAAAAGACAGAAAACTCCTGAACTCCTTCTATGAAGCTATTATAACTCTGATACTAAAACCGGACAAGGATCCCACAGAATAGAGAACTATAGAACAATATCCCTAATGAACATCGATGCAAAAATCCTTAATAAAATACTAG
>NW_022103908.1:32599623-32620389 GCF_000313985.2 Echinops telfairi
GTAAGTCAAGCACAAAAGGACAAGCACGACATGAGTCCGCTGAGGTAAGGTTTAAAAAAATGCGAAAGGAACATAGGGAAAAAGCTACTGCATACAGAATTTCCTGTGATGAGGACCAGGTAATATGGCATGGACCGGGCCAAATCCAGGGATACATATGGGAGGCAACTAAAAAGGAGGTGGGAAAGGAAAAAATAATAAAAAAGAAATGGGTAGCAGGGGCACTGGGCACTAACCCACCCAAGGGGAGGGTATTGTTTAGGGAAAGAGGGACCAGACTTCAACCCAGTGCTTCAAGATGTGAATTCAACATGCCTACATGGAGTAGGAAATCAGTGGAGAGGTCTGAGGGGCTAGCCCCAATCCCAACTGCATGGACACCTGCCCCTCCTCCCAGAATTTATTTCAGAGGACAGCACTAAAGCTATGGCTCAGGTAGAGGGACATGTCTGATCAAAGCACATGGGGAAAAAATGAAGGGGTGGGGGAGTGGAGCACATCCTGGCCCACCAAACCTTGAACAGACAATCCACAGAGAAGACCACATGGCTGGCCCCACTATGACACACAACATCCCTCATTGAACCATAGCCCTACTGGGGACTACACTGGAGACACAGTGTGGGAATTGCACCCTATCTGATCCCACCACACCAAGGCAAAACACTAAGCGTGTGCAACAGAACAGCAAGGGGAACAGAGCAAGAAGTCCGAAGGGAATACACAAAATAGACTTTGGGGTGAGGGCTGGGCACCCCAACAGACTCAAATGGAAAACACCCCTAAAGTCAAACCAACAGTCCTTGAACTAACTGCAAGCTTTTCTTTCTTGTTGTGTTTTGTTTGTTTGTTTTGTCATTGGTTTGTTATTGTTGTTTTGTTTTATTTTCTTGCTTGGTTTTGCTCTATCTTGTTTTTGTGCATGTTGTTGTCTCTGCAGGTCTGTCTAAATAAGAGAGGCTGGATGAACAATCTTGATTAGAAAACAACGGGACAGACAGTTCCAGGGGGACATGGGAGAAGGGGAGGTGGGGGGAAAGGTAGTGGTGTTAACAAATTCAGGCACAAGGGAACAACAAGTGATCCAAATTGATGGTGAGGAGGGTGTAGGAAGCTTGGTAGGTCGTAATCAAGGGTAATGTAACAAAGAGGAATTGCTGAAGCCCAGGTGGGGACTGAGCATGATAGTGGGACAGGAGGAAAGTCAAAGGAAATAGAGGAAAGAGCTGAGAGCCAAAGGGCATTTATAGAGGTCTAGATAAAAGCATGTACATATGCAAATATATTTATATATGAGGGAGGGGAAAGAGATCTATGTGCATATATTTATAGGGTTAGTATTAAGGTAGCAGAAGGACATTGGGCCTCCACTCAAGTACTCCCTCAATGCAAGAATACTTTCTTCTATTAAATTGGCATTCTATGATGCTCACCTTCCTGACACAACCGCTGAAGATAAAGCGGGTGTATAAGCAAATGTGGTGAAGAAAGCTGATGGTGCCTGGCTATCAAATATATAGCATCTGGGGTCTTAAATGCTTGAAGGTAAACAATCAGCCTTCTAGCTCAGAAGCAACAAAGCCCACGTGGAAGAAGCACAGCAGTCTGTGTGATCACGAGGTCTCGAAGGGATCAGGTATCAGGTATCATCAGAACAAAAAATCTTATCATACTGAATGAGGGGGGTATTGTGGAGTGGAGACTCAAAGCCTATTTATAGGCTACTGGACATCACTTACAGAAGGGTCTCTGGAAGGAGATGAGCCAGTCAGGGTGCGATGTAGCAATGATAAAAAAATACAAGTTTCCTCTAGCTCCTAAATGCTTCCTTCCCCCCCTACTATCATGATCCCAATTCTATATTGCAAGTCTGGCTAGACCAGAGGATGTACATTGGTACAGATAGGAACTAGAAATGCAGGGAATCCAGGGTGGATGATCCCTTCAAGACTAGTGGTGTGAGTGGTGACACTGGGAGGGTGGGTGGGTTGGAAAGGGGGAACCAATGACAAGGGTCTACATGTGACCTCCTCCCTGGGGGATGGACAACAGAAAAGGCGTGAAGAGAGACGTCCAACAGCGCAAGATATGACAAAATAATAATTTATAAATTATCAAGGATTCATGAAAGAGGGGGGAGTGGGGAGGGAGGGGAAAAATGAGGAGCTGATGCCAGGAGCTTAGATGGAGAGCAAATGTTTTGAGAATGATGAGGGCAACGAATATACAAATGTGCTTTACACAATTGATGTATGTATGGATTGATGCCAGGAGCTTAGATGGAGAGCAAATGTTTTGAGAATGATGAGGGCAACGAATATACAAATGTGCTTTACACAATTGATGTATGGATGGATTGTGATTCGCCTCTAATAAAACGATTTAAAAAAATAGTAACATTTTGAACAAATTCAACATCATACTACCTGAATTCACCATTTGGAAATATGCTATCTTTTCTGGACTTTCTCTAGTAAATGCAGGCAATTTTTCAAGAGGCTCTCGTGTATCTTAGGGGTTGGAGTGTGAGGAGCAGACAACACTGTCTACACCATTTTCCTGAATTTTGAGACTTTTTCTAGACTAGATGAGTAGTCTAAAGTTTCCAGTGTTCTAAACCATGATGCTTTACACTAAAGAAAAGGACTTTGGGAACTAAAGGAAACCATAAAGACAAATAACACCTCTGGTAAGCTTTCAAACAGCAAGAACAAAGGAGATTGACTCATCAAGATTAGTCATTTTGCCTACTAAACATAAATGTGGGTGGTAAAATTTTATTTTAGAGTGAATCACAAAGTTTTATATATTTTCCCCAGTAACCCATTTCTACTCCCACAACATTTTTTTCTTTTAAAAATGCAGAGCTCTGTTAGTAGGTGGGAAACTGTACACAGCAAAGATGGTTACGCTTTATGAGTCATCTCGGTTCAAGAGGCTGGTTTCATTGCTTATAAAAAACATGGCCTAATCCTGGGTATCCATAATCATTCAGCAGGAAGCACAATTCAGTGTCAACTCTGCACCACATCCAAGCAATAGAAACGTTCTTGAGAAGCTACATGGTGATCCATGATTCATAGGGTGCTTCATAATAACATAAGACACTTGTTTCTGGGTGTGATTGCCCTCAAATACATGGAAGGGCTTGCCATGGGTTAGTTATCAGGCCTATTCAAAATCTAACATTCTGTCATTTACCTGAGCACTCAAGACAATGAACAATGGACATTAGTTCTTGATTCTTATTAAAAGTATTAATAAAAACAAAAGTTTCTCACTAAGATAAATAATCATCTCCTAATTAATTTTCTTACAATAGAAAGTTATATACTTCATTTCCAAAATATTTAAGGGTGGAAGAGTCAAAAGAATCACAAGTGGCAAATATTATCTGATGCCATTGATATAATAATAATAATCAAGATATAGACTCTCTTCCAAACAGGAACAGATTGTGCATATATTTCCAAGACATGGAAGGGTAAAGGGGGTGGGGAACTGGGCTGCACTATTTGGGTGAGATGGCGCCTTCTTTCCCCAGGCTGAGAGCCAGGCAACCATTGGGTAGAGGTGGACTTCTGCAGGGTTTGCTTAGTGCTTTGAAAGTGATGTTGACAGTTTGAAATGTAAACTCCCATATAATTTACAATGAACAAAAAAATTTTTTAAGGGAGAAGGGATTAGTATAGTGACACAAATAAACCTACAGTATTTTTATTAGAAAATTGTTTTGCTTTATATTTTTGTATTGACCAGATGATTTTGTTTTCACTTTCCATTTTTAAATTTATGAATATATTCACTGCCAAGATTATTTTGACATACTTTACCGCTATACCACTTTGATGTGTTACATTTTAAAAATGAAATATTTAATTGCAAAAGCAAATAGAGAGAAGGAGATGGAAGGAATAGATGGAATCACGGTGCCCAAAAGAATTGGTCAACCTTCCCCTATTTCAGGAGGTAGCATATGACCAAGAAAATGTTGACCAAAAACAAGGCTCCAAGAGCCAATTGAGATGTTTCAACAAGTGGATCACACACTGGAAGCACTCACTTATCAATGCCAATAAATTTGGAAAATTGCTAGCTGGCAAATCACCTGGAAGAGGTTCATTTTTGTACTCCATTCCACAGAAAGGGGACCAAACAGAATGTGAGGACTTGGGGAAAATATCATTAATATCATATGCAAGGAAAATTTCATTCATTCAATGGTTGCAGCAGTACCTTGACAAAGAGTCACCTGCAACTCAAACCAAAAGGACATAGAATTCAGAATATCATAGCTGACGTCGGATGGATTGGGTGGAAAACAGAGTTTCAGAAGGGTCTTGCCCTGTGCTGATGATGAGACACTGTGGCTAGTGTCAGAACATATAGGGATTCGGGAACACTTCTTTTGCTTATATAGAACCTGTCCCTGGGGCAAGAGGCAGTCCTTTGACTACAACAAGAAAATAGTGCAGGGTTCAAATTTAGGAACGGTGTGCATCAGGGTTATATCCCTTTACACTACTTATTCAATCGGTGTGCTGATCAAATCATCAGTGAAACTAGACTTTATAAGGAAGAATGTGACAGGAGAATGTGTGGAAGGTACATGAACCATCTATGATATGCAGGTGACACAACCTTACTTGCTGAACGTGGAAAGAACTTGAAGCACTTGCTAATGAAGATCAAGGCCAGCAGCTTTCAGTATGGGCTGTCTCCTTCCTACTTAATGTTCTTGACTTCATAATATGCACACAATGGCTACATGGAATTCCCATACAAAATGCACGATCAAAGGATTTCTGAAGGGGGCTGATTGTAATGCCAGTGAGAAATGCTCAAGGTAGAGTTGCTCATCAGAACTCGTTACAAAATTCTTCCGGGTCTGCTAATAAATGTTCAAATCTGGAAGACATTAGGTTCTAGCTCTGTGGGTCAGCCGTCCAGTTCCCTGAATTAAATGTCCAGAGGTACCCACATTTCAGAACACCTCAGTTTGCAGTCACTCAACTCCACTTCTGTTTGTTAGCAAGTCTAGCTCACCCAATTAAGTACCAAGAGGCACCCCCAACCTGCAAGCTAGGCTACTGAACAAAAGCACTGAGCTTTACTTGCTCCTTGGGCTGGGAAGTCCACCAATCTACTCTAAACTCTCTATCCTGATTCTGTTGCTGCTCCTCAGATGCTATGATTAACTATTAGCTCCAGAAGGTTCATTGTGAAGAGAGCTCAGATCCAGAAACTTGCTCCACTCCTCAATTTTTCTGGTAATAAGATCCATCCTCCTGCTTCTCAGAAGCCTCATTTTATATGTAGCAGGATGGCATTCCAGGGAGTTCCCTCACAAGTGAATCTTATCAGTATCTTTCCCCACCTTTTAGGAGACCATGCAGGAAAGGGTGATTTGGTGGAAGTTAGAGACATTGGCAAAAAGAGCCACATTAAATAGTCATTGCTCCTGCAGAGTGCATCACAGTGTACAGAAAACAAAAATCCTCACAACTAAACCAATACACAACATAATGATAAGAGGAGAAAGGATCAAAGTTGTCAAGGACTTCATCTTGCTTGGACCCACAATCATTGCTCACAGCAGCATTAGAAAAGAAATCAGATAGCAAATTTCAATGTGAAAATCTGCTGAACAAGATTTATTTAAAGTGCTGAAGATGTCCCTTTGAGAACTAAGGTACACCTGACCCAAATGCATGGTATTTTTGATCATCACCTCTTATGCATGTGAAAGTTTGACAGTCAAAAGAGGAAGACCAAAATTAATCAATGCATTAGAGTGATGGTGCTGTCAGAGAGTTAGGAAACTACCGCAAACCCTAGAGGTACAAACAAATCTGAGTTGGGGAAAGTGTAGCCCGTGTTCCTTAAAGGCAAGGATGGAGAGACTCGTCTCAAGTACTTTCAGCAGGTTATCAGGAAAGTTCTCAGAGAAAACCATTATACTGCATTAAGGAGAAGAGCAGAAACAATGAGAAAGACCCTCAAAGAGATGGATTAGACCTAGGTATGAAACATAACATAAAAACAATTTTAAATATACTCCAGAACCCAACATTTCCTTCTGTGGTAAGTAGACTCATTGTGGGTCAGAACCAACTTCAGACATAGCAAATAACAGCATATTTAAAGACAACCCTCATCAAATAGCAAGCTACCTGATGATGTCAAATATCTGTGAGACATTAAGTTTCTATCTATGACACTGAGATCTCAGTTATCTGGCAATGGATGTAAAATTACTCATCCTGTATGAATGTATTTTAGAGTTAATGTAGGTTCAGCAACTACAAAGGTAATTTCTTGCTAGAAATATGCCTATATTCAAAGATAGGTTTAGAAGCTTGATATTAACTAATTATTCTATTAAAATGTAGATAAAGCTTGGAGATAAAGTAAGAAGGTGGGCAGCAAATCTTTCTAGTTATCATGTAGTTTGGGCCATTTAAATATTATTTAGATTCTAAGTGAATCTATAATCAATCAGATCAGTATCATTCACAGATTTCACGTATGTGTGGTTTGCCTACTGAATAAAGCTTATTTATAACACTGACATTGATATCCATGGTGTTGCCACGGTCATTCGCAGTCAGGCGAGGCATCAAGAATTTAGAATCATGCGACATGAATGTTCTTAGCTAAGGTGGAACAAGATGGTGCTCTGCCTTCTGGTTTCAGTTCTAATCTGTAAGTGCAGCTATTTTTTTTTGAAGTTTTTTTTAACATGTTTTTGTACTTGGGTCAGTGAGTTTGAATTTAAAAAGTTTCTTTTCATAAAGCTAACGTGCTGCTTAGTGTTTTTCAGCAGAGATGTTCATGTACAAAATTTCCCTAGGATCACTGATTCAGTATCGTCTAATCCTAAAGTCACTGTAAGGAGCCTCAATGTTGTCAAAAGCGACTCTCTAGAATATAACTATAGTGAATAATAAGAAATAACTCTACTTAGTTTGACTCACTGTTTACTTTCGATTAAGGGTCCCAAACAAAGTGATGTTATTTGTTAGAACATAGACTCTTGTCCAAAAGAAATACAAATAATCTCTTCCCTGTATAGCAAATAATGCCATAGACTTGGTTTAATAAGATTCAGATGTAAGCCCAAAAATTAATAGCCTTTCTTCTTAAATTGTACATGTGTGCACAAACTCTTTTATACAGCCTCTCAAATGCTGTTTGAACTGGCTTTAATGTTGCACTTATTTACTAATATATTAGCTGACTGAAATTTTTCACCCATGTTCATTTATATTTGTATGAGCCATGCTACTATTCTTTTGAAAAATAGACATTAACAATTCATTCATCACATGGCCTTGATCTAACATGTTCAGTCTCTCGGGTGTGGACTGCTTGCAGCAATGAAAAGTCAATTTCAGTCCAAGAAATACAAACCAATCAAGCAGCTAACTAGAGGTTAAAGAGATACATGCACTGGCAGAGGGTTGGTCAAATTGCCAACAAACCACCTCAGAGGGAGTCTGACCCTCAGAGCAGGGAAAACACAAGAAAGCTCTCACCAGGAGGTGACATCAGGCTGGTATTTAAAGACCATAACGACCACAAAGAACACTCACTTGAGGTTAAGTAGAAATCAGCATATAAAGCAAAGGTCATTGGTAACAAAATCTCCCTTGAAGAAATTCATATAACTATCCAAAAAGGGTGGTAGGCATCTTGGTGTAATACTGTGTATGGCACTAAAGATGTATACCTGTCCAATGCATATAGTGATGGGAAGTAAAATTACTCAAATAAAAGGGGATTTACAAATTAATAGAAAAATTTCATTATCCTAATTCCATTTTTCCCATGAACTTTTTAGTGTCTTGGTTCAAGTAAAGGTCCAAATCAAATGCGCTAGAGGGATATCACCTACAAAATGCAAAGTTTTTCATCGAAACTTGTTTTTTGGCCTTTTTCCCCTTCCAAGTGATCCACAATCTCTCCAATGCTTGCCAATCCTACACTCCTTGTGATTTTACTTAGGAGTTTCCTTATGATTTATAGGGCTGAGCATATTTTTATATGCTATTCTAATAGGTATAAATTTCTTTGATTAAATAGTTACTGCATACTTTTTGTCCTTTTCTCATAGTGTTATGTCTGTCTTAGGCATTTATAAGAATTCTTCATGAACTATGAATTCAAGCCATATGTTAGTATATTGATGCTCTCAGGAAAGCAAACCCATGGAATCATAAATGTATATGCACTCGAGGTGCCAAAATGTGTGCTCAGTAATACATATCTGTCGATTAAATCTCCCTTTCTCCATTCTCTTCTGGAATGCATTTTAAATTTGTGGTTATGTTAAAAAGGCAGTCCTTGCAAGATGCTGTTCAATTTCTTCTAACCTCAATTTTGCATTTGAACACCTACACTTTGTTTATGTTATTCCTTTGCAGAGATCTTTGACTGCCTTTAAGACACTATTTTCCTCTGCATGGAAGGTTTTCATTTGGAATTTGGAGTTCCATAGTTTGAGTACAATTTGGTATGCATTTCATACACAACAGTCCTTGTGTTTAAAAATGTAATGACAACAATATTTAACTTCTAAACTAGTGCACAACTTTTGCTTATTTACCATTTTGATCAGCTTTTGCTTTTTTCTTTATGACTTTAAATCTTCATGCGTGGTTTCTGTCATTTTTAACATGGTGTTTACCAAATTACCAATCATTTGACATTTCTGGAGGTAAATTATTTCTGTTTGTAATTTTCACCAATTCTTATTTAATGTATACTGCTACCTATTTATTTGAGAATTTGGATTCTGAGACTAACATCTCTGATTGAATATATTTTGTGGCCTGCGTTGATGTCTTGTAGAATTTTTGATTTTCACTTACTGCAATATGTGTTTGTTTTAAATCAGTGTCCACTCATACCTAATTTGACTAAGGACACTTCTTATATTTTATATTTTCCTTGACCAGTTTTCAAAGTTCTACACTCTAATAGTAACTGAACAAAATAAGTTTAAAAATCTTGTTTCAAAGTAAATACTTTTAAAGTTGCAATATGTCACTCTATAGAGACAGTAATTGGATTAATAACTCCAGGGATAAATGCACAGGAGATTGGGGAGAGATGAAAAGCTAGCAACAATGAATACAACAAAGAAGAAAATCTTCTGAAATGGATGTCTGCACAACTTTTGTTACTATGAGTAAACTATTGAATTATAGTATATGAGAACTATATATCAATAAAACTATTAAAAGAAATAAATGGAATTTTTAAAACTGTGAGGGAAAAATAAAAAGTGAGAATTTAAAAATTGAAAGGGAGATTAAAGTATGAGTGGCACCCCCATCAGTAGCAAGGGGTCAATCCACAGTAGCAGGTCTTTTACTTAGATTACATCATTTAGTAAAGACTGAGGAAAAATGAATGCATTTGAACCAGGGTGTCGGCAAAGCATCTTTAAAGATCTTGGACTGCAAAGAATGAACAAAGCTGTCTTGGTGACAATATAGTGAGAATGCTCTTCAGAGGCAAGGACAGCTAAACTTAATCTCACGCACTCTGCTCTGGATATATTATGACAAGAGACCAGTCCCTGAAGAAGGACATCATGCTTGGGAGATTGGAGGGGCAGCAGAGAAGAAGAAGGCCTTCAACAAGAGAAATTGACACGGTGCCTGCAAAATGGGCTCAGCCATCAAAGTAATTGTGTGGGTGGCGCAGAAACAGGCAGCATTTTGTTTTGCGGCACCACGGTGGTTATGAGTGAGAACCCGTTTGAAGACACCTAATAACAGCAGCAGCAAAAATGAAAATGACATAGTCAAGGATCCCTGGTGGCTCCACAAGGTCAACAGTTTGAAACTCCCAACCACTCAAAAGAAATAGGAGGTTTTTTTCCTCCACCAAAGAATTTAGTCGTGAAAACCCACCAGGGCACTTCTACCCTGTGCTCTAGGGTCTGTGTGAGGCTTAATAAACATGATGGCAATGAGATTGGTTTTTGCATAGTCTAATCACATGTCTCACAAATAAGGGAAACTGCAATTGAGAATGATTCAAGCAACTCTGGATGTATAGTCATGAATTTATGACAAACTCCATACTCTGAGCTGCAGTATGTTGTAGTTGCCAATAATCTTAGTGGAACAAGTTTTGACCAGTTTTGTTTTCCTAAAACTAAACCTTTCTGTTTATATATTACAGTGTATAAATGTGATAAGCACTTATATCCAATAAATCACTTTTCCCGTAGTTTCCCTTATGTCATAATACATGTTACTCACAGCAAAATTAGCTGGGATAATGGTCTCTCTGATTAGTGGGCAATGTGGCAAATTTTGTAATGGAAAGATAAAAGCACTGTTATCTATACTTTCTCAAATTTTCTTTAAGATATTCTGGTCCAGGGCTCAATTTAGGGTACATTTCCCTCCTCTGACAATAAACTTAAATGCAGGAAAAGAGATCACTCTGTTCTTTGTATTGTACCTTCTTCTGCAAGGGCCCCATCCAGAATGCAGTTTCATCTTGGATCCTGTCAATACTCTGCCTTTTGAGGCACTGTTTTCATTCTTATTTTACCGTGAGCTCCTGCATTAGAATTTCTAGTTTCATTCTTCGCTGTTCATCATCATTTTCCAACACACTGATCACTTGTCAAGGAGGTGATGCCTGGCTTCTGTTTGGTTTGCAGATAAGGGAGATGTGGGTTGGCAAATCTTCAGAACATCCCTGGTTCCCTGTTGCGAAGCAGATTTTTCGTCTTGGGAGGTTTCTTACGGTCAGTGAAGTATAACTTTCGGACTTGAGGGAAAAGGCTTAAGACGGCTTAGCCAAAAGACACACAAGATTTCATGCACATCAAAGAACTCTTTAAAAGCAATATGTTGATGAATCAAATGCAATGAATCATAAAGTTTTCTTCAATCTCATTTGAAATGCATGTGGAGGTAATAGGGCTCGAGTAAAGTGGTTAGAAATATGCACTCAGGTTTCTGATAGTTTCACATGAAAATACATTGCAAAAATATACTGCACTAAATCACTCAAATTCTCCAAGAAATGCTTCTTATCCAAATTACCCACATTCACTGTTGTTTCAGGGTGTCTGTAGGTTATTCATGAGCTCAGATATGCTTATTGAATTAATAGCTTCCATCTTTGAACCTAGATGCCTTTTTAATAAATGTGTTCAAGAAATTCAGCAAATCATTTAACATAGCCTCTTCATAGTTCCTGAAGAACTGCCCAGGCTGCCTACTTTGCAGCACCTGCTCCAAATTAATTTGACTTATAAAAAAAAACTATATAAATATTTGCTCTTTTGGGGTCTACTTTATCTCAATTATGCTTGTAGGCCACTGTCATCTAGTTGATTGCACCCCATGCTGTTGTTGCTAGGTGCCATCACATCGGCTCAGACCCTTAGCAACCCTATGCACAGCAGAAAGAAGCACTGAATGGTCCTGCGCCATCCTCACAATTGTTCCTATGCCTGAGCCTATGATGAGCATGTTCTTCCTGTTTGTTTTTCTAATTCTAGGTCTTTGCACATTTCATTATAATACTTGTCTTATTGAGCCGCCCTTTGAAAGTTTATATTCGCTTTCTTGACTCCATCCTTTATTCCATTTGCTTTAGCTATTATATAACTAAGAGCGAGTTTCAGAGTTTCTTCTGATATCCCCTTTGATTTTTTCTGTCATTCCTGTCTTATGAATGATCTTTTGCTTTCTTCATGAATGATGGTCTTGATGTCCTCCCATAGCTCATCAGGTCTCTGTCATTAGTGTTCGATGCCTCAACTCTGTTCTTGATATGGTCTCACAATTCTGGTGGGACAGACTTGAGGTGGTACTTTGACTCCTAGGACTTGTTTTAATTTTCATTTGCTTTATCCTAAATTTATATATGAACAATTGATGGTCTGTTCCACAGTAAGTCCATGGTCTGGCTTTCACTGCTGATATTGAGCTTCTCCATCATGTCCTCCCATAGATATAGTCAATTTGATTTTTGTGCATTCCATCTGATGAAGTCCATGTGTACAATCGCCTTTTGTGTTGTTGAAAAAACTATTTGCTCTGAACAAGTCCTTGGCTTTTCAAACTTCTGTCTCCAGATCCATTTCTATGATCAAGTCCATATTTTTCAAGTAGTGTTCCTTCCTCTTTGTTTCCAACTTTTGCATTCCAATCAATAATAATGATCTATGAATCTTGATTGCATGTTTGACCAATTTCTAACTGAAGTCGTTGGTAGAATTTTTCGATTTCTTCAACACTAGCTTTTGCAGTGGGTGCATAAAGTTGAATAATAGTTGCATTGATTGGATTTCCTTGAAGGCAGATAGATATAATCTCTGTACTTCATGACAAAGTCAGCAAGATATTTTTCGACAATGAGTGTCAGGTCATTCTGCTTGATTGTGTTATCCCTCTTGATTGTGTTAGCCTATGATTTTCTGATACAAATGGCCCATACCAGTCTATTTCAGGTCACTGACCCCTGGAATATTGAACTTCATGTGTTCTATTTTACTTTTGACCACTTCCAATTTCCCTAAATTCACACATTCCAAGTTCCAATCATTACAAGATTCTTGCTGCTGTTTCTCTTTACCTTGAGTCATACCTCATCAGCAAGTGAAGAACCCGAAGACTCCACTCCTCCTCTAGACTCCACGGTAGACACCCTCCAAGAAATCTTCTTCTCTCTAGTCACAGTTTGGCCTCAGCCCTGAGGGGTTCATCTGTCAGTAGGATCTCCAACAATGTTTTATTTCCTTTGCTTAGACTTCCAGTATCAGAAAACGCCTCCAAACTACATACATGATTTTCAGTCGCTGCTTCTTCTGAAGAGGGAAGCCAAGTCCTTCATTGTTTGTGCTTAGTCTGGAAGCTCTGCTGAAGCCTGTTCACTCTGGGTGACCCGGCTGCAATTTTAAATACTAATGACATAGCTACCAGCATCATAGCAACATACAAGCCACCACAGTGTGACAAAGTGACGAAGAAGAAGTTGATTGCCTCCCATGGTGACCCTGTAAGACCCTGAAAGAATTCCCCCTTTGGGTTTGTGAGACTTTAAGGAGCAAACAGCCTCATTTTTCTCCTGCAAAGCACTTTGGCAGTTTCCAACTGCTTATTTTGCTGTTGCCTGCCCAAAATGTAACTCATGATGGCATCAACACAAAGGGACACTTCTACTTTGACCTTTAGGGTCACTACAAGTTTGAATCAATTCAACAACAATGTGATTGGTTTGATAGTTGTAGGCAAGTGTTTTTTGTTTGTTTCGAGCTTTTGCCTAGAACAGCCAAGCCTATTAGCTACATCTTTACTTCAGGTTCCCGTTGAGGTAGGAATGGTAGGCATTTTCCACTTTCTCAACTACTCTTCAGTGGTTCTCAGCAGAATGGAGACACTTTTAATAGCTCTTTGATGTAGTTGTGCTTATGCCTTTTAAACTTACTTTTTCAGTGGCCTACAATCTTATGCGTTTTGATCAACATTATAAAAGAATTCAATATCTTTCCCGCATATGTGTTCTGAATAAGAATTTCCCCACATTAAAATATTTTAGTGGCAGCTATTATCATATTTTATTTTCTCATCACTGTCTCATAAATCTAGAGATATATATGGGCTTTCCATATATTTTTGTTTCTGTTTTTGTTTTTTCTTCTTAGTATGTGGGTTTACTTTAATTTCTTGTGTTTTGATTAGAAAAGGTACATTAAGTATTGCCTGTGCAATTTCGGTTTCATGTGCTTTCTAACTATTTCTCTTTAGCCCCATCTGGTATCCACAAATAAAAGACTTTATGCTAGTTAGCAACATAACTTTTCAGAAACCAAAGAAATTCAAAAAAGTTTGAGTTGTTTTATTCTCTTTGAGTTTTTTAATTTTACTATCTTTATTATTGATCTTCTGTTATGTGCTTTGACTGTCTCCTAAAGTATCAAGCACAATCAATTAGTCAAGTTTACAAACCTAAAATAAAAGAATTTAACATGCTAATAACAGAGTTTTGTAAGACTTTTTTAGCACGGATGAAGCTCTTCTTAGAAAAATTTCTAAAATATTATATAGAAAAGATAATAGATATGCAATATTAAAATAGAGCATGTACAATAAAGACATGATGAATTGAGTGTTACTTTTCAAATTTTGGTTAGGTCAAGATAATCTACATATTCTGGACCTTTACCACAACTTCAGTTGACATTTCTGTATATATAGACTTACTGGGTTCAATTTGAGAGAATTTATAAATAACTACTTGATAATTTATAAATACCGACTTTGCAAAGTATGTGCATTGTGCTCATGAGGAACGTTTACACTGATCAAGAGGCAATTGTGCGAACAGAACAAGAGACTACTGTACGGTTTAAAATCAGGAAAGGTGTGCATCAGGGTTATATCCCCTCACCACATTTACTCATTCTGTATGCTCAGAAAATCATCCAAAAGGCTAAATTACATGAAGAATAATGTGGCATGAAGATTGAAGGAAGACTTCTTAACAACTTGTGCTATTCAGATGGCACAACCTTGTGATCTGAAAGTGAGGCGGACTGAAGCACTTGCCAATGAAGATCAAGGTTACAGCCTTCAGTGCTATACAAATCAATGTCAAGAAAATCCTCACAACTGCACCAATAGGTAAAACCATGATACACGGAGAAAAGAGCAACCTTGTCATGGGTTTTGTCTTGCCTGGATTCACAATCAGTGCTCAAGGAAGCAGCATTTAAGAGATCAAAAGATGCATTGCACTAGGTAAACACGACCTCTTTAGAGCTTTGAACAGGAAGGATATTGTTTTGGGGACTAAAAGGTGCCTGATCCAAGCTGTGGTATTTTCATTTGCCTCATATTCATGTGAAAGTTGAATAGTGAATTAAAAAGACTAAAGAAGAATTGACAAGTGTGTTAGGCAGGGTTCTCTGGAGAAACAAAACCAGGATACTTATGATTATATATATACAGCTCACTTCCGTGGGACAGAGAATATACTGAAGGTCCTTCTACCTCACGCAGGCACTGGCTCAAGGCCAAAGAAGCGGGCAGTGGGAAGAAGAAGTGGTGAGGTGTAGCAGAGGCCAGTAGCTTGGCATGGCACCTGCCTGCAGGCTACAGATGAGGCTGTGTAAACCCCGCCCCCATGTTCCTTGGGATCCAAGCCTAAGTCTCACAATAAATTTGAATTGTGGCCCTTGAGGAGAATAATGAAAATGCCGTGGACTGCTAAAAGACAAACCATTCTGTCTTGGAAGAAGTACAGCCAGAGTGCGCCTTAGGCACAAGGACGGTGAGACTCTACATAGTTTGCACATGTTGTGAGCAGAGACCAGTCCCTGGACAAGGCTGTCAGATGGCGTATTGGCTATGCACTTAGCGGTGATTCTCATGGTCTGAAATTTGATACCACCAACAGCCCTGCAGAAGAAAGGCTGGGATATGTACTCCCATAAGCAGTTAAAGTCGTGGAAATCCGAGGGGGAGCACTGGGAGTGAGCAATGAAGAGAGATCAGGGAGTTCGAAGTTTGGTTTAAAGGTGGGGGGAGGGCTGCAATGAAAACTATGAAGGCCCTCTGGGCATTGGATTGATCCCCTGGCTGCCACAATGGGCTCAAGGAGAGGCAACATCATGCGAATGCTGCAGGGCTGGGCCGTGTCTGGTTTGCTCATGCAGAAGGTCATTATGGATCAGAACCTACTGGAGAGCATCTAACAGCATCAACAACTCAAAAATTCGCTTTTATAATATTCCCAAATCTATGAAATTTTATTTCTTTGTGAACTCAGTATATAAATGATTACCATATGTTCAAGTAACTAATCTTTTTAAATATATTGCAGCCAATAGTCAAATCTGACTTCCCCCCAATTCTCTTTTTGTAATGATTTCACAACTTTGCCACATGTGCATTATGAGAAATTAACATTCCAACCAAATTAACGAGTTGTTTATGTTTTTCTATTTGCGATATCACTACAAAGGCAGTAGCATGAAGTTCATCTTCCCTGTCTTTCTAAAGTAAATTTTTAGAACAAAAATACAAAACACTGTTTTGTTCTAGGTCCCATGTTACCCTAAGTAAGAAGAAAAATAATGATGTGTAATTCCCAAAATTATCGTGATAATCAAATGAGAAAATATTCATGAAACACCTGTTCAAACAAGTGCTACTGAGGAAATCATCTTTTTAGATTTAGTGCCACGATGGGGACATTGGAAATGCTTATAACACATTCCATATTGACCAAATGCGAACGCCAGCTCTCAACTAGCAGTTTAAGATATTGTTGACCAAGCCTGAAATGAAGATGGGGCCTCCTCTCCCCAAATAATGCAACTTTTAACATACATAAAACAAGTAATTAATTTACCAGTAATTTGAGTTTGATCAGGAATAGCAATAATATTGCTGCTTACGTTTAGTTCATGGAAGAAAATTAGTAAAGCATTCTTCACTTGACTCATTTTCTCTTCCCAACATGCAGAGAGATCAGGTGTTGTACCAATTAAAAATCTCTACAACCGGGCTTCAGGTTTTGTAATTTATGGCATATAGTATGCAGACTGATAGTCTAACCTCCATATGTCTTTCTATATTTAGACAGATGACAGATGTATAGGCAGACATACATATTACTGAAAGAAAATCTTAACTCCCATAACTCTACAAAGCAGGAAGTAGAAATGCAGAATGAAGCAAATAGAATGATTTTAGCATCCTAGGAACTATGTTATCCTAAGGCAAAGTTTTGGAGGAAGATGCTCACCAGCAATATGTTTGGAATATTAATTTTTCATACACTGTATAGTTCCCAGTGTCAGATAGCTAAGTGATATACGGATTCGATATTTTCAGGCCAGTTCAACAGGAGCAGTAGCAGCATTCATCCTACATACCCAAAATGGCCATCAGAATTTGGAGCCCCAGCCTGTCCTTTAGATGTGGATCAAGTCATTATCATTGTTTTTTTAGCTATGCAGCAAGTGAATAGTGACTAAGATTAAGGGCAATCACACATGCAATGCTGTAAAACAGACAAGGCTTGCTCTAAACTAGACTTACTGGGCTGATCAACACTGGTGGAACCTCTGAGCCTGGGTTCCTTAGAAACTTTCCAAATCATTTTCCAACAAAACTGTGGTATATAATTCATATAGCCCAAGCACAATTTTTAATTCTAAATATGAATTTAGTTATCTCACAGATATATAGGCAGACATACATATTCCTTTAAAAATTTTAAAAAACATGGTTATTCTTACATTTTTCTTCTATGTTGAAGGCCACTAAAGAACAGACGTTGGATAAGTCTGCAAATATGTACTAAAATATGCATAGCAACTCAGAATGGTTTATCTAGTCTATAATTCTCTGGTAAAATCAAATAAAAAACATTCAAATATATGGTGTCAATTAAACACATGCCCTCTTTAGGGAGAAAGACAATAAAACCAAATGAGCAAGAAATAGCAAAGGGAAAAATCCATTAAAAAAATGCTGATAGTAAATATTAAAAACAAGGAATAGAATCATAAAATTATATCAGAATTTAGAGTTGATATTTTTTATGCTAAAGGTTGTAATTAAATAGGTGCTTATTAGATATGATAAATATGGGGAGCTGCATTCCAATATTTCTTGTAATAGCAAATCATACTTATTTAACACTTGTTAAATGGTATATACTAAGTATTTACTTCATTTGATGCTCACGGCAACTCTATGAGCTATGCAGTAGTATTTTTATACCCATTTCACAAGGGAACAAATCTTACAGAGGTCATGGAACTTACCCAAGGCTAGGCAGCTTTTTATACTATGCAGCCAGGAAACTTGGTTCTAGAGCCTGAAATTCAAATGACTAAGCTTTACAATAGTTGGAAAATATGCAATATTGATCATGTGAAAGTTACTTTCTGAAAAAATATCTCTTAATTGAGAAAATAAAGCATGAAGGTTAATTTTTGAGATTTGGCTCACAATTTATTTTACATTAGAAGAATATTTACAAGGGAGTCTGCTTTAATTTTTAATTTCTCTAATATGATACCTCTAGAACTTAAATATAATTAAGCAAATATAATGTTTGGGTAAAGTTTGATATTTATAAAGAGATTGTTATTCTTTCCATTTTGTTCAAACTATGAAAATTATACTCATTATCACTGGTTGTTGTCATGAAAGATTAATCAATTTAAAAAGACACATTATTCTTCCTCTTTTCTATATTAACTTCAGAGAGTTTAGTTCCTGGAATCAATATCCATGTTCTTCTCAAAGTTCCATGTTGAAATAGAGAAAACCCCTGGTTTGTGCAAACAATATTTTCCAAGTTACGAATTACATTATCCACAATTTATATTATAAAATAGACATCTATAAATGAAAGACATGGGCTAAGTTAAATGTTTTTGTTTGTTTCTTAGTTTTGCATTACTTAGAGATGAGTTGTCATTGAAAGCACTTATTTCTAACTACCGTGGAATTATATTTAGTGACTGAAATATTAACAGGAAAGGAAATTTGCAGCCCAATACTATTTAGTAAGGAAATAAATAATTATAATTTCATAGGAAAGTGATCAGTAGGTCTGTATGAGGTGGGGAGGTGCATTTAGTCTAAGCCTGAATATTTTTCACTACACTCTAATTTGTGACATTCTCTTCTTTAGAAAAGGTTAAATTTTTATGAATGCAAATGTTAGGTTCAACTCAGCCCGACCTGCCCATCAACAGCAATCAAATTTAAGTTCAATGAAAGTGTAATGTAATACAAACTCCGAGGAAAAGTTCCATAAGTTCATAAAGGAAAGAGGCAAGGGTTGAGAGAGAGAACTACAAATTTATGGATTAGGTTACCTTGAGCCAATCTACTTAACATTTCTGTAGTAGAAAATTAGAGAACGCTAAATGAAATAAAGGCCGCATCAAAGGGAAGTACATTTTTTTTATTGCACAGAAGATTCTGTAATTAACCTACGGGACTCTATGTGATTATAAATTGTGGCAGTAAATTACTGAGATTGATTCAAAATAAGACACGTGGAAAACAGCATCTGGGCCATTCCTGAGTGAAAAAGAAGGTGATGGGCAATACGCTGACCAATTGAGGTCAGAGATTCAATTTCTTCTCTCTCTCTCACTCTCTCTCTCTCTCTCTTTTTCTCTCTTTCTGTGTGTGTTATAATACTATACTCCTAGGATGTATGGGGATGAAATACTGTACAGAGAGGCAGTTATCAATTTTAATTTATTCACAAAAGAAATGACTACAGTTAAGAAAATTTCCAACAAAAAGAGCTTGTAATCCTACAGTACAATACTGAAAATGTACTCTTAGTCTTTGATTTTTTTCTTTCTTTCTAATGACTGGGAAAGGTGAGAATCTTTAAAATGTAAGAGGTTTCATTCAATACCCAATTGAAGTAACACCGAATGTGCAAAGATCCTTTTTCTAATATGTTCTCAGTGTGGTGATGATCCTTTGGTTTATTGGGCCATAGGAGCTGAACTGTAATGACAATTTTATATTTTCTTTCTAAATGTCCCTTGTTTGCTCTTGCTGTGGAGAATATGCACAGGCAAACGTGCACATGTTCAACGCCTTCTCCAGTGACACAGATTGCACTGCATTCTGGGACCATTGGAGCCAGTTCTTCTGAGTTGATCCTTCCCGGGGGACCCTGTTCCCCAAGGTTCCTATTTAATCTCTCAAGTTTCACTTGTCAATCTGGTTCCATAGGTAAAAATGTGGATTGTTTTACAAAGGTTTCTTTTATGTCTAAGAAAGCATCGCTGTCAAAGGAAGTATAGTTTTTATTAAAAGAAAAATAATTATATATAAAAACTAAATGGGTCTGTGTCTGACTACCTGCATTTGCCTGCTGATTTCTGGGTTGGAACTTAATTCTTTCAATGCATGCTGTTTAGCCCCTTCTATGAATCATAGTTTTTGCTGTGTGTCATAAGAGTGAAGATGAACTTTGATTCCCACCTTCAGGATACGCATAAATCCAGGATTGAAAGAGGGCCAGAAAATTATGACAGGGGAAATGAATGTTGTGATACAATGGAACCACTATGATTAGAGAGTTGTGCTCCATGCTTTCAGTCACTGGTCTTTCGGAAGTAGATTACCAGGCCTCTCTTTTGACCTGCAACTAGGGTGGGCCTGTCAGCAGCTGCAAACATTACCATTTGAACTAGAATAAATTCACTTCCAAGGAGAAGGAGAAAGACTGGGCTCTCTGCTCCCTTAAAGAGTTACAGCCTCAGAAACTCACAGGGGTGGTTCTCTCCTGTCCTACAGGTCACTGCGAGTCAGTATTGACTTCATGGCCCTATGCGAGTGAGTTCTCTCCAGAGTGGAGCTCATGCAAACAGGTACAGGCACATTATTGGGTGCTGGGTAAAGTGAAATTTCTTAATACATCTCTCCTATCCAGATGTCTGTCACTCCCACCGATGATTGGTTGAAGCCTGGCAAGTAGGGTGTATGTGCAACACTAATAGCAGGAATTGGTCAGTTTTAGTTACCACCTCCCTGCTCCCCCTAAAGCGCCCGGCCACCCCCCAACCCCACGCCCCCAGACACACACACACACTAAGGAGCCAGGGAGATTGAAAAATCTTAGGACCATGGGAAGAACAGGCAGCGGTGTATTCTGTTCAGGATCTGTCTGCTATCTGCAGTGCTGGAGGTCCAGACCAGAAGCACCAGAAGATGAGGCAAGGAGACCTGG
>NW_022103908.1:32621669-32623441 GCF_000313985.2 Echinops telfairi
GGGAGGGTGGGGGGAAAGTGGGGTAGAAAGGGGAAACTGATTATAAGGATTTACATATACCCTCCTCCCTGTGGAATGGGCAACAGAAAAGTGGGTGAAGAGAGACGTTGGACAGTGTAAGACATGACAAAATAATAATAAGCTATAAATTATCAAGGGTTCATGAGGGAGAGGGGAGTGGGGAGAGAGGGGTCAAAATGAGGCTTTGATACCACGGACTCAAGTAGAAAGCAAATGTTTGAGAATGATGAGGGCAAGAAATGCACAAATGTGCTTGACACAATGGATGTATGTGTGGATTGTGATAAGAGCTGTAAGAGCCCCTAGTAAAATGATTAAAAAATACTTTGCTGGTCTCGCAGACTACAGACCTCCACTGTCACACAGAACCCCAGATGGTTGTTGAGGAATATTTAAGAAATTTCTGATGACTTTCCTTGGGCCCTATTTTGAAATATTCATATGGTTAAAGGGGAAAAGGAGTTATCACTTTCTTATATGTGATGTAAACTCACTCTATTTCTACTACTTTACTTCTGTATTATTCAGAAGAATCAATATCAATTTCAATGTTATAACTGCATGAGAGAACTCAGAAAATCACAGCTCAATTATTCCTTTCACCTGCCTCTTCTGTACATTTTCTGCAATGACAGTCACCTTAAAAACAATTTTAAAAGTTTGTACTTCTTCTTCTTCCTAAGTGTTTGTAAACTCTCTGTTGGAATGTATTTTCCACCATGCAGTCTTCCATGTTATGAGGAATCGAGAAGTTTGCCCAAATAACTTGATTTCAACAAGGCAAAAATATAGGCGATCCTTCAGGAAATCTGATTGTAGCTGTGATTATAATACACTGTCTGTTGGTTAATTTACCCAAATAACCTATGTGTGGGTCAAAGGTTTATTCAGATGCAGGTTTCTTTGAAAATGCCACTTTCTGTATATTAGGAGAGCTTTGTTAGATAACACAAGTGACAATAAATTAATGACGATGAGTATAAAGTAAAGACTGCGCTGCCAGGGACGTTCAATCAAAAGAGAACACAATACCGATAAAACCTGGATGAAACCAAGATGCGGCCACAGCAACGGCCCTGCGACAGCGAAGTGTCCAACTTATCAGGCTGCCACGATGAATGCCTTGTTCCCACTCGGCTTTATAAACAAACGCTGATGGATTCATCATCCAAAATTAGCAGGAACACCAGAGCGTGATGATGATTGAATAAAAATAGGCAAGGTAGATAAAGGCAGCAAAATATGAATAACTCACTCACTGCCATTAAGTCAATACTGACTCACAGGGATCCCACACGAATGCCCTACATAAAATAACATGCCCACCAAGTGTTTTGAAATGAAAATCCTGTATGAGAATACATACATAAATCCAATATTTCTTTTAAAGAGAACAAGTCCAAACCGTGGTGTTGTTACTATTGTTACAATTAAAGTTTTCACATTCAAGTTTGATTGGAAGTAATGGTTACATTTTAAAGTAGGGCTATAAAGTTGGGCACTGCAGCAGACATGTAGTAGACTACATTTTAAAACAGCTTTTACCATATTTTTTATGATGACACATGTAAAAACATGAATTCACTTGATTTTTTAATGACAAGTATTGACAAGTCATTTGGGGAAAATACTCCTATTATTAGAACATAAGCTAGCTGTTCCCAAATAAAAATAGAAATACTTCTTGGTACGTAAACTTTGTTGTTGTTAGATGTTGATTCTGACCCATGGTCACCCTGCGTACAACAGAA
>NW_022103908.1:32624288-32633864 GCF_000313985.2 Echinops telfairi
TCAAACTTTGGTAATTTTGAACAGAGAATATATCAGGCACTTTTTTAGTAGCCCCCGTGGTATCTTTACACAATCTCAAAATTCATGTATTATGTCTTTATCCATATTTAGGCAGTGGTAGGTTATGTTTTGCCTCTATGAAACCTTGAGATATATTTTATAAGCAAATAAATTGATGAAACTGGGAGATGTTTTTGCTTGAAATCCCTAAGATGAGATAAACTCTTTGTCTCATGAACTGCCTGTCCATTTCTGCACACTCTCTTCTCTTTGAAGTGGATGCTGGTTCTTTGCAGACATTCAGGGCATGAAGAGAACACAATCTATCCTGAGCACAAGAAGATAGATGAATATCTAAAAGGAATATCTTTGATTAAGTTGGCATAGATAAAAGAGGATAGAACTTCTAGGAACTCATAAAATTGCATTTCAAAAGAATGGAGAAATAAATAGATAAGAAGACCCAAAGAAATGCAGATTGAATAGGGTCCTGGGCATCAGGAAGTCAGTCTGCACTTGGGAGTTCAGACACTGATGTTTCCCATCTCACTTCTGTTCAGAGGCACCTGCGGGGTGCGAGGTCCCTGCTCTGGAGACTATCTATTAGCTTACACTGGTCTCTCCCTTCCACTCCAACAGCCAGCACTATGCTTTGTCCTCATTCTATAACCTTGACTTATGATGCCATAATTTCAAATGTGTCTGGTTTCATAACCATGTGTGCGTGGCGGGGGGATATATGTGGGGCGTGTTCTTTGAATTGCTTTGCTTGCTTTAACACTTAAGACTGATTAAGAAGGCAGGCCTGGGTTCAGGGGCAGGCTGACGTGGTCTATTTTTATCGTGTACCCTAAAAGTCAGTAGTTGGAAGTCACCCAGGGACACTGAAAAAGAACGGCCTGCACATGTCCTTCCGTGAAGATTGCATTCCGGAAAAGCCTGCCAAATCAGGGTCCCTTAATTGCACGGTGCCACCATGAGTCTGAAGCACCTCATAGACAACAGGTTTGGGAATTTTAAAATTATTAATGTTATTGATTTGGAAAGCGAGAATTTTAAAAGTCTACCAATATTTGCCAATTTAAACAAAAGGTTAATTATCTTAAATGATAATGTATTGTTGATCAAATTCAGGAATAAAAATACATCCATAAATAAATGTATAGATAGATATATCTAACTTCAGGCAAAAATTAAAATGCATAGTTTTATAGTTATTGTTTCTGTTCTCATCTTCCACTTGTCTCCTTGGCTAAGATTACCTGATGACATTAAGGGCCCTTATGTGTCAGTCTATCTCAGTGGGGGTTCCTTCCTTGCCTGCAGATTCTCTAGTTTACCATGCATGATGTCCTTGACGCAGGGGCTCTAACAAGGAGCTCAAACACAGGGAAGGCGGTGAGAACGGTGTGGTGCTTCCTTCCGTCCTCTGTCGGGTTGCTGTGAGTGGGAACTGGATGGATGGCACGTAGCAGCAACCACAGTCACGGCCTCCTCCACCAGTGTAAGAGGATGGGAAGTAAGACACACGGATACGCAACGTTTCATTTCTCAAACAATGAGGCTTTCTGGTAAGAGCAAGACAGGCTCCCAAATAGATCTGAAAGCATTTCAAGGAGCAGAAGACCAGGTTAGCTGTCTGTGTGGTTAATGGAGGGGTGTAGTGGAGTGAAATTCCTTAACATGGCTCTTCTATCCATGTCTCTGTCATTCCCACAAAATGATAGGGTGAGACTAGGCAAATAATGCACCTGGAAAGTACATAGAGGGGAGCCGGGCAGCTTTAATGTCATTCCACTGTCTAGAAGGATGAGCCACCTCATAAGCAAGGGGGGCGGGGAAATCCCAGGACCATCAAGGAAGAAGAATCATCAATGGGACAGGTATTTCTATGGACCAATGACTACGTCTGTCATGTTTTCTGACCGACCTTGTAATCACTGGATAATATCCATAATAAAATCTCTTAACCATGAATTAAAATGTGTGTGCCCATCGCAACAGATGATTGGACCCCACAGAAGAAGAGTCTTGTCGGAGGAACGGTTGATGAAAGAGTAGCGTCCACAAAGGATGGAGGGTTGAATCCTGGCTGACCGCTGCCTCATGACAACCTTGCACTTGTAAGGAGTGGGATTTCCCTTCCCCCCGAGGCAGTCAGAAGGGGTCAGAAGTAGCCTCCATGCAGTTTACTCGGTGTGGGTGAGGTGTGGGAGAATTCTCTGTGCATGGTTCAATATTTCCATGAAACCCAACATCATGGAACAATGGACTTTTCTTTCAGCTTGTCCTGATATGAGACAAAATGAGAAAGCGGAGTAGCAGGACTTGAAAGATGTAATAAGTGTAACATCAAATGGAGTCCATTTTTATAACAAGTAAGGACAGGCTCTCTAATTTTTCAGGATAAAAGTATCAAGAGAATGATATTTCTCTCTTTTATATCCTCACGTCATAATTTGTAACACAAAACTTTTTGGCCATGTTAAGATTCAGTTTCCTTCGTCCTGCATTTAATCCTGTGATCCTAGACTCGCTAGAAGAGTTCAGGGCTTGGTATGCAGACAGAGAGCAGCCAGGATCGGTCGTCTGTAAGGGGCACTTATTAGACAGGGATGATGGAGAGTGCCAAAGGCAAAGGGACCACAGATGGAATTACCCAGAAACTAATTTTAATAAAAATATGAGAGTTAACATCAGGAAAAAGAAGGTGCTGAAGAAACATGAAGTCTACCTCATTTACCCTAAAATGTCTACACACAGCATTCAATGCACATTTCCATAAAAAGGAAATCCAACGTAAGCAATAAGTTAAAAGCAAGGTCAATTGCTGTAGTAGATCTTGGTCAACATGGAAAGGAGACTTTGAACAAGGTTTTATCCATAATCTGAAGCCAATCATTTGTGTTCTGTTTTTTCTGAGCCCTTTTGCTCTGTTTACTATTGCTGCAGATTGGGAGCATGATTATCTACATTTATGCTCTTTATCTTACTGATGCCGTCCTGTCTGTCTCATATTTCAGATATACCTAATATTTGGAAGGCAATTCAGTGTTGCTTCAGACAGAAGACAAGAAGAATGAGTATCTTCTATTCTCTGATATAGTATTTATTCATTTTGGATTTGCAGATGAATTTCTGAATTACTTCCCTAAAGCTCAAGAAGGTTGCTTAATAAAGCTGAAATATATTAGGTTTTTCATAAAGACAATCTGGGACTGTACAAGGAAAAAGAGAGTGGATCTCTACTTTAAAGCCCATCATTTATATTAGAAAAGAGAGAGAGAGATAGTCGAAGGGAAAGGCATAGCGCAGTCAAAAGAGGACAGAGAGAGAAGGGGGTCGTGACATGGCCCGTAAGCACTAATCTGTGATAACAGTGGGTACAGTTTGGAGAAAAGCAATGGCGTTAGCTCAAATGTGCCACTCAATTTATTCAAGGCACAAAATATTCTAGGCAAAATTGAAGATATGCTATAGTGAGGGTGAGAGAGAGCACCATGGCACAAAATCAGGTATATTCATTAGAATGTAAAACGATATTGTATTGCATGACATGTGGATGCTATGCTAAGAAAACTGTTAAACAAAGAAAACTTAAATGTGTAATATCAAGCAAAAAATAAAATTGGTTTTAAAAATAGCATCTGGACTTGGCCAAGGTAGAGGAAAGGTAGTCTCACACACTGCATTTTCATACTTTTACTTCCGGTTTTGGCTGTAAATATTTAAAGATAGTTAAATGCACATATCTCTTCAATCAGTAATTCCACATCTAGGGATTGATACTAATAAATCATGATGAAGAGCCAAAGAGATTAATCCGCTAGAGTGATCATCATAGCTCTATTTATAACAGTGAAAAATTAGAGACAACATAGATGCTGAACGATTAGTGATTGGTTCAATAAATTATGGCACATAATTACGCACCATTATGGCACATAATTTATTGGCATATCTATAAAATGGACCACTATGAAACCATTAAAAACCATACTGTAGGACACCATTGAATGATATAAATATACTCCACATATCAAATATAAAAATGAATAATAATGTGATCTGAGCAGAATTATCTCAGTTTTATTTACAAGTTGATATAAACAATTTAAAATTAGCTATAAATAAAAATTTAAAGCAATTACTTCTAGGAGGTGGGATTGCAGATAATTTTTCATTCCTCTTCTTTGTGTATTTTGCATAATGCTACAATAAATATGTGTGATTTTTACAAGCACTGAAAATGTTATTTTAATGTGTGTTATAAAAAAGTTATTAGGTTGACTTCTACTTCTTGCAAAGAGGGAACACATTTACTCTCCTGTCGAAACAACTAAAACTAAATAAATATAAAACAGAAATATGTACAATATGGAAAAATATAACAGAATACAAACTGTGTCAAGGTCTTAGACATCAAGTAATTTCCTGAGAGAAGGGAAGTCAATCCTCACCTTATACTTGCTCTTGATTACTACCTGAAGAGAGATGGAAAACCTTGGTGCAGAGGGCACAGCCCAGCACACGCTCATCATGCTGGGGTGAGTGATCAAGGCAGCTAGGGTTCTCATGATGCACGCTGGAGCAGAGAGATGCCATGAGAACTTCTAAAATCTACAGAGTAGTCAGTCCACTGTACTGAGCAGCGTGTACACTTGAGGACCATATGCAGGGCCAGGGCATCATTATAGCAAGTGATTAAAGGGAATACCCACTAGTATTTATACACAGCTGGAAATGAGACCCATTTCCATTGCCAAAGTGAAAATTTCCTAATTCAAGTGAATTGCTTAGTGTTCTCAGAGTTATTTTGCCCCAGTGGTGGGACAAGAGTCTCGCTAGAGTGAATGTTAAATGGTCTCATGGAACAAACCTTACAAGCAAGAACCCAAAGGATGGATCTATATCTTAGCAATTCAGATGTGTCTCAGTACGAAGTTCAAATATGATTATAGGAATGCAAAAATATCTAGATCATAATTTGATAGAATTTACAATGTCAGGAATCAAATGAAATCTCTTTAGGCATACAAAGTGGAGGGGCGGGGGGATGTGATCAATAATGAGGATGAAAAGAAAAAAAAAGGGTTATAAAAGAACCCACATCAAGCCTTTAGAGATTAAAACTATGAAGTATTGGATGCAACCTCCACAGCAGTTTAGGCACAGCAGAGGCGCAGAGGACAATATTAGTGAGAACACATCAATATAAGCTATGTATTTCTCTAAATTACAAAAATAAAGACTGAAATTTAAATGAGCAGAACATCAGTGTACTTCTGGAGAACTGCAAGCAGCCAAATCCAAGTTTAATGGGTGTCCTCACAGCAGAAATGTATAGAAAGACTCGAACACAAATGTGCAGACAGATTTTTTTATAATAGTATAAAACCTGGAAATTAGCTGTCAATTAACAAAGGAGTGGATCAGTAGAATGTGTACACCAATACAAGGAAATATAGCTCAGTAGCAAAAGTGAACTAATCATATGAGCAACACAAAGAATACATTCTAATACAATTGAGCCGAATGAATAAAAAGGCCAAATCACACATACTTTATTCTGTTTGTATAAGATTCTAAGAACTGTCAACAAGGATGTGGGGACAGTCATCGGATCCATGATTTCATGGAGCCGAGACTGTGTTAGTGGTGAGTTGATGGCTTACAGAGTCCCAACGACAGTGTTGTGGGGGGCTGGATATGTGTCTTACTGTGATTGTGTTGAAAATTTCATAGGTGCAGACAAACATCAAAACGTTTCAAATGGCACCTTTGACCATGACTGGCTTCATGTAAAGGAGTCCCGGCAATGCTGTGGCTCAGATGCAGGGCTGCTTAACACAAGACCACTTGTGCAAACCCAACAGCAGCTCTGCAGGAGAAAGACGAGGCCATCTGTCTGGGAAAGATGTATTTGGGAAACCCTCTATAGGAACGCTATGAGTTGGAATGAACTCCATGTAGTAGTTTCCTTTGTCATTGTTGTTGTTTTTAGTTCATTGTATGTAAGTAATATTGCAATCAAGCTGTTAAAAATCACTGAACACTAGTTTCTCTTAAGAAATTTATTTATCTTTTGATGGACATTTGAGCTTTTCCACCTTTGGGTTATTGCGAACAGGCCTACAATGAATATTGGTGTACAAGAATCTGTTTGAATCCTTGCTTTCAAATCTTTTTTTTTTAAAGGTCATTTTATTTGGAGCTCTTACAGATCTTTTTTAAAAATAATTTTATTGGGGGCTCATTACAACTCTTACCACCATCCATCCATTCAGCCATCCATCCATCCATTGTGTCAAGCACATTTGTACATTTGTCACCATCATCATTCTCAAAACATTTGCTTTCTACTTGAGCCCTTGGTATTAGCTCCTCATTTCCCCCTCCCCCCCACCTACCTCCATCACAAACCCTTGATAATTTGTAACTTATTATTATTTTGCCATGTCGTACACTATCCGATGGTGTCTCCCTTCACCCACTTCTCTGTTGTCCATCCATCAAGGAGGGGCTTATATGTAGATCATTGTGATCGGTTTCCCCTTTCTCCCCAACCTTACTCTTATCCTCCTGGTATCCCTACTCTCATTATTGGTCCTGAGGGGGCTTATCAATCCTGGATTCCCTGTGTTCCAGCTCTGATCTGTACAGTGTACATCCTCTGGTCTAGCCGGGTTTTTTTAAGGTAGGATTGGGATCATGATAGTTGAGGAGGGGGAGTGGCTGGGAGGAACCATTAAAGAACTAGAGAAAAGTTGTATGTTTCATTGGTGCTATACTGCACCCTGATTGTCTCGTCTCCTCCTCTGCGACGCTTCTGCTTTCAAATCTTGTGGGTATGTATCTAGGGGAATTACTGAGTCATATGATAATTCTGTTCAACTTTTTCAGTGATTACCAGTTTGTCACAGAGACTGTACTATTTTTCATTCCCGCCAGCAATGTATAAAGGTTTCAATTTTCCACATCCTCATCAATATTTCTCATATTCTATATTGATAATATACATCCTATTTTATATATACAGTGGTGTCTCATTCATCCATAAAAGATCCTGATACTAAATCTGTATCCGCTTTGATGAGCTACTGTTACCCTATGCATCGTCCTCCTTCAATGGCTTAGTTTGTAATTAATGGAGTTCCCTTTGCTGTTTTCCCTTAGAACTTAAAGATGAATGCAATTAGGATTGAAGTGATTTGAAGTCAAAAAGTTACAGCAAAGTACATGGGTTAAAAAGTTATAAAGAGGTTTATGATTTCAATATGATCCACATGGGGTTCCAGGATATTGGGAGTTAACATGGATAATTTATGGTTATGGGTCAAGAGCTAGGAGTATTGTTGAAAAGACGTTGAACTGCCTGATCTTTCCAGTCCAGATTAGAATAGGAGGGCAAGCAAAAATAGATGCAAAGCTATGGTCAAGCAGGATCCGATGCAGTGAAAGCTAGAAGTCATAGAGGGAGATCAAGTTGGAGAGGAACAGTCTGCCAGATCTGGAACATGTTTATATGCAAGGCTGGGAAATTCAGATGTCACCCAACTAGTTACAGGTGTTCTGTAAGAAAAGGCTAATGACATCATCAATTTGTATTTTTTTTAAATCATGGTGGAAAGAGTGTAAGAAGCAATTAGGAGGAAAATAAGATTTGATGCCACGTGTTCAAGTGGAGAATGCCTCCACATATTAGAGGAAGAGTCTAGAGTTAATTGGACATAGATGCTAAAGAAAATGAAGAATCCTTGCTATAACCAGGCATCTGACTTTGAAAGTCAAGGGTACTATGGTGCCATTCATTTACTTGGGGAAGGTCAGATGAATAGATAGTTCAGCTGGAAAATAATTGAGTTCAGTTTAGACATGTTGCGTTTGCTGTGATGCCTTGCATATAAGTATGGACCAACGCCAGAAGGCAAGGTGCTAGATAGATGTGAGAGATCCTGAAACATAGTGAAGACCTGATGTGAAATGGTAGAAATATCACTAATTCCATATAGATGGTCTGTGGTCCAGTAAAAAAAACAGTACTTCCCACTGATTGAACACTTCCTTTCTGTTATTGAGCTAATGTCTTCCTTTACAGGATGCTAAGTATCCCTCACTGCAGAACTATGGTAGCATCATTGTTACAAAGAAATGAAACTGAAGAGAGGAAATGTAACTTGCCCCTTGGTGGTAGAGGTGGGGTCAACCAGCCCAATTATTAAAATGTATAATGCCAGAAACAGACTTTTATGATGATCCTAGAAAAATAGAGTGCAGCCATGTCCCCAATGCACCAAATGCCGGCTGCTAATTGGTCAATGAGTCAAAATCATTCCTGAAAAGGGACTTTTTCTTCTGATCGGTGGGGTAATACAAAAAGTCACTGCCAGCCAATAGATGCCGACTCATTGGGCACTTATAGGACAGGGTGGGGCTGCACCCTGTGAGTGTCTGAGACTAACTGTACAGAAGTGGAAAGTGCCTCCTTCACCTTTGCACAGGCTGGTGATTTCCAAACTGCAAACCTTGTGGATTACAGGCCAACATTTAACACTTCCTAGTACACATGAGAGTGGCAATACAGAGACAAGCAGCTTTACTCTGAGTTTTCCCATGCATCCATATTTGCTACTGACTCTCAGATGTGATTATCTTGCACTGATGATTTCACCTCTATGTCCAACCTTTTGTTCTGCACTGAATCATGAACTCATGAAAATTGTGTGACTCTGTAAAGCATCACTTACTTGGAAGAACTGATGTAAGCCTATGCCTCGGGTTAGTCATTTAATCTCTATAAGCATGCATTTAGTTATAATTTATTAAAAATAAAGCTAACTATTCCAGCAGAATCCACTTGGAAAATAAACAAGGAACACTACACACTTATAAGGAAGCACTGTCAATATGATTTGTTTCTGCTTTCACAGCGTCTTGATGACCTTACATCTTACAGTTCTCAAATACAAGCATGTGACTCAAAATTATCAAGTTCAATATCGTCCCCAAATTTTACTTTTTCTTGAAAAGGCTCTGATAAATTGCCCACACTTTATAAAACATAGAGAAAAGCTATTTTCCTTTCATCTACTATACTGAATAGCTTCAAAAATTTCAAAGTATTGCTTGAATCCAGTAATCAACAGTTTCTTACATAAAAAAGGAATTTGATATATTGTCTCATAAAGCGCAAACATTTGTGTCTTTTCCTATATGCTATCTTACTATTTTTCTTAATAAAATGTAATGTTAAGATAGCAAGCCCTTGAGTTGGTTTAAAAAACACTTCCCTTAGTGGTGTCACATTTGTCAAATGGTATGCCTTCTAAACCTCTCATTCCCTTGTCTGTGAAACAGAGTGTGTTAGTCTGGGTCCTTGAGAGAAACAAATCCACAGAAACTCATGTATAAGAGAGAGTTTTATATAAAGGTTAAGTGTGCACCAAGGAAACATCCCAACCCAGTGGTGCCCAAGCCCACAAGTCCAACATTAACCCATTAACCCATGTGTCCAACACCAATCCATAAAGCCCTCCTCCATCTCACAAAACAGAAGCAATGATGCCGACTGCAGGA
>NW_022103908.1:32633964-32644186 GCF_000313985.2 Echinops telfairi
CAGCACCCAGGGCTGCATCAGGGTATGTCCATGTGGCTTCTCCTTGGGGATGTCTTGCAGGAAGTCAGCCTTGCAAGCTGAAGCAGGGAACTGCTAAGGCAGCTGCACCCTGGACCGACCATCACAAAGAAGGAGACCTGAGAACGAGAAAGGCGAGGCTCACCAAGCCATTTATCCCTCCACTCTTCAATTAATCCCACATGTGTTTATCGGCCAGGTTGGCACAATAAACTAACTAACTCACAGAGCTAATAGTAAAATTTAAGTCCTAAATTCTGAGGTGAAATATGATACTTAACGTAAACAATTATTATGACATGTACTTTAAATAAAAGATGAGTAAATGGTCGGTTCACATGTTTATAGCAAATAGATATCACAACTGCATTGTTCTGTTTTCATTTATTTTCCATTATTTTTCTTTCTTATTGAATCTTACCTATGTTCTGTGACACCATATTATCTTCCAATGATGACTTCTTATTTCTACTTTTATATGAATCAATATATTTCCTACCAAAAAATGGGAGCAGTTTGGAACAAAGCCAGACTGTTCTTTATACAGATCAGCCTAGCAAGTGCGTTTGTGCACCAGAGTTTCATTAATACAGAGATGAGCATGGCTGTTTAGTCTTCCCAATAATTCTTAGACACCTGGGAATGATCTCTAGTTTTTGAATTTTTAATTGATGTCCTTATGTTCCCCTAATTTGCATGACCAGATCAGGCTTCCTTATGGTCCTCTAAATTGTTGTAGCAATAACATTTGGTGAATGTTTTAGAAATTTCAGTAAATTTCATGGAATTTTGCCCATGTAATTATGCAGCAATATTCCGGCAATCATTGTGTAATTTGATCTTCTACACCTCATTTTTCCAGTCTAATCTCTACTCAAAGCAAGTGACATTTTCTACCACTTTCTCCCTCAATTTTTCATACTCAGGAATTTTTATCTGCCTCGCCTAAATTGGATCTCCCTCTCAGGGAGTAGGTTGCATAGATTCTCTCAACTTACCTTACAAAAACTGATGGAGACAACTGGAATGACCCTTTACTATTTGCTTAAAAAAAGACAACTCACTGCCATTGAGTCAATTCTGACGCATGATGAGCCTATAAGACTGAGGAGAACATCCCGTTTGGATTACTAAGCGTGCAACTCCCTTATGAGAATAGAAAGACTTATTTTTCTCCCTACCAATATGTAAGCAGAAATATAATTATCCCATGGTCAGCATGTTGATATCCACTCGCTCATTGCATTTTGGCCTGGCGCTTTAGGTACAAACTCATTGTCTTCAAGTCCGTTCAGACGCATAGTGACCCACTAGGAGAGAGCAGAACTACTTCACAGAGTGTCCGAGGCTATGCAAGCCTTTATGTTTCTAGAAGGCTGAGCGTCACAAAGTTCCCCCTCCCAGCAACTGGGGGTTCCAACCTCCAACAATCAGGCACTGAACCACTGTGCCACCATGAGTATTTACTCTGTGTGTGTGTGTGTGTGTGTGTGTGGTGCCCGGGGAGTTAAGTAAAAATGTATTGGTATAAAATAGTAGGAAACTTAAAAAAAAGTGGGAGACATTAACTAAAACTATATATATATGAAATTAGTGTTTCCTCGCGCATTGTTTCTGGCCTTCTCAAACCAATGCAGCTTTCCATTTTCTTCAAACATCTTCATAATCAGACCTCAAGACTACACTGCGTCCTTAGAGAAAGTCTATCAGGATTAAGTCCTTGGAATTCCCCAAACTGTCACCTTCTAACCTGACCTCTCTGCCTTGAATTTTCCAGGTTCAACAGATCCCCTCAGAAGCTACTCTTTTCATTGAACCTCGTTCTCTGGATAGTGTTGCTAAATTCAAGACTCTTCTGCAGGTAATATTCCTTCCATAAAATCATCTTTATTAGCTCCAGTCTTCTGCCCTCCACCTATGCCTTGACTCATTTTATTCTTATGGAAGCGACTTGGCTTTCTCTGATTTAGTGTATTTGTGGGGAGAAATGACATATTAGGCATGGTGAGCTCAAAAGTCTTTCTTCCCGTAGGGAGTGACCCTGACTGCATAGAGAAAGCATCTTCTTTCCACATTGGACCCGAGAGTCCACTATCAGGGACCCCAACGGTCGGTGTCTGTCTGATATAAGAATGTGGTCCTAGTTGTGCCACTGTGTCCTACGTGACTCAGAGGCCTGCATTCAAAGTCCTGCCCTTCTTATTTTCTTTTTAGGTCCCAGCTTGTTCATAAACGGAGTGGGAAGGGGGAGGACATTTATTCTTTTGGGGGCACATCCTTAGGACACCTTATGCTTCATCTTTCAGGTATGGAAATTTTGGGGGGGTTAAAATTTTTATTTTTCAATCATTGTACTGAGGACTTGTACAACTCATCACAATCCATCCATCCATCCATTGTGTCAAGCACATTTGTACATATGTTGCCATTATCATTCTCAAAACATTTGCTTTTTACTTGAGCCCCTGGTATCAGCTCCTTTTTACCCTTCCCTTCCCGCTCCCCCCTCCCCCATGAACCTTTGATAATTTATAATTATTATTATTTTGTCATATCTTACACCATCTGATGTCTCCCTTAACCTACTTCTCTGCTGTCTGTCCCCCAGGTCCTTGTAATCTGTTCCCCTTTTCTCCCTCACCTTCCCTCCACCCTCCTGGTATTGCCACTCTCACCACTGGTCCTGACAGGTTCATCTGTCCTGGATTCCCTGTGTTACCAGTTTCCAGTTCCTATCTGTGTCAGTGCACATCCTCCGGTCTAGCCAGATTTGTAAGGTAGAATTGGGATCATGATAGTCAGGGGGAGGAAGCATTCAATAAGTAGAGGAGATTTTTAATAATTTTAATCTGGTTTTGTATACTTTCATTTAGTATTCATCTATAGCCCTCAGTTGGTGCATTAAAAAGGTTTGAATCTGAAAAAGGTCTTAATTATTCTAAAACCCTCCCTACCTTCCAATGATAGAGACCCTCCAGCACAAAGTAGAACTACCCCTGTGGGTTTTCTGAGATTGTGCATCTCTATGGGAGCACCCTCTTCCTCTCTTGAAGCAGCAGGAGCATGCACGATGCTATCCGAGCTCCGTATCCGAAGTCCAGATGCTTACGGTTGTCTAATGAGAATATGTGGCCCCAAACAGTCTTTTCAGCCATTGTAAAAGTAGGGGATATTATAAATTGGAGAGACAGAAGTCTCAGGTTAATAATATTTTAAATCTTAAATTATATAAAAACCTATGAGCTTTAGGTGACAAACTACCTGATCCAAGTATGGAAGCCCAAGTTTGCACCAAACTTTGGATCCAGTGCATTCTTTAGCCCAGAGTACATGCTAAAGTATTAACTTAATAACAGTTTGTATGTTAGTACATACGTTTATTTATTTATCTTTCTAAAATGGAGCACTTAAAAAAAACTCACCATGTAGGCATTTTAAACACTTACTACACTTCTGAGACCACACAGGTCTGAAAGGATGCTCTTTCTCTTCCCAAAGACATCCTTAAGCAAGATACTGTCATTAATTCTTTGGGGCAATGTCATCAGGGAAGACTCCTGGGACCACGTTCACTTCTTCCAGTAGCTTTTGTGCTGAAGGTGAGCGGGCTGAGCTCCATGTCTCAATTGCCCCTCCCTTTTCTCGCCGTGCAGACATACAGGTCCTGGTGCCTGCAGCACAATCTTTTCCGGACAGGCACAAAATGGTGAAGATAAACTACAACAGAGTTCTCTTCATTGTAAGGAGAAAGCTTTGCCAAGCTTGACAAGACAGTGCTGTATGACCACTTGATTTTAGTCTTTATGCAGTAAATTTATTCCTAATCCATTCCCTCTGTTCACAGGTAGATTTAGCTTTTCATTAAGATTTGTTAGGATAGTGATATTCAGTATTTGCTGAGTCTCCCTAAGACTCCGAATTTATTGGCTACCTTTTCATCTTCGGCTAGGCTGTTCAGCTCAGCAAACACATTTTAAAAAGTCATTTTTCTCAGGGAGAATGATGTTGACTTCTTGTTAGAATTCTGATGACACAGTGCACCTTTTAAATGTAAATTTTAAAAGCGGATACAGTTGTTGAAATCTCTCCTTTTTGTTTAATTTGCTTAAAGTATTATTTTAGAATAATAGTAATTCCTCTTCATCAGATCTCTTCGACATTCAGAGGACTGCCGTACTGCTGGTCAAGTGGTTGCATGAATACGTTGAGAGGTAACCTCACGAAAGAGCATCCTCATAAAGTGTATAATCACGGGCTGTTCTCACGTAGGACAGTCTGTGTGCGTGGGAGTGATCTGGAAACTGACTAGTGCACTAGACTTTCCGGGTGTCAATGAGAACCCTTTTGATTGATGATGTCAATCAGGCTAACGCTAGGTTATTGAACTTTCTCAACGGTCTGCTCTTGTTAGGTCCCATCAAGTTGGTTCTGACAAGGAGCAAACCCTTTGTACAACAAAAAGAAACACTACCTATCCTGCTCCGGTTTCACTGTTTCTTGGTTGTATAAGCACATTCTGAACCCCCTGCATCACTTCATCTCCTGGACCGCTTCCTTTTTATTTTTTTTAATGATTCTGTGTTCCACCAGTCATGATTACCTGATCCTGATCCCTCCTGAAATCTCCACTAACCTCACTGCCAAAGAATAGTCTGGCAATACCTTTTTCCAGACAAATGTGTTTATTTTTCTTCCAGCCGATGATAGATTTCGTTTTCTTCATTAACATGGTGATTCAAAGGCACTGATGCAAAGGCATTAATTCTTCTTTGGTCTTCTGTGTTAGTCTGGGTAGACTAGAGAAACAAATTCATAGACACTCATATGTATATAAGAAAGAAGTTTATATGCAAAAACAATTGAATATTGAGAAAACGTCCCAGCCCAGTCCATATCAAGTCCAAAAGTCCAATATTAGCTGATATGTAGGATACCAATCTATAAAGTCCTCTTCAGACTCATGAAATGCATGCAATGATGCCAAATACAGGAGGACAACAGGCCAATGGAGTGGAAGTCTTCTGGATCCAGTGGCACTATAAGCTTCTCAGCTCTGGCAGGGGTCTCTATGTGGCTTCTCCAGCTCCAGAAGTCTGGTTGCATCAGGGTGGATCCATGTGGCTCCTACAGCTCTCAGGGCATAGCATCATGTGTCTTTTCAGTAGAGTGTCTCTGACAAAGGTCACAGAGAAAGAGAAGTGTCTCCTGCCACCAAGGAGGAAAAACCAGAGTTCCCAAAATTATCAGGAGAAGGCCATGCCCATGCAGAGGTGAGTTAGTTTATTGTGTCAACCTGGCTGATAAACACGTGAGGTTAATTGAAGGGCAGAGAGATAAATGGCTCGGTAAGCCTTGCCTTTCCAGTTCTCAGGTCTCTTGCTTTCTGATGGTCGGACCAGGGTGCAGCTGCCTTAGCCAGTTTCCTGCTTCAGCTGGCAAGACATCCCTGAAGAGAAGCCACATGGACCTACCCCGATGCAGGCCTGGGTGCTGGAGCAGCCGCATGGAGACCCCCACCAACGCTGAGATGCTTACACATTCACTGACTCGGCTTTCCTCCTGCAGTCAACATCATTGCGTCTATTTTGTGAGATAGAGGAGGACTTTATGGATTGGTGTAGGACATACGGGTTAATGGGTTAATGTTGACTTGTGGGCTTGAGCAACACTGGGTTGGGACGTTTTCTTGATGCGCACTTAACCTTTATATAAGACTCTCTCTTGTACATGAGTTTCTGTGAATTTGTTTCTTTCAAGTACTCAGACTCACACAGAGGCTTCATTGGTTATATCTTGATTGAGAGGCCAGACTCCACCTTTTCACTCATAATCCTCTCAAATTTATACCAGATGATGTAACTACCACATCTTCCATATTAATTTTCTAGCATATGACATGATGGAAAAGACCATGGTTTGGGTCAGTTATACCTTATTCTTCAAAATGACAAGATCTTTTTCTTTTTAAACACTTTAATGTACGTATGTTGAAGTATAACACATTTTGAGAACTTTGATCTTTACCAGGAAGGTCTTCAACATCTCTTCATTGTCAGCAAGCAAGGTTGTATCCACTTCATATTGCAGATTGCTAATGAATCTTCCTTCAAGCCTGATGCCTTGTTCTTCCTCTAGTCCAGCTTCTCTGAGCATTCGCTCAGTATTCAGATTGAATGAGCATGATGAAAAGCTACAGCTCTGACACACTCCATTATTGATTCTGAACGATGCAGTACCCTCTTGTTGTCACTTGGTCTATGTAGAGTTTTCTGCATAAACACACTTAAATGTTCTGAACCTAGATATTCTTTTCAATGTATCTATGATCCACATAGTCAAATTCTTTTGCATATCAACTAAAATAGAAATAAACATCTTTCTGATATCTGATATTTGATATCTGATGTCTGTTCCACAGCTTCATCTGAATCTGGTTTGAATTTCTGGAAGCTTCCTGTCGATGTACTTCTGCAACTGCTTTGGAATTATCTTCAGAAAAATACTTGTAAGTGATAATAATTGTACTGTTCATTAATTCCCACAAATTGGATTGATCACTTTTCTTTAGGCATGGGCACATCTATGGGTCTCTTCCAGGCACTTACCCAGGTAGTTTTCTTTTAAATTTCTTGGTAGAAATGAGTAAGGGCTTCCATAGCCGCCTCAGATTTTGGAAACATCTCAATTGGTGTTCAATTATCCATTAGACCCTTGTGTTCCACTAACTCCTTCAGTGCAGTTGGACTTGTTCCTTTAATACAAGGGGCTCTTGGTCATATACTACCTCTCTGAGTGGCTGAATGTCCACCAATTGCTTTTTTATAAGTTGACTCATTATATTCTTTCCATATCTGTTTGATGCTTACTTTTACAGTTCAATGTGTTGCTCATAAAAATATTCAATGTTATATGTTGAGACTTTATATTTTTTCTTCTGTTTTTTTTTTTCAATTGAGAAATTCCAGATCTGTTTTTTCCTTTTAGTTTTCTTACTGCAGATCTCCACACATTTCATTCGTGTGGCTAAATCTATTCAGCTCTTTGACTTCATCCTTTCTTCCTTTAATTTTAGGTAGTCTATGCTCAAGAGCAAGTTTGAGATTTTAGCCTTTTCTTTCCTGTCTTTTTTATTGACATTTTGCTTTTCTCATATATGATGTCCTTGTAATTATATCACAATCCTATTATTTATTTATTTATTTCCTGTTGCTATTTGATTCATCAGTGTTCAATGTGCCAAATAGATGTGGAAGCTTTCAAACGATCATAGAAAAATGAAATTTCTGAAAAAAAAATAAATAAAAATGAAATTTCTGAAGCCAGCCCCTGGCCTTGTTCTGGTTGCTAATATTGAGCTTCTCCATTGTATCTTTCTACAAAGTTGATCAATTTGGCCCCTATGTAATTCACCCAGTAAGGTCGATGTGTACAGTCACAATTTAGGTTGTTAAAAATATTTTTTAAGGAATAAGTCATAAAACCAAAGAGGAAACTCACTGTCATTGAATCATTCTGACTCATAGCAGCCCTGTAAGACAGGGTAGAACTGCCCTTATGGGTTTTGGATGTAATGCTGGCAAAATTGTATCATGTCATCTATAAAGTCATTTCCATCACCTAAGCCACATTTTGAGGCTTATAATCCTTTTTCTTTGTTGTCAATTTTCCCACTTGCATCCCTAGCCATCATCAAAGCTTCTTGATTTCATATTACACTAACTTCAGACAGATGTTAAAAACATCTTCAATTTCTTCATCTTTAGCATTAATGGCTGTTGCATAAATTTGAATAATATTCACATTAACTGGTTTTATTAGGTTTATGAATATAGCTGTATGGATAATACAGAAAGCATTGACAGCTTTGTACTATAGGAGAAGATCCTGAAATGCTATTACTTATATATGTAATATATATATAAGCTGTAATATATGTAATATATATATTACCTCAATGAGGTAAAACAAATAAAACCATAATAGTAAGGGGAGGAAATATTAAAGAACTAGAGGATAGTTATGTGGTTAAGCATATTATACTTATATAATGCATGACACTATGCCTTTCAGTGTGCAACTCCTAACATAATTATCTGATTAAAAATGTCCAATATCCCTGCATTTTTGCTCACTAATGCCTAGGATTACTATCTATATGTATTTTTGACTGCTGTCATTTTTCCTAGATTCATACTATTCCCCACACTATTTATTAAGGAATACTTATAGAAGTTCTTTGCATTTTGTGTAAGGCCAAATCAGTAAATGAACATCCTCAAAGTTGTATTGAACTATTATCTGTTCACAAGTACTCACGTGTCATTTGCAACAGTTTTTCTTCTCTCTGGAAGAAACTTTTCCTACAGCTAAAAATTTTTTTCTCCCCATATACTCTTAGTTTTGAATGCAACTAGCATAAGTGAAACATTTCAATATGTCCCAGGGTGATGAAAACATTTTGTGATAGACTACTAATCTAAAAGTTGACCATTCAAAACCACCACCCCTACGACAGAAGAAAACACCTAAATTTTCCCTCTGATTTTTTTGTCTGTAGATTCAATTCCAGCCATTAACAATCTCTATGACAGAGTAGAAGCCCACACATTTGTAAACGGCAGTCTTTATGTGAGCAAATCCCACATCTGTTGGGCCATGGAGTAACTGATATATTCAAACTGCCGAACTTACAGTTAATAGCCACCTGCTTAACTATTGCTTCGCTGAGACTCATTTACCATTACATTCAGTAGTGGCATATCCAGTGAAAACAAACAAACAAAAACACAACACAAAACAAAAACACTCTTTGGAGCAGTTCTACCCAGAAACACATGGGATTGCCACGTGTAGTGGAATCGACTGCACCTCAGCTAACAGCCACGGCAGCATGCATTCACCTAGCATATCTATTGTGCCATATCCTCTAAATGTAGCAATTCTTGATCAAGTTAATTTAGGTGAGTGGGTTGATGTGAATTAACACTTGGGCACTGAGGAAGGCACAAATAATCAGGCTTGAAGTTCAAGGTTGCAGAAATGCTCTAATTATCATCATCATCATGCTCTTAAAAATCTTTGGGGAAAACACCCATCTGAACATCACCAATAAAATGAGCCACCACGTGTAATACTGCTGTTCCTTTGGGTTGACCTTCATAATAGAATCAGTAGACCACGTGTGGAGTTAAGACTTGATGTTAAAAACAAGTGGAAGAGATCTATGAAGAAGAGAACGAAATAAACTTCCACTGGAGGGGAAGTCAGCAGTAGATAAGCTCTTGAAATGTTTACCCTGTAGCACTCCCCTGTAGGGCAGTGCTCCCGCTACATCAGAAAGTTTGATCTTAAGACAAGTTCTATATTTTCTTAAATTCAGGAGTCCACTTTTCCTGTCATTTCGAAATCTTGGAGAAAGCACTGTCAAGAGCAGAGGAGATGGAGATTTACCTCTGGTGTCAGCAGCATACTCATGTTTTTCCGGTCTCAGCTGTCTTAGGAGTTTCCTCTGTGGTTGCCTATAAATTTTGACTCAAGACATAAAAGGTTGGAGCATCCTCTGGAGAAGCCAAAGGTAAGTCTCTAAGTTCAATGGGGAAAAGAAGGGAGAAGAGGAAAGGATAGGACTCCGACGTAAATCTCTGTGCTTTCAGGGGTGAGGATCCAGCAGCTGTTCATTGGAAACACGGTGTACTCCCCAATGTCATCAGAAGCAGGAACTCTCAACTGGGACACTAAGACATTGGGCCGGGTTTCTTTTGTGGGCACTATGTGAATACTGCGAAGGTTGAAGCATTTTGCTTCTCCATAAACAGTTGGTAGTTTAAACACACTGAGAGGCACTTTGGAAAAAGAGGCGTGGGGATACGGAGCTGCTGCCCAAAAGTCCCAGCCTTGAAAACTCTCTGAAGGACGGTTCACACATGGGCATCCTGAGTCAACATCAACTTGAGAGGAACCAACAGCATTCTCTGTGGGGTGGCGCTCTTCTGGGCATTATTTCTTAATAGCACCTCTGGTCTCTATCCAAGAGAGACATGAAAAAGCAATGCCCAAATGAACATATACAAATCTAACATCAATGAGGTAAAACAAATAAAACCATAATAGTAAGGGGAGGAAATATTAAAGAACTAGAGGATAGTTATGTGGTTAAGCAGTGCTGTACTGCACGCACCCTGGATTTATTTATTTATTTATTTTT
>NW_022103908.1:32645013-32646058 GCF_000313985.2 Echinops telfairi
TTTATATTACAGCATGTGGGACCCCAGATTCTGTGTAATTTGACAGCTTGGCACCATCAGCTTTCTTCACCACATTTGCTTTAATATTTCCTCCCCTTACTATTATGGTTTTATTTCTTTTACCTCATTGATGTTAGATTTGAATATGTTCATTTGTAAAATTAAGATTGTTTGATACATGAAAGCCAAGAGAGATAACCCTTCAGAAACAGTAACAGGAATAATAGTTCCCTGAGGGTACGGGAATAGGTGGGCTGGGGGACAAGGGGAGTAAGAGGGGGCTGATAGCACTGATAACTGTAAACCCCACTCAAGGGGAGTGAACAGAAATGTATATGAATGGATATACTAGACAGCATAAAATACAGCATGAATGAATAAGTAAAAATAAGGGTTCCTGGAAGGTGGGGGGTAAGGGGATAAAGGGGAGCCAACATCAAGGAGTTCAAGAAGAAAGACAGTGTTTTGAAACTGATTGTTACAGCAATTGTACATCACTGTTTGATGTGATTGAACTATGGAATGTTATGATATCTGTAAGAGCTCCCAATTAAGTGAATTTAAAAAAAAAAGATCTCTTGCGATCCAAAAAAAAAAAAAGAAAAATAAGAAAAGTCAATGCCCTTTCTACCAGTTGTGATAATAACAATAACTTGGGGGGCAGGGGGGCAGGGCAAGGGAGTGTGCAACTTATGCCTGGTTAAGAACCAATGGGCTAAAGCAGCACAATCCATCCCACAGAATCATCTGTCATTTTACAGTACCATTTTGTAACTCTCTTTTATAGATTCCTGCTTTGGGTTATTTTTTTTTTTAAATAAAACATATGTTCTAGTGTTAAATTTTTAATGAAAAAAATTGTGATTTGTTTACTTATATTTGGAGTTTACAGAAGAGGGTCGGCCAACCAAAGCATAAGTACCTTTTCTGCCCCTCTGCTCTGACTCTGTGTTTAAAAAGGTAATTTCAGGCACTTACCACATATGTAAGATTATAATTTGTATGAAGAATATTTCCTAGTCAGTTAATAGAACAAACATATATA
>NW_022103908.1:32647356-32692717 GCF_000313985.2 Echinops telfairi
AGATGACTCCTTCAGGACCAGTGGTGAGAGGGGCGAGGCCTGGAGGGTGAAAGGAATGTGGGGTAGAAGGGGGGAACCAATTACAAGAATCTAAGTATAGCCTCCTCCCTGCAGGATGGACAGCAGAGAAGAGGGTGGAGGGAGACGTTAGACAGTGTAACTTATGACAAAACTATAATAATTTATGAATTATAAAGGGTTCAGGAAGGAGGGGAGAAGGGGGAGTGAGGGGGAAAATGAGCAAATAATATTGAGGGCTAAAGTAGAGGGCAAATGTTTTGAGATTGATGAGGGCAACAGGTGTACTTATGTGCTTGACTCAATGGATGTATGTATGGACTGTGATAAGAATTGTATGAGCTCCCAATAAAATAATTTTTTTAAAAGAATAATGAGGGTAACAAATGTACAAATGTACAAAAGTTATTTATACAATTGATGTATGTATGGATTGTGATGAGTTGTATAAGCCCCCAATAAAATGACTTAAAAAAAAACAAAAAACAGTTGCCTTTGAGTCTAATCTTACTTAGAGCAATGCCATTGAAAGGTTCAACCTTTCAAAGTTGAACCAGCCTCCATAGAATCTTCAATAAATGATTTTTTTTTTCCAAAATCCATTGTCAGGTCTTCCTGCTAAGGAGCCTCTGAGTGGATCTGAACGCCCTGCTCTTCGGTTAGCAAGCTAGCATGTTGACCAGTCTTGTCATTCAGGGACTCAACGATGGTACAAAAATTGGATGACTATCAAAGGCCATCAGTTTGCAACCCAAAAGAACAGGAAAACTTGGTTTGAGCTCATGCTTGGTCACTCTGTGATCTTGCACACGTCACTTCATCTTTCTAAATCCATAAAATGTGACAATACCTGCCTCAAACCATCGCCACAAAGTTTTTTCTGACTCATGTTCACCCTATTGTTACAGAGGGTTTTCTTGGCCTTTCCTCCCCAGTGCCTCTGAGTGGATTTTAATTGCCAACCTATGGAGCAAAAAATGACTCCCAAATTTAGCAGCATAGAAATAAATATTTCTCTTCTTACAGCTCATTGGTTGAGAATCCAGGGATAGTTAAAGTGGGTCCTCTGGCTCAGAATATCTTGCCTGGATGCACTCAAGACATTGGCTGGGCTCTAGTCATCTCAAAGCTCAAGTGGGAGAAGAGCCATTTCCAACCTCACATTGAGGATGGTAGCAGGCTACAAAACCATCTGCCTTCAACTTCCTCTACAGTGCTGTTGTTAGGCCTCAGGTGTACTCTGATTGACAGTCGGTGATGTCAATTCCTCCCTACACTGACCTCTTCATAGTCTAGCATACTTGGTAGCTGTCATGCCTCAGGGCTAAGAAATCAGAATCTTGAAAAGTTGCACATGACAGAAACCAGGGTCTTTTTGCAACGCGACCTAGGGAATGATACCCCAGCGCATTTTCCTTTTGTTAGGACAGATTCACAGAATCCAACCGACAAATAGCAGAGAGAATTATTATAGGATGTGAATGACAGGAGGTTGGATTATTGGGGGCCTTTTAAGAGGCTCTCCCACATTGATTAATAGGGATTGAGTAATAAAGAACAATTGGAAATTTTAGTGAGATAAAATCACTTGCTGATGAAGATCAAAGACTACAGCCTTCTGTATGGATTACACCTCAACATAAAAACCAATAAAAATCCTCAATACTAGACCAATCGAACCAGATCTGTTACTGAAAATCTAGGTTGAATAGCAAGGGGACATGAATTGTTTTTGAATGAGAAGTCTCTATTGCCTTCTATGATGCCAAGTTTAGAAGTATAGCATTTTAAGAGGAATTCTTTGAAAGGAACAACTCAGCATCAGCCAAGGCTAATGAGCGCACACCGTGATACTATTTCTAGAAGTGTCACCTTTCTGGTGATCTCCCCCTTTACAATTCCCCCGGAGGTCTGCATTTATGTCCTTGGACTAGAGAGGGTACTGTAGCTCACTGAAGAAAGATGAAGTCCCACAGGAGGAGACCTTCCACAAGACATTATTTATTCTCTTCCTCCCTACTTATTCTAACCGGAAAGAAAATTGAAATGGAAGGTGCTTTTGAACCCAGCATGAATGCAGAGCTTGCAACTGTGGTGTGACTTCTAGTTTAAACTGAAGCCTCTCTCATTCTTTACGGAGAGCCTTTGAAACTGCTACTGCCCAGGCAGAGGATACCACATTATTGTAAGAGTGACTACTTTTTAAACAAACTCTGCATCTAAGTTAATTAAAATGCCTATGTTGTTTTCATCTGCAAGCCTCATCTGCAAGCCTGCAAGTTTCAAGGAAAAAGCAGACAATTCAACTGCCATGGGGGAAAAAAAGTAAAGTCAAACAAATTGACAAAAAAATCATGGGCTGAATGTAATCATCACCACATCCTTCAAGCTGCACATTTATCTTATTGGACTGTTATTTTCAACTTGTTCTTTTAGACTTGCAGCATACTGATGGGCAATTCTCCATTTACCTATGGATTGTAATGAATATGACAGTCCTTATCAGTTACAATGCTCTGGCCTCCACTCCTCTCCCATGAAGCCTTGGGACTGCTTCAATGGGCTCTGAGGGGTCTGCAGAGAAGGTGCATCTGCTCCACCAGCCCAGCTACATGTATAGGCAGAGTAGATGGCCCCACGTGGGGATGTCAGAAAACCTGTCTGTTATTGAAGTGTTTGCTTGTTGTATTCAGAATTCAGCCTGGCTCTCGACTCGTCTCCCATTTTGCACACACTCTTGGGAGAAACCACATCATGCAGACACAGTCCTTTCATGAGGATTTTTGAAGGCTGCAATGACAAAGAAATAAAATGATCATGGACCATTTATAGAGGCTGTACCTTTAAACCCAGGCTTATCTCTCCTCTTTCCCCCTCAAGGCAGCAAATATGAATCCATCAGAAATGATTATGTAGCAACCACAGCTGACTTCACTAACACTGGGAAACTCCATGCTCACCCCTACTCCCTCACCAGCTAGTCCCATCTCTCCTGTTGTGCTGCAAACAGCTTCTTCCCTGTTGGATCCCAGCTTGTTCTGAGTAAACATACGTGGGAGAAGATGATGTAGAGGTAATGATGAACTCAGACTTACCGTGAAGAAAGCAGGACCCACCTCTCCAGAAGTGTAAGAGTTGTGTTTCATTCACACTCTATGTCTGTGTGGAGTTACAGAGAGGAGATGAATGAGTGTGCCTTTTCATAATGGCTGTAATTCCAAACATACAGTAGAATCTCGTTAAACTCGAGTATCTGGATGGATTAGTGAGTAAAGATAGAATCGACTTGTAGCAGAGATTACTAGGTTTCTTCTCAATAGTTTTCCTCAGCAATCCTCATTTTCTCCATCTTGTAAAATCATACACAAAATACAAGAGCCAAACGGTTGCTGGGAAGGCAATTCTAATGTGTGCCATAGGAGTAGAACTATATATTCCATGGGTTTTCAATAACCGTGATCATTTTTAGAATTAGATCACTACACCCTTTCTTCCGAAGCATTTTTGAGTGGATGCAGAATGTCAACTTTTCAGAGACTAGCAGAGTGCTTTATTGATTGTATCATCTATGTGGCCACTTGCTAATCATGAAAGTTTTAAATATTTAATTAAATATTAAAGTTGCTTCCTTCCTGTGTCGGGATGTGTATGCATGTGAAAGCAATATGTCAGGCATGATGTCAGAAAAATACAGTGTTTGGATTATGGACTTGTAACATATTACTTTCTCTTCCCCTTGCTCTCTTCAAGCTGATGGAAAGCATACTTAGTGGTGGGAGCTACAGAAATCATTTAGACTGTGAGATGAGTCACTTATCAATGGTGTAGCTCACAGGTTCACCAAATTATTTGGCCTACTAGCCCATATCCTGAAAAATAATTACTCAGTGACCCTCTGGGAATTATAAATGTTTGTACTACAGCCCATAATCCAAGATGACGTGCAGGTAACTGCTTTGCAGAGCCTTGCATTGCATGATTCCAGCCACCCTAGGGGGAAGTACTGGCCACTTTAGTATAGATAAAAGTCTTCACATCAGCACTGATGTTGCAGTTAGTACACCCTGGGCTTCTCATAGGAACCATAGTAGTGTAGTGGATTCCACTTTGGTTACTAAACTCAAGATCAGCAGTTCAAAATCACCAGGCACCTGAAGGACAAAGATGAGGCTTTCTACTCCCATAAATAATTACAGTCTCAGAAATTCACTATAAGTTGCGTCATTATAAGTCAGAATTGACATGCTGGCAGTAAGGTTTGTTGGGGTTGGGGGGTGCTTTTTATATTTAGACTATTACATGAAACACATTTTCTGGCTTAAACCACTTATAACTTGGCCATGTTTTTTTTAACTTTGCTATTTCTATAGCATTAAAACTATATCCTAACTAAAATAGAGGACATTTTTAAAACATAGCAATATCTCTTCTATAACTTCTTAGACTTTCATGTTGCATTCTGGAAGTACTGAATTATTGTTCTTAACCAATTAACATGTAATGTGTGTTTAACATATATATATGTCAAAATTTTTCCTTGATATTGAGGATACAAACATGAATAACATAATTTGTGATTACAAAAATCTAATTTCATAATAGAAGAGAAAGATCAATGAGTCATTTACTGCAGTACAATTTGATAACAGCCAAAAAAGGAGTACATTATCAAAACCCCTCTCACCGTGATCTAAGGTCCAAAAACAACACACAGAGAGAAAGAACAAGGAAGACTTTTGGAAATCTTCTTTCTTTTATCCAATCCAATTAGTTCCACTTCATAATATCTCTGAAATGAAGGGCAAGTCAGGAATTAGAAAAACATGAAAGATTATGTGTCTATAAAACTTGGTCACCAATAATTTGTGTTGGGTAAGGCTCCCCACCCAGTCTTTATATCAATGCGAGTACAGAAATGACATTTCAATGAATAGATAGGAGATGAGGTTTTTGAAAGAAGATAGATTCAATCATAAAACATTGACTTTTTATATGTGTGTGGCTACAATGGAAAATGTACAGTGATGGTTGGATTTATGAATCTATTACTCATCAGAAGTCATGTTGGAACTAGAAATATGATTGTCTCTGACCTATGTGCCTTCTTCCAAGACTACATGAAGAGAATTAATATCATAATGTTAATGATGACAAGGAGCCAGGAAATGTTGATATCAAGGAAATCAGAGTACAGAAAGAAAATGTAGAAGGAGCATTTGCAACCATGTAGTGAGCATTTTATTTTTCTCTTTTCTCTTTATCTATGGAAGGGTCCAGAAATGTCAAGAGTAAGATATTTTTAAACGTACATTAATATCCAAAACAAGAAGTTCTTTGGTGACATTCAAAAGGACGATTTTAGTGGAGTAGAACGCAGAAGGCGGGGGACTGACGGAAGACCAAATGAGATGCACACAATAGAGGTTGTGATGCTCCTACTCGGTTGAAGTGGAGACAGACAATGAGTAGCAGCTAGAAGAAAATTCATGTTTACGGAAGTGTGAATGCCTTAGAACTATTTAAGTTCAGAAAATATTTTTGTGTTTTTTGGGGCAGAAATGGTTGTTTTGTTACCTTTTTTTTAAATAGGAGAGAGCAACTCTGGGAGATAGTAGAATATTTGTGCCGAGGTAAAAGTAAGACAGTTCTTAATATAAGTAACATCTGGATAGTCTTCATGGGAATCATAGGCAAATGGCTGTTTGCCTATGCTATATATACTATTACGTGCACATTAGATTCTCAGAGAATATAGTTAGCTTTAAAACGTTTCTGATGAATATGTCTATAAGGTATTTGCTCGATGAATGGAATACTCAAATAAGAATGGTGGCTCTGTGATCACCAAAAAACGTCTGTAGAGAAAAGACTGATGAAGAATGTCAGTCTTGCGAATACAAAGGAGCAATTCTACTCTGCCCAGTGGGTCACTCCCAGTCATCATTGATTCAATGGCAGGGGATTATTGAGAAAACCCGCACCACAGACTGGAGTTTATGGCATCTGGTTTAGAGAAAGGCTCATTAACAGATTATGATATGTACGTAATATAGCCTGGCTTGTTGAAAACCAAGTGGACCTCCCACACTACTGAAAATCAAAGACTGTAGCCTTCAATATAAATAAAGTAAGTCTCCAAGCTGGACAAATAAAAACCATCATGATAAATGGAAAAGAGATTGAAATTGTCAAGAATTTCACTGCACTTGGATCCACAATCAGTTCTCAGGGAAGCAGCAATCAAATCAAATGATAATTGCATTGGGAAAATCTACAGAACGTCTTTAAAATGTGAACAGTGCAAAACTGGCCCTTTGAGGACTAAAGTACACATAACACACGTCATAGTATTTTTATTCACTCCATCTAGAATCTGGACAACAAATTAGGAAGACTAGAGAATTGATATATTTGCCTTATAAATTGAAAAAATATGTAAAGTACCATAAACTACCAGAAAATTGAGTAACTCTCTTTTAGAGGGTGTATAATCAGAATGCTACATAGAAATCAGGATGCTAAGACTTCAATTCATATACTTCAGTGAGAAAAGCCTCTAGAAGGAGTATCGCGCCCAGTAAAGTAGAAGGCAATGTAAAATAGGAAGCCCCGCCAGAAGAGGAATTGACTCATTAGCTGCAACAATGGACTCAAACTGAACATATTACAGGACTGGGCATTTTGTCCCTCTATTGTACACAGAGTCACTATGAGTAAGAGTAGCACTGACAACAACAAAGTATTTGATCCATTAGCTACTTGTTATTTTGCTGCACTGCGGTGCTCTGCATGTCTCTGTGGGATGGGAAGCTTTGTAACCAGTATTTCAAATACCAGCAGTGTCATCCACACTGGGCAGGTTTTAGCAGAGCTTCTACACGAAGACAAAAAGAGAAAAGTGACTGATGTTCTACTAACACATAGCTAATGAAAAGCCCATGAATCCCGATAGAATAGTGTTTGACAGAGTGGTGGATATAAAACCTATCATTTGAAAATCCACCCCAAACCATGGTCACTAAGTTAATTCTGATTCATACAGACCCTATAAAACTCTCAACCTGTGGGTCGCGACCCCTTTGGGGGTCGAACGACCCTTTCACAGGGGTTGCCCGATTTAGAACAGTAGCAAAATGACAATGATGAAGTAGCGACCAAAATAATTTTATGGTTGAGGGGGTTATCACAACATGAGGAACTGTATTGAAGGGTTGTGGTATTAGGAAGGTTGAGAACCACTGCTAGAAAGGGTTTCTGAGACTATCAATCTCTACAGTGTCACAGTATGACATTGATTTGACCCATGGGTCTCGCAGGTAGCAGTCCGACATCTAATTCACAGCAGCACCATTAGCAATTTCAAAATACACCAGGACCACAAACACAGACTGCAGCACACCAGCGGTTATGAAGGTGGTATTGGACCAGGGAATGATTTGTCGGGTTGTCCATGAGGTTGCCGGGAGCTGAAGGTGACTCAAAGAAAGTTCACAATAGCAACAACAACAATAACGTTTTCAATAAATTCTTTTTACCTCAAAGATAGTCACTCATTTTTGACAAATAGAACATTATCAATATGGTTTTTGAAAATTTCTACCTTTACAAGAATTTGTAACCTAACCCAGTTTTTCATTAAGAACAAATGTTAAATGATGCTTAAAAATATTTTCTTCTCCAAGCATGGACTTTGAGAGGGCAGAACAACTCACTTAGGTGTTCATTCTCCTCCTCAGAGGAAGTCCCGAGGAGAGCATATGAACCATACTTATTGCAAAGGAAATTCTCCACAGCATTTCTCTTAATGAGAGTCTGGAGAAATAGCTGAGAAAGGACCATAATGGGAGGCATTCTGTCCTGAAAGATTAACATATAGCCAGGTACTAAACAAAACAAACTACAAATACCTAAACTGTAAAATGAAGGGAACAAAAATTATATTCTAAATCTGTATTAAAAGGAATACTCTGTAGCTGTAGAAAACTCTGTTGAGGGCTGTGGGGATGAATCTTTAATGGTATCATTTATGTTTGTCCCAATGCACTATGTTCACAATGAGAACTGCCTACAAATCTTGATGTACCATTTTATTGCACGGAAAACTGGCCACCATCTCACAGAGCAGCAATTGTAAATTAGAAATATATTCTGTTTGGTTTGAGCAGAACACATTTGGAAATTTATGAAGTTGCATAAAACACACAGAAGCATTTCTAAGACATTTTAGCCTCACGGCTTTTTCTGGTCTTGGGATTCAGAGAAGGAAAAATGGAGCCCATTGTTTTATCTAGAATCTTAGAACAAAGCTACCTGAACGAGATGCCCACTCCTCCTCATCCGAGTGGTAATGATTTCATTATTGCCCACGAGGAAAGGATGGCGATTCCTTACTGACCATAAACTAATAATACAAATACTGAGAAAGAATAGTCTTATACCATAAGAGCATGGCAGGTTATGCTCCACTTGCTATGGTTTCTTAGCTAAATTTTAAACAGAAAGACATGATAATACATGCCATGTTATCAATAGCCATGGGAAGCGAAATCAATATTTTCATGACCAGGCTTACTTTGAATACAAAGAGATCATATTTTCAGTGGTTGATTTTTTTTTCATCTTAATTTCTTTCTAAAAAAGGTTTTCTAGAAAAGGTATCAAATGTCTCGAATTACCTTAAAATTAGTACAAAGGCATTTTTCTCATTACTACCTCCATTTCACCAAGACTTCTGAGGAATTTGGCTTTCTGAGTTCCAAATTAAATATTGAGGGATATATTGAACAATGGTCTTAGCTTTAATTTAGTTTCCTTAATAGTTTTTATTTTAACATTGTTTTATATTAGAATCAAATCTAAAATTCAGTAATCTAGTTTCTACCTTTCTTTCCCTTTCATGGCAGTTACTTGACCTAAAATAGTGGACAGGCAGAAGTAATGATTTGGTTTCACAAATGTTAAATTCAAATTACATTGAGATATAAGCAAAATGAAGCTCTTATTGTTTTGTAAATGAAAACAGGTTCAAATACATCACTAGAGATTTGGGGAAGAAAGAATGAAGTACCAATAATGGGTCCATAAACTATAGAAGAGGCAGTGTAAAATGAGAAATGCTCACCAAATTATTTCAGGAGTTTGGAATGTAATTTCCAAATACAAAATGAAACAGGAAAGCCAAGCTAAATAAAGAAAACATTCTATTGTCATGAAGTCAACCCTAACTCATATCAACCCTACAGGACAAAGTAGAACTGCTTTATACAGCTTCCTAGTTGGTGATACTTATGGAAATCCACAACCCCATCTCAAATACCATGGATTTCAGAACTAGTGAGGAACTGATGAAGAAAAAGATAAATTGGATGATAAATTATGCTAATACAATAAGGTATCCATGCCACATATATAATAGAGCCAAGTATGCTTGACCATAGAAAAAACCATCTCAAGGGGAACTTCCTTTGAAGTTATTGGATGAAACAGCTGACATCATGAAAAATAGTATATGCTAATATTATTTAAATCTTGATAGCATGAGCATTGTGGCTTTCAGCTACCAGATATCTGGTGAAATCTTTCAATGAATGATTTACTAAGTACATGCTTATCCATGGTGGTTCAGTAATTAAAGGACCAACTAAGTTGGTGGTCTGGACCCACCCACAGCTTAATGGCAAGACAATGTGACAGATTGCTTCTATAAAGATTTACAGCCATGGAAACACAGAGGGAATTCTACTCCATCCTAAAGGGTTCTTATGAGTCAGACACCATAACAGACACCACTTAGGAATCGGCTTTTGATTTGGATAAGTAGGTTTTGTTTCTTAAAAAAAAAAAAAGTGAAAATACTATCATCTTCAAAATATTTTATTTTTGGCACTTAAAATTTTATTTGTCATTGTCTGTACTTTCAGAATTACTATTTAGACTCAGGCTTTTATGAAGTTTTAAAATATCTTTATTCTTCAACAACATTATTATACATTGAGAAACGGGTTAAAAATAGAAAAAAAATCATGAAGTATGTTGTTCCAGAAATTAAATATAAACTTGACAAGAAAGGGGGAAACTAATATTTAGAGGTTACAAAAGGGAATTCATTGACAAACAATATTTCATATTACTTTGGGGAATCTATCCTAAAATATTAAAGTGCTAAAAATACACATGTATAATTGATTTAGAATAATAGTTCCAGGATTAGTAACTCTACAAGAAATAAGCAGGAATCATGAAACCTCATTTGACATGCTTGTGAGAAAAATAGTGATAGTTTTGCACCTTAATTTTACTTGATAAAAAATGTAACCCAAATAGCCAAAATTAATTTTAGAATTAGATATTATTCCTAAAGGATTCAATTACCTTTAATAAATAAGATAAAGGATCAGTATTTTTTCAAATGGGGTTGAAAAATTGATCTACTAGTATAGAGAGTCACAAAACTCAGTCAGTATATTGAGGTTTTTAAAAAAAATATTTTATTGGGGACTCGTACAACTCTTATCACAATCCATACATGCATCCATTGTGTCAAGCACATTTGTATATTTGTTGCCCTCATCATTCTCAAAACATTTGTTTTCTACTTGAGCCCTTGATATCAGCTCATTTTTCCCCCTCCTTCCCCACTCAAACCTCTCATGAACTCTTGATAATTTATAAATTATTATTTTGCCATATCTTACACTGTCCAACATCTCCCTTCACCCATCTTTCTGTTGTCCATCCCCCAGAGAGGAGGTTATATGTAGATCCTTGTAATTGGTTCCCCCTTTCTACTCCACCCTCCCTCCACCCTTTGGTATCGCCACTTTTGGCAGTGGTCCTGAAGGGATCATCTGTCCTGAATTCCCTGTGCTTCCACTTCCTATCTGTACCAATGTACATCTTCTGGTCTAGCCAGATTTGTAAAGGTAGAATTAGGATCATAATAATGGGGTGGTGGTGGGGGAAGCAAGGAAGCGTTTAAGAACTAGAGGAAAGTTGTATGTTTCATTGTTGCTACACTGCACCCTGACTGGCTCGTCTCCTACCGGAGACCCTTCAGTAAGGGGGTGTCCAGTAGCCTACAGATGGACTTTGAGTCTGCACTATGCACTCCCCCTGTACCAGTGACTCTTTGGGGTGCTTGGGGACACTGTGTAACCCGGAATGCTGGGACAATGGTCATACGTTTTCCCACATTCTGAGATGCCGAGTCGCTGAGAACACAGCTGCATTTGTTAAGATAAGCTTAGTCCCAAGGAACTGTTTGTGTGCTTAGAGCAATTTTATCACGATGTTATTGTTACACTATGTGCTCTATGCACCCTTGCCTCATTAATATATAAAGCTGAACTTTGGAAATAAAGTTGCCTTTTGATCATCAGTCCACTGGCCACTCTTTTTCTTCAGGTCGTCACTGTCTGCGGGTCCATACCGCTGGACGGTAACATACTAGAATAAAGAATCAAAATAAATTACCCATCAACTGAAAGACATCCATTCAGATATCCCCTCAAGAAGTTGTATATTCTGTCTCCTGTAAAGGTGGGCAGACCCTAGTGACTCCCTTCCAATTCACAGTATCTACCAAAAGTGGCTGAGGGCGCTCCTGAGACGTGGTTACAAAAGGTCTACAACTTCCAGCTGATTTGCTCTCTTTCCCACTTTCGCTGGCTCACTGTGAGGGAAGTCAGCTGCCACATGGTAAGCCACCCAACAAGAAGCCTATATGGTCAAACTCACTCTCTCATTTGTCCATGACAAATCCTAATGACACTATAGGACAGTGTAGAACTGCCCCTGTGTGAGTTTCTGAGACTGTAAGCTTTACAGAAGTAGAAAGCCCTGTCTTTCTCTTGCCTACACGACATGGACTCACCCAACAGCCATCTTGGGCATGGGACCTGCTAGTAGTGCCCTAAGTGGGCTTGGAAGCAGATATACCCCCACGAGCCTGCAGGTGATTGTAGTCTAGCCAGCACCTTGTAAGGAATCTTGATTCAGAAACATTCCATTAAACTAAGTCCAGATTTTTGACCCACAGAAACTTAGATATAATGAATGTTCACTATTATAATTGATTAGTCACTGTTCGGATAATATTCTATCCTATAGTAAATCATGAATACATCATCTAAGTATGTTGCCTCTACTCTTCCATAAATAGGAAATGTTTGTGTCTGGGAGGTCTTTTTATTTATTCACTCATCCCCAGTAGAAATATTTATATAAAACATTGTTGTCCAAATAGTACCTGATTTAAATCAAGATAAAGAAAACCCTGTTACAGATTAACTTCTGCTCCCTCAGCAGTTATTTTAGCATCCTAAATCCTATATTTGTAAGTACGGCCTTGTTTGAAAATAGAGGTTTGCTTTTTTTTCAGGTTCTTGAGATCATAATAGGACATGGCCGAAAGCTGGGGTTGGCAGGTGGGATGGTCATTCCTACTGTGTTAGGCAGGGTTCTCTAGAGAAACAAAACCAGGACACTTATGATTGTATATATAAAAGAATAGGTTTATATCTAATTAGTCCACACAGCAGCACAGAGGGTTCAGTCCAACTCACTTTTGTGGGACAGTTAAGGTATTGAAGGTCTTTCCAACTCCAACCTGGTCCTCCAAGGTCAAGGAAGCAGACAGCAAAGTGGCTGGTAGGAGGAGCAGATTCTGCTGGGCAGCAGGAGACATGGCAAGGTGAGGCAGCAGCCGCAGGAAGATATGATGTGGAGACATAGCAGAGGCCAGTAATGCAGCGAAGCAGGTTGTGATGGAGCCTTAAGGTGTAGTGATACACTGCATGACTACATGATCGACCATGATCCAAGGGTTGGCTCAGCCCATAGGTAGTGCAGAGTAGCTAACTCAGGCAGCATGCTGGTTTGATCACCAGGGAGAAAGAAGAGCCGGGCCTCAGAAAGCCATTTCTCTCTGTTGCCCTCCTATGCAGCTGTGGCCTAATTGACAGGCTAAACAGCCCACATGTTCCTACAGAAGCTATGTTGGCACAAAACCCCTAAGTATCACATCTATCTTGTTTCTGAATCTGTGGGAGCGTCCTCAAATTATGAATGCATTATTTATGACCTTCAAAGAAACACACTCACTGCCATCAAGTCAATTCTGATTCATAGTGATCATATAATACAGTGTGGAACTGCCTCTGTTTGTGAGACTATCAGTCTGTAAGGAACCAGAAAGCCACATCTCTCCTCCACGGAGGCACTGCTGGTTTCAGGGTGCTGCCCGTTCACTCAGCAGTCCAAGATGTAGCCCACTCTGCCACTAGGGATTCTAACTATGATTGTCATTAGACTCTAATCCTGCTAATTGTTATTAGTCTTGCTCTTTCGTGTCATGCTCACCTGAAAGTGGGCTCAGAACCGCAGGTCCTTATTACAACGGAAGGAACCGTCGCCTCCTTTGTATCCTCTTTACAACTGTGTTGGTGCCTATCTTGCAGCTACTCGGCCATTCCGTCTCATTGAGAGACTTCCTCTTTCTCCATGACCCTCTTCTGTACCATGTCTGTTGTCCTTCTCCAGGGATTATCTCCTGGTAACAAGCCCAATTTACTTAACACACAACCTAATTACGCATCCACAATCCTAGGGAGCTTTCCAGAAATATTTAGTCGGGGACGGATTTCTTTTTTTTTCCCCTCTGGTAGTCCATATTACAATCAATATTCTTTTCCAAACCATGAGTAAATAGACCCATTCTTTTCTTTTCTTTCTAAGTCTTTACCAACTTCCACCTGAACATGGGCTAAATGAAAATATCATGACTTGTGCCAGGCACACCTTAGTCATCAAAGGGACATCCCTGCTTTTCAACACTTTAAAGAGATATGGCTCAATAGATTTGACCAATTGACTAAATCCTTTGATTTCTTGACTGTACTTTTATGAAAATTGATTAAAAACATGAGAAAAATGAAATACTTGTTAATTTTATCCTTTTCTCCATTTACCTGGATGCTGTCTATTCCACTTGTGATGATTGTAATTTTCTGTAAATTGAGTTTCAGTCCACACTAAATCCTTACTGTTTGATCTTCATCAGTAAGTTCTCAAGTCCTCTTGGTTTTCAGTAAGCAAGGCTTTGCTATGAGAGGTTATTGACGAAACCTCCTCCAACACTGAAGTCACATGCTTCTTCATGTGGTCAAGGTTCTCATAATTTGCTCAGCACACAGCTTGAGTATACATGGTGAACCGATATCACCCTGACACACAACTACCCTGATTTTAAACAATGCAATGTTTCCTTCTTCAGTTCAAATGCGTGTCTAAGGTTTAGAAATGTACCCTTTAATTGTTCTTTCTAGTGAATTTGTAAGCTGATAGTTCCAAACTATTTGGTCTCGTCTTTAAATTGTTTTAATCATAAGTGTCATTTGACAATTTTTTTATGATGCAGAAATATATTTTTCAATGTTGTTATATTGTTGGTGCTATAGAGTAAGCATTGGACTGTTAAAAAAGTTATGGTTCAAAACTACCAGTGGCGCTCCTGGAGAAAGATAAAGCTATTGGCTCCCACAAGATGTAAAGCCTCAGAAACCCTACATAGTGTTGGTATGAATAAGAATCGACTTGATAGCAAACCCCAAGCTCACTGCCATTGTAGTCACAACGTTGAACAAGACAGAGCTTCCCCTTTGTGTTCTCAGACGTTCACTCTTTAAAGTGCTGACAGCCTCGTCTTCCTCCTTGGACACCTGGTGGGTTCAAACTGCTGACTTGGCTCTTAGTAGCCCAATACAGACCCCTTATTCTGTCGAGGCTACTTAATGTCAGCAGAGTTTAGTATCCCAGAATAATTTTGGAAGAGAACTATGATATTGGTGGTTTAAACTAATAAGTGAAATAAAATTTCTAGGAAGTGGAAATGTACTTAGGATATCCAAGCAATACTTCATATTATCCCCAGTTGGAATCTCCTTACTCACAAGATCTCCCCAAATAGATACAAATCTGATTTTCTCATCAACTTTCATTTATGGTTTAAATCAAATAAAAATCTAAAATCGGTGATATTGGTGCAACGACTGGGATAGAATATTTCATATTTATGTAGCTCCATAGCCCTAACCCCACACATCCTCCCTGAGATTATTTGCTACAAGGACTTACCACGAATGCTTCCAGATAGTTCTAAACCTTCCTTTTTCTTGCACAAAATTTAGACTATTGGAGATAAGGAATATATTTTAATCCATATACTGACTCCGTTATACAAAATAACCACCTAGATGATTGTGTTGAAAAATATTCCGATGCTCAGCAGGAAACAAGGCTGAGACCTTCTGAACAATGATTGCCATGTCCCGAGAAGGGGATAGCGGGAATAAAAATACATTTATCTTTTCATCTCTAAAGTGTATTGTCCAGCCGTAAATGCCTAGAGATTCAAGTATCGTAAATGCTCTTCTTCCGTGTTTATTTGTTTGGATGTCAAGAGCAAAGAATAATGATAAAGATTTGTGGTAGCTGAAGTCCCTTCTTCCTTTTCTGGTCCTGGTGGAGGGTTTTCTTTTTTTTTCTTTCTTCTTTTCTCAAACTAAATAAAGTGTCTCTACTCCTCTAACTCAGACACGGGATGAGTGCCCTGCACTGAGAAATGTCTTCATTCATGAAGCGCTAATGAGAGGTTTAAGCGGGAGGGGGAAAATGGAAAACGTGTATTTTAAAAGTAAGGTAAGTCCCAATTGTAGGATGAACAAAATTTTGTTTCAAGATAATAACTCTCCATTTTCACCTTGCCAATGGCCTTAATATAAATTTAGCATGAAACATTTCAGACGTAAAATAAAATAAAGTAAAAGGCTCTTCAAATTTTCCAATACCTAATGGAAAAATTCTCTTCCTAATTAGCCGTCTGCTATTAAATTGGCGAGATTCATAGGATAAAGCAATGACCCCCACACCTTCTCGCTCCTTATTCTCTCATGTTCTAGTCCCGCATTGTCCCTTGAGAGGGACAGTGACTGGTTAAGGGCTCTTAACACTCAAATCTGCCAGGTCTGGAGAAACAGCTATTCATCCTAATGTGCTTTGTATTAGCTCATCATGTCAAAGGTATCTGAGAGACATGGACTAATGGATTCTGTACCCTCTGCTACCCTAAAAGGTGGCAATATACCCTCCATTACCAAACTAATATTTTAAAGTTTATTTAAGTTCATGTAGCCTATAAGAAGTTTAAGAAAAGTTTCAGCTGAAGTACACAATGTTCACAAAATTCACTGAATCTCCAGTACCTTTAACTTCAAATTAATTTAATGAAATTGAACAAACTTTCCCCGTATTGCACAACTCACATAACTCTCTCTCCATTTGACTGCCTCGCTTACCCTTTTATCCTACGGTGAAACCTGTTAGAGGCGGAATTCAATGCAACTGCCTTATTGTTGCATGTCTGGAAGGTTTTCCACCTCTGACATTATGCATACTCACTACTTTTCTATCACTTACTTTAGTGGAAAATATTTGAATTTTCCTTCTCTGACAAGTGTCTACCTTACACAGTTTCTACCCTTTTCTGGTTTCACTGTGATTTTTCATATTAGTAATAGAAATGTTTTGCCCATGGCTGCTACATTTTGCTTTCAATGTCTGAAGAGATTTTGAGTATATTGAGTGTTTTTATATTATCACTGAAGCTTTGATTATTGTCCTTAATGTTTGTAGCATGAAACTCAAAACCAAACTCATTGTCATTAAGTTAATTCCAACTCACAGAGACCCAGGAGAGAAACCCCTGTGGGTTTCTAAGACTGCAACTCTTTACAGGAGTAGAGAGCCTCTTCTCTTTCCAAAGTGGCGGATGCTTTCAGATGGTTGGCTCTGAGGTCAGCAGCCATTATTCCCCACAAGAGGTGGTGGCTATGCAAAGATTTGAAGCTGCAACTCCATTTTGAATCAAAAGTAACATCTCCACAGAAAGAGCAGCCTCTCATTTCTGTAACTCACCACTATATTCAAAGAAACGTACTTGGTTAACTATTTGTTTTCTTAAGAATACACTCTACTCAGAAAATAATTAGTTCAAGCAGTTCTCAAGACAAATGTTTACTCAAACTTTTAATTTATACATGTCCTTCTTACAGTCACACACAGAATATCTCATGATTGTCCTGAAGCCAGATGCACACACTTTAATGATTACTTTCTAACTAAAAAAACAAATGCCACTTAAATGTATATAATCTGGTACACATAAGATTATACCACCATTTAATTTTGTGACCACTACCTAAATGCCAATCATTAGGTAGTGCCAACCTAACTGATTTTTCCCTAAATTCCCTTGTGTTCTTGTATGTAAACATTCTTAATCATATACTCCTTGATCATTCAGTTCAGAATCCTCTAGCTCTTGTGATTCCCAGTTTTCAAATTGTCTTCTCTCTTAATAAAATTCTTTATTTTGGATTTTAACCAGACTCTGTCATTTTGCTCTATGACAGATCCATCATTGATGAAAAGCACATTCCCATAATTGCTGATAACAGTTCTTCAACTCTAACTCCAGTCTCCAGGTTCTGGCGATTCCAATCCAACCCTCAGTAGGACTTCGTATCCTATGGTGACTTTGCTTCAGCGACCCTACTGGCCACAGTTCCTTATCTTCTCCCTTAATAGAAAGGTATTTTTAGTAGCTTTAGAACAGTGTGGAGATAATGATTCAGTATAATCTCTCTGAAGCAAAATAATTATAGATGTATTTGTTCCCTAAAATAATATGGTCATGAGGATTTGTGTAGATTGTTTATATGAGATGTGTGAGTGTGTGTGTGTGTTTGCATCTGCATATGCACTGTATCGTTTTCTTAACATGAATCTCTGAATGTGACGACCATTTGTATTAATATAGATAAGTCATTTGAATTATTAGGTTGCTGATTATTGATCTCCATATGGTGTGAAACTACAATTTTAATCATTTCAAGTCTGTTTTGGCCAAGTACTAAAAGTTATGGTAAAGAAAGTTTGAAAATCTAAAAATAAAATATTTACATGTTTACTTTTAATTTTTAAAAGCATTATTGTTAAATGTCATTGAGATGATGACTAATTATAACACTCTATGAGCGTAGCACTCCTCTGTAGGGTTTGCATGTTTGTTTATTTTAATTAGTAACGTGTTTTGTTAGTAAATCAAAGTAGCATTTAGATGCAAAACTCAAAACCAAACTCACAGTCCTCCACTTGACTCTGACTCATAGCGATTCCAGAGGCCCCAGAGGACCATACAGGGCATAGCACAACTTTCCCTGTGGGTTTCTGAGACTGTCACTCTTTTCCGAAAGCCTATTGGTTTCTAATGCAGCCCAACTAATTACCCACTCAGCTACTAGGGCGCCTTTTATTTCTCTAGCTAATAAAAATGTCCCAATGATGGAAGAACAACCAAAGATCTCCTGCCCGCCCCTGCCCACCCAAATACTTTAAATATATTAGAAGACTTGTTCAACCATCACCACAATCAATAGTGAACATTTTCTTCATTTTTGTACTCATTTTCATTAGCTCCCTATTTTGCACTACCCTTCCCAACCATAAGAAACTATTATTGCAATTACTGTCTTATAGAGTTACCTATCCTGAATTTCATATACAGAAAATCATACAAAAGCTAAACAAAACAACAACATAGAAATCCAAATCCAAAATAAAACAGAAATAATAAAAATCATAACATATTAAAGTGGGTCATAAGGGGAAAACAAACAAGATGCTTAAATTAAACCTATCTATGTCTTCATTATTTCACGTTCTAATGCCCTCTGTTTGAGGGCAGGATTATTCACATTCCTGGTCAATTGTACAAAGTAATTTCAATGGAGACAATTTGTGTGGGGACATTCCAAATCAATGTTTGGGTTTTCACTGCCATCTATACCCTCTGGAAAATTAGTTCCCAGAATTTAAGTTCAACACAATTTCCTCCTCTGGTCTTGGAATTTATTGTGTACCATCTTTAGATCAACAGGCTTGTATAGTTCTTCTGCAGGGGCTTGGCTAGCACCTCACTTAGATGGTGATTATTTTAAGACAAGCTTTTAAGACCACAGGCCCTACTATTTCTGATAGTTGGGCACAAAGTGATTTCTTCAGCACAGTTTTTTGTAGCATCCATATCTTGAATGATACTTTCATGAGGGTGAGTATCAAGCAAGACCACATCATAGGAACCAATTGTCCTTAGACTTAGGGCTTATAGTTAAGTTTGAGTTCAAAATCCATTTGTATATCTAAGGTATGTATATGTATATGTGTATATATGCACATATATGTATATATGCACACACATATATATATATACCCCTGTTACACTTTAGTGGCAGCATTATCAGCTTTTGAAAGTAAAATAAATAAAATAAGTAATCCCTATTCTATAGACTTTTTTTTAATTTAAAGATCATTTTATTGGAGGCTCTTACAGTTCTTATAACAATTCATACATCAATTGTATCAAGCATATTTGTACATATGTTGCAATCATTCATTTCTAAATATTTACTTTCTATTTAAGTCCTTAATATAAGCTCCTCTTTTTCCCCCTCCCTCCCACCTCATGACCCCCTGATAAATTATATTTTTATTTTCATGTCTTACACTGACCGTTGTCTCCCTTCCCCTACCGTTTCAGTTGTCTGTCCCTGTGGGTGGGGTGGGGATGGGGGTTATGTGCTGATCATTGTAATCTAAGCTGTAAAAACCATATAGTCGAACTTTTTCTCATTCTGAGAGACTGTTGGGTTCAAATTGCCAACCCATTGGTTAGCAGCTCAGAGCTTAACCATTGCAAATTCAGGCTCCTTAAAAAAAATTATACTACTCATATCTATATACATTGTCATGGAGCCAATTCTGACACATAGCCAAGAGTAGAACTTCCTCATAGAATTTTCAAGGCTTTATAGAATCAGGTTGACACCCCTTTCTGCCATTAATTGGCTAGTGAGTATGTAATGCTGACCTTTGGTTCACAACTGAGAGTTGAATTACTGTAACAACTGGGCCATTAGTGTATTTCCAGAACTCGATAATGAAAGTGGGAATGGAACCTGGGCAGGTCTAGTCTGTTCTATAAGTCAGATTTGAGTCAAACAATAGGTTTGTTTTTGTTTCAGAAGACAATTAAAACCTGTTTAATTAAAAATGTTAAATCCCTCTTTCACATGCCACAGCCTCTACTATCATAATCATTGCTGTAATTTCTTTCCTATGATATCTCTTACCTTCATTTCCTTCCCACTCTCAACTATCTAGCCCGAGGTCTACCATCATCCATTAACTTCCTTGTGCCCTAACCTCAGAACAACTCTGTATTCGTCCTCTCAGGCCCATCTGGGACAGGTTCTCACCACTCCCATGTTAGCTTCACTGGTTAGCCTGCTAGTCATTCCCCTCGTGCCCCCATCCTCCACACACCCCCTTCTCCTGCATTCTCCTCAGTGACTCACGCTGACCTCATCGATTTTGCCTGTGCCATCTTTCCCCTTCTGTCGCTCATTTCATTCATTGTTGTTCTTATTTGGTATGGAATTTTTTTTAACTCGTTGATTCTCCAGCATTCTTGATTGTGCCTCAATCCATCAGTAATTTTTATCACCATATACTAATGATGGTCTACACACATGCACAAATTATGCACAGGTACAAAAATAACATGTGCTTAATGAAATATACTTAAAACTAGAAAATGTAAAAGGTGTGCAAAACCCAAACTTTATGTCATGACATTGGTTCCAATGCGTAGCGACCTCATGTGTTATGGAATTGAACTGCTGTGCTGGATTTTCTGGGCTGTAATATTTTTATACAACAAATTCCCAGGCCTTTCTTCCATGTGGTCATGGCTGGGTTCCAAAATCCAATTTTGAGTTAGAAGTCAAACCCCTAGACACACAATTATTTGCAAGTACAAATATGCTGCACACTTAACAAAATTTATGTAAGTATAGAATATTCAAAGGTATTCTAAGCTAAAACAAAAATATTATAATTGCTAACTACTGGTGGTTAAGAATATTCACTCATCATTAAAATAATGATTTGGGTAAGATTTTATGAGAATGTACAATGAAATATTGGTGATTTGAAAGTCTGCATCTAAATTTTTTTATATTTTGATCCTTGGTGTTAAAAGAAGATACTCCACAAAGCGCCAATCATGAAGGAGGCAGTAGAATTGATAGATGAGCTCTAGGTGCAGACTGACTAGATTCGCCTGTGTCTTGTCTGTGTTCTCTAGAAAAATAGCCAATGACATGTATATATAGAGAGAGAGGTTTATTTCAAGATAATGGTTCGCATAGTTATGAGAGCTGGTGAATCCCACAACTCTGTGTCAGACACAGGGTGAAAACTTCTGCTGGGTCACACGGTCTCAGAGACTGGCAAATCCACAATTGGCAAGTCAGGCAGCAGGATGGAGATCACAGGTAGTTCCTGGTGATGCAGGGGCACTCAAATTTTAAAAAATGCATATCACAAAGCGGGATTAAGACTTTTCAGGTGTATGTTCCAACAACCAGAAATCAGGCAACAAGAAAAGTAACAAGAATCATGTTTGAGAGAGAGCACAAGCCCGGCCGGGGCATCCCTCTATACACTGGAGTCAGACCTCACCTTTAAGGACATTCTCCTTTCCACTGATTGGCTGAGTGCATCACATTGAATCATGAAAGCGATTACATTGTGTTACATTCTGGAAGAGCAATCCGTCGAATGCCTTCCAAACCACTGAAAACAATAACCTAGGCATATTAACACATATTAGCCATCACAGTCTGTTTCAGCCATTCTCTAGCTGTGTCATCTCCCGACCTCTTCACTTCTCTCTGTCTCAATTCCAGCTGAAAATTAGCTTGAATGTTAAAGAAACGAATATGGGCAATATCCTAGGTACATGCTAGCACAAGGAAATGCTTTCTATGTGCTATCGACCCCAATGTTGTATTTATTCTATCAGGGGCATTCCATTGCACTTTGCATGTTTATGCCTTCAACTCTCTGCTTTCCCGTGAAGTATCCTAACATGAAATATTAGGATGTGGCACTATATCACTTACACGTGATGATTCTTACAAATTTTAGGTAAGCAGCAACTGTAAACTAAACAAACAAACAAAGTAAAACCTCAAAGTCGTTGAGTGAATTCCAACTCAGAGTGAGCTTATAGGACAGAGAAGCCCTGCCTCGGTGTGTTTCTAAGGTTATCTATGTTAATGGGAGCAGAAAGCTTCATCTTCCTCCTACAGAAAAGCTGGTGGGTTTGAACTGTTGATCTTTGGGTTGGTAGTCCAATGTGTAATCCATTAGGCCACTGTATCTCCAAGTAGTGGCTATATTGAAGGCACTAATCTATTAAAGCCATTAATATCACAAAGTATGTTAATGCCTGTAAAACCAGTTACTGTGTGCAATCTCATGTGGGTTGGAGGAGAACGGAGCTCCACAGAGGTTGCTGGGGAGGGGGGGGTGCCTTTTAAAGGTGGACTTCCAGGCATTTCTTCTGAGGTGTCTCTGGGAGAATACAGACCACCAATCTTTCAGTAATCAGTCAAGTGCTTTACCATTTGAGTCACCCAGAGACATCATAGTTTGTCTATAAAAGGTTTTGACTGAAGAAATCTGAAGCGCCCATTCTTTACTCAAGTTGCTAAAAAAAAATTATAATCACTTTTATATTTTACTATTAAAGCAGGATCTTGCCAATTATGCAATCTCAGGCCTATTACTAACACCTTTTCTTTCATCCACACATAACAAGGCTTCTACAGTGTGAATGTGTTCTAATAGTTCAAATGTTAAATAACAGTCTGTGTTAGAATTAACTGGAAATAGCCTATATTCTAGTTTGTATCTTAATGCTCCCTAAGTCTGATTTTAGCCATTTTTATTATGTCATGAAATCTGAGTGGCCATTTGAATTTTGTTAATAAACATGAATCTCAAGAAGCTTTTAAACATATTTTCATGCTTAATGAAGACAACAGAGTACTGAATTGAGTATCACAAAATGTTAAACAAAATTGAAAACACCGCGGAAGTCTGTCTTTCTGTTCTGGTTTCTTCATTGGCTGCTTAGCATCGTTGGGGTTGTCATCAATACTCTGCACGCGACTTCAGGAGTGCATCATGCTTACTTTCTCCCGTACCACGTCTAGTAGGACCTCCACTTAGGGGCAGGAAATTTAGCTCTGCCACCCTTTTGTTTGTTTTCTGTACTTCTGGTTTGCCAGTCTGCTATACAAATACTTTTTTTTTTCAATCAACATGCTTATTTTGTGAAGATCATCTTAGTTTAAGAAAGATACTATAATACTATGAGACATCACTAGGGAAGTGATGTGGACTCCTCAGTTATTGACGTGATTAGGCCCCAAAGAAAAAGTCATTATGCAAACATCAGCATTCTTCAAAAATAGACAATTATTTCAGATCACAATAAGGATGAGGACACCATTATGTGACTTCAAATTGCATCATTTTATGTGTGTGTGTGTCAAATTATACTACTACAGAAGTGCACCGTAGAACAGAGGCCATACTTGCACAGTCTTTTCTATGTGGGGGATACATGAGTCCTTTGTGACACTGTTTCCTCTGCGTTTGTCCCAGCCCAGAGCGCTCCCCTTTCTCCAACATTCCCGGGTGTGTGGCGGAGCACTAAATAGTGGATGCAAGACTGGAGCACTTCTCAGCACTACACAAGACCTATTTTATTGTTATTTATTTAGGTTCCATTGGCTAATTTGGGCAAATAAACAGGCCTTTTGTTCCAGTATTTCTAAGTCTAGAAGCTTCACTGAAATCTATTTACCACGGCTGACCCTGCTAGTATTTAAAATATCAGTAGTAAAACTGCTGACAGCACAGCAACACACAAGCCACCACCGTACTATTAACTGACAAATTGGTGGTGAAAATAATACTAGAATTTAGATGTATATACTTTATATTAAAAAATAAGACAGAATTTACATTTAGCCATTATTTAATAATATGAGAAAACTAACGGTCTATGTGTCAGATCTGAGTAACCTCCACATGTTCTGAATAAACAGTAGAATCGGAGAAACTGGCAAAGGTGTGCTGACTTCCCTGTTTTCTCTCAGTATATTGCAATATAGACTAACTGGCTGGATGGCTATTGACCAAATACTTCCACATCTTACATTAGCATCACCATGCATTCTTTGCTTTTGTCTTTTATTTTTTGAATCAGTTTTCTTTTATGCTCTAAATTCTGTAACTTCACTTCTGCATCTTTCTTTTATTTGCTTGTTTTTTTAAATCATTTTATTGGGGGCTTGTACAACTCTTATTACAATCCATACAAACATGCATTTTCTCTAAGTGCATTTGTACATATGTTGCTGTCATCATTTTCAAAGCATTTTCTTTCTACTAGAGCCCTTGGTATCAGCTCCTCATTTCCCCCCTTCCTCCCCAGCCCTCCTTCATGAACCCTTGCTAATTTACAAATTATTATTATTTTTTCATGTCTTGCACTGTCCGATGTCTCCCCCAATCCCCTTATCTCTACTCCATCCCCCTGGGAAGGGGTTATAGATATGTCACTGTGATCGGTTCCCCCTTTCTCCCCACACCTTAGCCTTACCCTCCTAGTATGGCTCCTCTCAACATTGATCCAAAGGAGTTTATCTGTCTTGTATTCCTTGTGTTCCCAGCTCTTATCTGTACCCATGCACATGCTCTTGTCTAGCCATATTTGTAAGGTAGAATTAGGGTTATGTTAGTGGAGGGGAGGAAGCATTAAAGAACCAGAGGAAAGCCATATGTTTCATCAGTGCTACAATGCACCCTTACTGACCCGTCTACTCCCCACATCCCTTCTGTGAGGGAATGTCCAATTGCTTACAGATTAACTTTGGGTCTCCACTCCATACTCCACACTCCCCACCCTCATTCACATTATATTTTGCTCTGGCTCTTTGATGCCTGATACCTGATCCCAGTGATACCGCATGGTGTGCTTCTTCCATGTGGGCTTTGCTTCTTAGCTAGATGGCTGCTTGTTTGTCTTCAAGCCTTTAAGACCCAAGACATTATGCCTTTTGATAGGCAGGCGCCATCAGCTTTCTTCACAACATTTGCTTATGCACCCGCTTTGTCTTCAGCAATTGTGTCAGGAAGGTGAGCATCTCAGGGTTCCTGATTATTAGAACAAAGTGTTCTTGTATTGAGGGAGTATTTGAGTAGAGGCCCAATGTCTATCTGCTTCTTAATACTAAACCTATAAATATATGTACATAGAACTATTTACCCATCATCATATATAAACATATTTACATATGTACATGCCTATGTTTATATCCTAAAGTCCACAAGTTTTCATTGAATTGAATTGCAAGATGCCCAGTGAAGTTGGTATGAAAGAGAGTAGACAGTCATGGAATAGAAAACTGTAGAATGAGAGCTAAAAAGAATTCAGTAAAGGAAAAGGAAAGATTAAACAAATAGGTTTCATACCATGGAAGAGAATATATATATAATTTGCAGTTTCGCTAAGCAGACATGAAAACTATCTACAAATGTTGTGAGACAAGTGCATTAAGAAGTGAGAATTCCCAAGTAGAATCCAAGGCATGAAGTTAAGAGATGGAAAAATATGTTATGCTTTGGAAATACTTTGGAAAATGGAGAGTTTAAGAATAAGAAACAAAGATTGCCCGAGGGAATAAAGAAGAAAGATAATCACCTGTTGTTTCTAAATGACAGAGGGCCAAACCCTCAAGAGAGTGTTCTGGAGAATCGCCCTGCAATCACAAAACAATCTATAGGACCAGTTGAATTACTTGATTTTTCCACATGTGACTTTTCAAATTCAATCAATTTCCAACTAGCTTTTCTCCTTTGCCATCTGTTTCTAAAGCAAAACATAATGCCAGTCTGTGGAGGATGTGCTTTATTTTGTTTCTTTTCAATCTAAGATTTAGTGAGTCATGTCTAGGCTAAATTCCAGGTTGAGTGGATCATCAGAACCCTGCAGCACACTCACATGTTCTCTTAAGTTCAGAATAAAGTTTGCCATCTTTCTTGTTACATTACCTTTGAACCATAGAAATAGATTCACTATGCTAAAAGCCATCCTACTAACACACGCAGACTTGCCTCCTAAGTAAAGAGGCAGCTAATAGGTATTTCAATACCACTCTCTTTATCATATACTAAATTCTTGGCTGTGTAAACCCTAATGCAGTTTGAAAGTGTTTGTTTCTGAGTCGGATGGTTCTAATGCAAATTAATTTGCATACCGTGGGTAGTGTAATCTAGCCCATGTTGACGTTAGGGATAAACAAACTTCTCGCATTCAGTAATCTGATTCTATGTGTGGTTATCCAGAGTTCATATTTATCCCACTGAAGTATACAAATTCATTTCTGTATCGCAATACTTTTCATATAACAGTAATTCCTTTCTTAATGCTGTCAATGAAGGATGCATTTGCCCTTGAAGTTTAGAAAAAAAAAATTAATTGAAAACACTGTGTGTAAATTAAGACAAAGGATTTACACCACTAAACCAATTCCCAACAATTGAGGCAAAAGAATGCAAGACTTAATTAAGAAATAATACATGGGAAGTAGTTCGTACATAAAAGTACTCAGTAAATATGAGTTTTATTGTTTGGGGAATCTAAGCCACTCTAAAATTAATTATACTTTTTACTTTTGGAAAGATTTAGATAAAGTGATGGACCACTTCTTTTTCAGACGAAAACTAGAACTCGTTTAAGAAAATATATAATCAGTGTAGGACGGCCATCGCCCAACTTCTATCTACTGTAAGGACATATGCAGAAACATGTTAGGGAAATGAGGCAGAGAATTACAACTTCAGTACCACATACATTATGTTACCTACTTGAGGTGTCCGGCCTAGTTTAAACTGCAGGGCTTGGAACTAAAACAAAGAAAATCAAAAAAAGATTTTCTACAAGAGGAACTCTGACTCCTGGAATCACGGGGAAATAACTGGTGAGCACTAACACCTACATCGCTCCAGCATGACAGTTCTGAATTTATTCCATATTAAATTATTTCTCTGTAATTTAAAAGTTATGTATTGCTTGAAAGTCGGTGCTATAAAATTAAAAATTTCTTAAGAACAGGGATTACCCCCTTTTTTGATACAAGTGGTATCTCAAACTTAACAACTATTTTTTACCTGTATCTTTTTAAAAGGATGTAAATTGTGGCTGTAGTTATAATATTAAAAATAAGACAAAAGGTAAACTATTGTGATTTTATAGTATTTGAGACCCTTAATTTGTAGTTTAGGACTACAAGATAACAATGGTCGCCCTACACTGATTATATGTTTTCTTAAATGAGTCCTAGTTTTTGCCCCACCTGTACATTTTCAATTAAAAATACAATTTTATGAACAAGTGTGTGTGTAATATGCCTTTTAAGAATGATAGTTTATTTTTTAAAAAAGAAGTAAAAAAGAATGATAGTTTATTTAAGTAGAATACCGATTAAAATACACTTGACAAATGCATCTAGTAAAAGTGAATGATTTTATAAAGTTTGAAATATGCATATACTTATGAAATCATTGCCATAGTTAAGATAACGACAATATCCACCAACCACAAAGGCTTCCATGGACCCCTCGTAATACCTTCTTCCACACCTTCCCCTCCGCAACACCACTACATCACTGTGTTCACTAGCATCTATTATCTTGCGAAAAGAATAGTTGTCGTGTAGAACACTATTAAATGAATGTAATTTTATCAAGTGCACACTCTTCTTTATTTTTTTCTTTAACTTTTTATTGTGATTTAGGTGAGAGTCTATATGGCAGATGAAGAGTTTTACACTGAATAATTTATACATATTTGCTTCAATGCATCCATTTCAATCCCTGCAAGGTATCAACTTTTACCCACTTTCTCTCAGTGTTTCCTGTTTCCACTGTCCTACTATCAAACCAAACCAATGTATAGGCCACCCTTTTGCTTTTTTCAAAAAAATAGTTTCATTGACATGTACTTCACCAATCATACAATTTAATTGTCCAATCATATTAAGAAGAGTTGTGTAATCATCACCATAATCAAATCACAAGGTTTCTTCTTGTGCTCATTGTTAGTAGTGTCTCATGTCCCCAGATTCTCCACTGTCATGCCTCGATTAATGGAGTTACTGTCTTTATCCTGAATTTCATAAACAGAAAATCATATAAAACACAAACAGGAAGCAAAAATAAATAGATAAACCTCCAAACAATGACTAGAAAAAAAACATAAAAATACCTCAATCAAAAAAACATCAGAAAATATTTAAAATGGAGACAACTTTGAAAAGGGTCATAATCAATTTTGCAATGCCTCTGTCTGATAGCAAAGATTTTCACAGGCCTCCACTATGATCATAGGGAATTCACCAGAGGCTGAACCCATGTGTGGACCCAGCAAATGGATTTTGGGCTTCCACTGTAATCCATAGTCTCCTGCAAACCAGGCATTCACAATTTAAGCTCTGATACTATTCTCTCCTCCAGATTTTGATTCTATTATTTACAATCCTTAGATCACACATGCCTCTTTCATGTAAACTTAGCTGATGCCTCACATAGATAGCTGCTTATTTTAAAATAAGTTTAAGACTCCAGGTGTTATTCTTTCTTTAAAAATATTGGCATATACTTCCCATATCTGACAATTTAATGCTCAACCTTATTAGAAAGGTTTGTGAAATCATTACTACAATTAACTTGAGAACTTTTTTTAGTACTCATTTTTGTTAGCTCTCCTTCCATGCCCCTAGGCAATTGTCAATGCAATTACTGCTCTATAAATCTACTTATACTTTATTTCATTGACAGAAAACAATATAAAACACAAACAGGAAGCAAAAAAAACAAGTAATAAACCCCAAAACAATGACTAGGCAAAACATAGAAATACTTTAATAGACAAGAAAGCTATAATATTAAAAATTGAAACAACTTTAAAATTGATCAAAAGGGAGATCAGATGATAAGGCATAGCATTTTAACCTAATTACATCTGCCATAATTAACTTCACAATGTCTGATAGCAAGACTATTCAGATCTCACCTCTACAGTCAGAGAGTATTCACTGGAGGACTAATCCATGTGTCCACATTGCAAATGGATTTGGGGCTTCCACTGTCATCTGTAGTCTTCCTCCAACTGGGTGATCACAAGTGAGCTCTGTTACCATTCCCCCTTTGGTTTGGGGTTTTATTATTTACAATCCTTGGATCACAAACACTGGTGAACTTCCTCTATGTGTACTTAGTTGGTGCCTCACTTAGATGCCTGCTTTTTTAAGAGAAGCCCTTAAAACCCTAGGATAGATATATGATAGATAGATCAATAGATAGATGATAGATAGATAGATGATAGATAGATAATAGATAGATGATAGATAGATAGATAAATAGATGATAGATAGATAGATAGATAGATAGATAGATAGATAGATAGATAGATAGATAGATAACCATCATCTGGGTTCTTCACCACACTTTGGTATAGTACCAATATCTTCAGTGATCTCATCTTGAAGGAGAGCATCGAGCAGGGTCAGGCCAGAGAAACAAATTGTTCTTAAATTGGGGCTGGATTTTAATGTGAACCCCCAATCCATTCATATATCTATAGTTTATATATGTCCCTGTTTTACTTTAAAGATATCGTTATCATTTTATGATCGAGAATACCATAAATCATGCCCTTAGGACATAAGGCAATTCTATTGTTAGTATCATTTATTTAACTAATGGTATAGAATTTAAAACACTCTTAAGAAAAGGAAATTTTAAAAGTACATGCTGGTCTCAGGCTGAAATATTTGAATTGCTAACTTGGACAAATTAAACTCAAGTGAATATATAAAATTTACACAAACAAGGGGCGTTGGTGATAGAGAAAACTTTCAATAGTACTCATTCACTAAGGCACAACCACGCCTACAAGATTAATACATGTTATAAGACAGCAAGGAGGACCATTGCAGTAGTAAATATATGGAAGTGCCAGGCCAACTTTCATTGAGAACCCTCAAAGCAAGAGATCTTAACTAACGTCAAATCACCTCTGATTCCACAGCCACAGGATATCACTTCTTCTCACAATAAATCCAAAGAAATGTATTGTGCCAATTCCTTAAATATGTTAGAGGTGAATTTGAGGTAAAGCCCAGGCACTTAGTGGGGTACACACATCCAGTTATTCCAGTGTGTCCTATCAAGGTTCTTGGGGGCCTTGAGAGGACAGAATCTAAAGGACTACAATGTAATCACCTTCTGGGGGTGATTCAATCCTCTTTCCTTCCATCATGACTCCAATATCCTTTTTATTTTCTTATCACTATTGTAGGAATGTCCATTGAATTTAGGTGAACTATGCAAAATGCTGTATGGCAGTACCAAATGGTCTTCCCCCTCTCCTACCATCATGAGAAACTGGCGACAGATGAGGTGACGTATCCACTGTCAAAGTGCTTTCAAAGACTGTTGTGAAAAGGAAATTATACAGGTATATTCTGGTTTCAGGTTGCCATGTTTGAATTACACAAACAATTGGAGTTGGTGATGGAGAAAACGTACAATAAAGCTTGAGGGAGGTAAAGCCCAATCACTTAGTGGGGTATGCGTATCGAATTCCTCTGGTGTGTCCTATCAAGGACATTGTGGATGTTGAGAGGACAGAATCTAAAGGCTCACAATGTCATCACGTTTTAGGAGCTTCTTGTTCTTGTGAATATGCTGCCATAACATGGGAGAGCATATGCCAGTTCCAGTTCTCTCTCTTATTTCATTGGGATATATGCCCACAAAGGAATTGCTAGATTATATGGTATTCCTTTTTCCAGTTGTTTTAGGTAGCACCATTTTGTTTTCCACAACGGTTGTGCATTTTTACAGGTCTATGAGCAGTGTATAAAAGTTCCAATCTCTCAGCACCTTTCCAGCCTTTGTTGTCCCTAGTTTTTGAACTGGGCTCTCATTGTGAGTATGGCGACATCTGATAGTCATTTTGGTTTACATCTCAACACGGCTAGTGATTGTGAGCATTTTCTTATGTGTAGTTACCTTTCCAGTGCTATCTTTTGTGAAATGTCTATTCAGCTCCTTAGCTCACCTCTTAATTTGTTTGTTTGTTTTCTTATTTAGGTGTTGCAGAATTCTACAGATCTTAGTAATTAATATTTGTGCCTTGTGTCATTGGTAAAGATTTTTTCCCAATCCACCAGCTCTTATTTTACTCTTTTGATGAAATCTTTCAATGTACAAAAGTGTTTTGTTTCCAGTTCTCCAGGGCGGATGAGCCCTACAGGACCAGTGGTGTGAGTGGCGATACTGGGAGGGTAGAGGGAGAGTGGGTAGGAAAGAGGGAACCGATTACAAGAAACTATATGTGACCTCCTCCCTGGGGGATGGACAACAGAAAAGTGGGTGAAGGGAGACGTCGGACAGGGCAAGATATCACAAAATATCAATTTATGAATTATCAAGGGCTCATGAGGGAGGGGGGAGCGGGGCGGGGGAGAGGAAAAATGAGTACCTGATGCCAGGGGCTTAAGTGGAGAGGAAATGTTTTGAGAAATGAGGGCAATGAATGAACACATGTGCTTTACGCAATTGATGTATGTATGGATTGTGATAAGAGTTGTATGAGCCCCTAATAAAATGATTTTTTTAAGTGTTTTGTTTTCAGTAGGTTCCAGGCATCTAGTTTTATCTCCCACGGAGTGTGCATCCTTTACTATATTTGGTAGTTCATGCATGCCCAGCAGTAGGAGCCTTAAGTTTGTCCCAATTTTCTCATTGAATGTGTAATTCTTTGGGTGTGTATATGTTTATTAAGGTTATATTTTCCTGGTGCATTCGCCTTTTAGTGATTATGTTGTGTTTATTCATTTCTCTCATAATGTTATTCACCTTGAATTCTATTTTACCAGAGATTAATATTGCCACTCCTGCCTTATATGTTCTTTGTTGGCTTGGAAGATTTTCATTTTCTTTCTTTTTTTGTGTGTGTGCATTTTGGTCTCTTCGTTTAACGTGTGTCTCTTCGAGGCAGCATACAGATGGGTCTTGTTTTTAATCCAGTCTGCTATTTTGTCTTTAGATTGGTTCAATTAATCTATTGACATTGATTTTAATTACTGATATATGCTGTGGCATTGCTGTCATCTTGCTGTGTTTGTGTTTGGTTTCTTTTTCATTTAGTGGTTCACAGTTTTATTTTTATCTCTCTCATTTCTCTGTTGTGTTGTCCTGGTTGATACTATCAAGTTTGTTTGCTATTGTTGTTGATTCTCTATCCATGGTGACATGGTTAGTATTTTTGTAATAGTGGTCTTGTTTTACAAATTCCTTTAGTTTTTCCTTGTCTGGAAATATCTTTATTTTTATGTTCTTAGTTGAGAAGTAATTTTTCTGGATATAAGAATCTTGATTGGCAGTTTTTGTTATAGCTTTGTTTTTGGCAAAAAAAATATATGTGTCATTTCTATGTGGGTATATTTCAGGACTTCCCAATTTGATCCATTGGTTTGTAATTTTTAATGCCACCAACACCAGATTTTATTAGTGATTATAAGTGTATTTGAGTTAAAACATCATGTGGTGATCCTTCTTCCAATTTATTGTTTTTGAGCCTATTTTAAGTCTATTACATTTCAATAGGAATTTCAAATTCTGTTCAGTAAATATCTATTAAGCAATTATGCCGAGGTTTTGGTAGAGATTTTATTAAATCTATAAAACAATTAGTAAATTTGCAATATTGATCAATCTTTCTGACTGACAAATATTCTGTGACCGTAAGTAAAAAGAAAAGTATTTTTGTAAAATCACAGAAACGGGCATTTAACAAATTAATATATGAACCCATTATTTCTTGAAAGACATGAGTATTTTATCTAGGAAACACTTCTAGTGGTGGTTTTCCATCCCCCTTTCCCTAAAGAATCCTGCAGCCTTTAGTCTGGCCCACAGCAAAGCTGCAGTCGTGGCATCCGCAAGGATGTGAGATTGTATCCTTTTCATTCTTCTGTGATGTTGGGGAACAAAAATAATTATGAAGAGCCATGAAAATCAGAGTTGGAGAGCACACAGGGGAAGGTTTACCAATAAATTATTGTAGGAATCCCTTGCCAATCTCCAAGAATTAGTAGATGTATTGTCATGATGGAAGGGGGGTCAGGGCGTGGAATCCCTTACCACAACTTTTCTTACCATTTCAGTTTACAATTATCTTAAAACTTCTTCTTGAACCTCCATTATCCTTCAATGTCCTTTAAGTATGTCTGTCAAGGTTACCCCTTTGGTATCCCCCCAAAAGTTTTCATAACCATTTGAGCTGACTTCTCCGTCTTGAACTTACTGGACCTGTAGATCCTTTTGGAAGACAGTGTTTTGCTTGGATCTTGTTTACAGGATCATGTTGGTGAATCTGAGATATCCCCCAATATTTTGAAGCTAGCGACAATGCTAATTTGTTTTTTAAACAAAACACAAGTGGGCATATCCCAAAATCACTGAAGCATTTCAACAAGTTTATGAGAATGCTGCCTTTTTAAAACAGCAATTTTCCAATGGATCAAGTCTTCTAGGGAGGGTCAGAAAATTTCAAAACTAAGTCAGGAGAGAGAAGACCTCGACTTTGAAGAGTGAAGAAACTTGCTGTAGTCTAGAAGTTGGTGGAAACAGACCACAGCATTATCATTGACGCCGTAGATACTAAACTTAAGGTTTCATTTTGACTGCCTTTTCAGTATAAAGAGCTTATCTTGACTTCAACGACCTTTGGAATTGATGGGTGGCAAATGAGTGTCATAATGACTAGCTGGTTCAAAGACCTGATATTTCCATAAAGTTTTAAACCTATCAAAGCTAATGAAAACAATTTTACAAAACATATTGTAACCAGGGATGAGTTTTGACTTGGCAATATGATTTCAAGAGCAGAGAGGTCAGCACTGAGGGTTATGGCAATTGTTTGGGGGGATTCTACAGGGGTAATAATGACAAATATACTCAAAGGACACAAGACAATAATGAGGATTCATTATGAAGGGATTTTTGAAAGGAAGGAAGGAAGGAAGTAGAAGGAAAATGAAAGAAATAGAGAGAAGAAAAAAGAGAGAGCGACAAGAAAGAAAGAAAAAGAAAGAAAGAGAGAGAGAGAGAGAAATCTTCAATGGAAAGTAAAGGGCGAGGGAAGTGTGCCAACGACTATTTCCATCACTGCACCAGATCTCTTTCATAGGGCAGCAAGGCTATTCTAAACCACTTTCTTTAGTAAACTTTCCTTAATGTACCTTAGTGCCCCGATCTTGTCCATTTGGCCTTCTTTTGTTCCACTATGCAAGGGACACAATGAAAATGCTGGAGAATGGGGAGACTGCAATTTTGTTGTGGTATAAACCAGAGACTGCAAAATTCTCCAGGAAAAGGTAAAAGAGATAGGAATACTACCTTCAGAGAACACATATCCTTCAAACTCAACCATAAGAAAAATGAAAACCCATTAAGTAATAGGTAAAATTTAAACACGAAAGAAAATGTGAGTCATCACTAGCCAGTGATGGTTTATATTTTCACATTGATTTTTTTAAATATAAACTTTCTTTTAATTTTACTTTGCTTATAAAATCGTCTACCATCTTAATACGGCTAAATATTAACATATCCGTTATACAGGATTTTGCTGATATTTATGTGTGAACAGTTCTTTGAGCTATGCATTATTATCTATTTAAGCCAGTCCTAGGTTAAGGAAAGCAAAGGCATCTTTGGCTCAGGTAACAGAGAAATGCATGTCTGTCTTCCAGGGATAACAGAACTCTCTGTCTTCCTGCATTTATTGGATCACTATCTTGCTTCATAGCTTCACCTCTAGGCACTGTCCACATGGCAGGACAGTGTTTACAAAGGAAAAGAAAAATTGTGGTTCTTAGATTCTAAAGAGCTCCATGTGGGTCAGGTGTCTATCTTTAAATAACGAATTGTTTAAAGAGAGATGTTGTTGTTTTGGGGTGATATCAAGTAAATTCCCACTCAAGACTACCCTACGGATGGCAGAGTGGAACTGTCTCATGAGACCTGCTCTCGGCTTTAATATTCACCGGCGGAGAAGACCTGGTCTTTTACCAATGGAGTCACTGGACACATTTGAATTTGAACAGCTGAGTGCTTCACCATCCTGCCCCAGGACTCCATTTATAGAGACAAAATAGTGTAATGGAAGTGTTCTCCACTTGAAATATTTTGTTGTTATTTTTTAGGATATACAGGGGAATAAAAAAAATTCATGGAAAGATTGAATGAAAATAAAATAGCATTTTTCCATGAACTTTTTAGCGTCCCCTTGTACACAGCAGACACCAATCCAACAGTGTCCTCATGCACAATGTTTCCACAGTGACAATGAATGCATCCTTTGAGTTGTGCAACCATTATCATATCCATCCTTTCTGAATTCCTCCTTCCCCTATCAACATATATTCCCTGCTTTCCAGGGCCCTACCTCATCTGTAGAGTGGTTATTGTCAATTTGATCCCACGTAGATAGTTCTTAAAGGAGCATAATGCTAAAGGTAGGTATTATTTTTTACTATTTAAGATAGACCAATGCTTGATCTTAAGGAGACTTCAGGTAATAATTTTGGTTTAAGGTTTTAAAAGTATCAAATGGCAACAATTCCAGGGGTTCACAGTAACTCTATGATCCAGAATCTCTGGTGTCCATGGGAGTTTGAAATTCTGCTCTATGGTTTTCACCTTTGGCTAGAATTTCTTTTTTTTTTAAATCATTTTATTAGGGGCTCATACAACTCTTATCACAATCCGTACATACATCAATTGGGTAAACCGCATTTGTACATTCATTGCCCTTGTCATTCTCAAAACATTTCCTCTCCACTTAAGCCCCCAGCATTAGGTCCTCATTTTCCCCTCCCTCCCCACTCCCCCCTCCCTCATGAGCCCTTGATAATTCATAAATTGATATTTTGTGATATCTTGCCCTGTCCGACATCTCCCTTCACCCACTTTTCGGTTGTCCGTCCCCCAGGGAGGAGGTCACATATAGTTCCTTGTAATTGGTTCCCTCTTTCCTACCCACTCTCCCTCTACCCTCCCAGTTTTGCCACTCACACCACTGGTCCTGTAGGGATCATCAGCCCTGGATTCCTTGGATTTCCACTTCCTATCTGTACCAGTGTACATCCTCTGGTCTAGCCAGACTTTCAAGGTAGAATTCGTGTCATGATAGTGGGAGCGGGGAGGAAACATTTAGGAACTAGAGGAAAGTTGTATTTTTCATCGTTGCTACATTGCACCCTGACTGGCTCGTCTCCTCCCCGAGACTCCTCTGCAAGGGGATCTCCAGTGGCCTACGCATGGGCTTTGGGTCTCTACTCTGCACTCCCCCCATCATTCACTATGGTAAGATTTTTTGTTCTGACGATGCCTTATACCTGATCCCTTCGACACCTATATAACCTTTCATCAAAATATATAAACATATATGAAATATTTCATCAAAATATAAGCAGTTCTTGGTACTCCATTTTCCTCTGTTGCTCAGAGCAAATAGGGACCAATTTTTGCATCTTCCAGGGACTCTTGCAAGACTTTGAAGACTCCATCAAATAGGACACACACTGAGAGGTAGAGCAGAGGCACTCAACATGTGATTAAACCATTATTTACTTACCCAATCTGATTTTGAAGTGGAATGAAGCATCATTCCTGACAATCCCACCAAAACAAAATGATTAGGGGATAGGAGTGAGTTCGCTTTGCAGGACTGCCATATTAACAAAGACAAGATTATCCCTATTGATATAACATAAACAGAACTGTGTTTTAGAACTGGATTACTGTATAGGTTGCATGTAGGATGCATTGTAAAGAAAAGGTAAAATACAAGATAATTGTTTTACAGCTATGTTTGTAATCTAGAAAAAAAAACACAAATTAGGGAGTGTTCAATGGCAGAGAAAAAAATAAACACATTGACCACCTAGAACTATAAACATCTATGCATACACACACACACACATACACACACATATACATGCATTGTGTATTGTGCAGACACACACAATCACATTTGTCTTTATATATGTTGTCGATATGTGTTGGATTTACTAGAAAGTTACTTAGTTCCATCTGGGCTCACTGTGTCTACATTTTAAGTATTGTCCGAGTAAACCTTCATGTTCTTATCAACCAACTCTCGCATAGCTATGGGAGATGATACAAATTGTAGAACACACATATAGACTTAAACCGTCATCGAAATAATATCAGAATGAACATTGTCTGAATGTGCTTGTTGAAAACTTGATTAAGCCCTTTCTACTCCTAATGGTCCCTTCAACAACACTTTGCCTTTGTGAAAAATATAGCATCCTGGGCTACTGACTCTGCAGCAACTCAGTCAGATCCTGAGTTTGACAGAATTCCCACCTGGCCCAAATACGAGACTCTGGAATACTTTCCCAAGCCTGGAATCTTCCTGGGCTGCTCAGATCTGTCTTGAGATATATTGCACAGCATCAAAATCAGTCTTACCTTTCGAAATAGAAAATATTATCCATTAACATTTTGTTAATTCTAAAATTTTTTTTCGATGTTGCTACCCTTCAAATTATTGCCAACCCATTGGTGATTTCATGCACCTGTAGCTCTAGTTTTCTTTCAAACTAATCTATCAACATTCTATTTGACTTTTAGATGCCACTGTGAATCCCAAGATTGCCATTTCTCCTAATTGGAAGAAAGTTACTTTTTTGCTTTTCTGCCCTAACCTCTTTTTGTGAACTGTCATTTTCAGGTCTAACATTTTTGATGAGTAATTACTATTGCACCATTCTAATACTATTTCTATTAGCACAGCAAATTTTATACACAGATTTTTTAAATGTGTTTATTTTAAAATCAAATCTGCTCCTGTCCCTGAGAATTTAAAATATATTTAGATGTATAATAAGCATTATTGGATATGCAGTTGTAGAGTGGTTTATTCGATGCATACTATTTTGTCACTCATCTGCACTTCAAAAAAATTATCCTCTTGAGGATTCAAAAGTATTTTCATTGATAATATGTCATCTGCACACCATAAAACTAGAAGCTAAGAAGACATGGAGAAGTCTTTCTATCTTGTGTTTAGCCATGAATGGTTAAAAGTAGAACAAGTAACAAACAAGAAAAACAGAAAAAAATGTGCATTTAGGCTGGTTAACACCAGGCTTTAAAAGCTTTTGAAAGCCTTGATGACCATTATCAATATACATATAAGCACTATGGTCTATGTAAAATGTGTATGAAAGCCAGGTGGGGTGTAGGTGCTCATTTTGAGTTCACAAATTAGTAAATACTGAAGCCTCCTTTATTCATTTCTATGTAAACAGTTATCTGAAAGCTTACATTGGAACTTCCCAACTTACTAATACACTGCTGTTTGACTCATCACACTCCTATTGAGCCATTTTGACTCATAGTGACTGTGTATGATAGATTACAACTGCCCCTGCAGCTGTCTGAGACTCCGCCCTTGGAAGTGGCCCGGAATCACTGAACGCTAAGTATAACAGGTTCATCATCCTCACAGCTGTTGCTATGTTGGAGTCTACTCTTTGTGCAACAGCTGGTCCATATCATTGAAGGACCCTGCTCTTTTTAGCCAAGATTGTATGTGGCCAAGCTTGATGTATTTCTCCATTAATTGGTTTTATCTGGAGGCATGGTGATGTATGGTATGTTCAATGGCTTTCACTAGCACCATCATTCAAAGGTTCCAAGTCATCTCTGCTCTTTCTTCCTCCTTGTCCAGCCTTCATCTCTTATGTAGTGATGGAAAATCCCATGATTTGGATCAGGCAAATCTTAGTTTACAACGTGAGACCTTTGCAGTTTACCTGTTAACATGAAAGAGATCTTTTAAGACGCTATGCTAAGTGCAGTTAGTCAAGCACAAAGAGACAAATACTATATGGTAGGAACATACAGCAGAATGGGCACAAGCTCAAACTTGCAAAGCATCCAATCTTCTGGCCAGAGATCAGGCAGACAACCTGGTAAAGAGCCAGACTACTACCAAGGAACCACTACCATCCACTCCAGGTAAGTATAGTGTAGGTCACTTGACTGAAGTCACCTCACAACAGATGGGATCAAATGGATAGTGGAGGGGGCAGAGGCAGAAGAGGGATGCTGTCCTGTAAGTGATAGCCATGTGGATATGGGGTGAGGCCCCCTGGAGTGGGAGGTGGCCCTGTCAAAAGGATGGGGTTTACTGATGAGAAAGGCAGCACAGAAGTGGGGCGTGGGACTGGTCAAGTTTTGGGGGAATGTAGGTGCTTGCCCGTTGAGGGGAGTGGAGGGAGGGCTGACCTCCAGGTGTGGGGAAGAAGGATTGAGGATGTGCTTGGGAACAATAGATGAGAGGATCTTTAGTGGCATTCAGCAGGTGGATAGAACTTACCTAGGGCATCTGGGAATATCCTAGGGATCCAGGCTTGGTACCTGTAGAACACTGGGACACTGAAATTTGGATCTTCTGGGTGCACGGCATGCTCCAGAAGCCATATTGGTGAGGTCCATATGGGAGCTCCATTGGGTGAAATGGAGAAACACTTGTAGCTTGAGGACATAAGCCAAGAAATACATGGTGTCTGAGGAAGCAGAAGGCAGCTTGACCCATAGCAGTGTACTATTGGATGCCAAATAAACAAGATCTTGCTGCATCAACACCCTGCTGCTTCATTAAGAGTCAGACTACTCCAGAAATCCTATGATGGCCATTCCCTTATATTTTGCTTAAGCTTGTGTATATGAGAGTATATCAAAGAGTGTGCCGCCATTGGGGACCACCCTCTTAAAGCAGTGTTAATTATTTCTCTGATTTTTGGTAAATGAAACCCAGGGAGGTTGATCCTATACAGAAAAAAATAACAAAAAACATAACAAGAGGTTGGGGGAGAGAATAACAAGGAAATGACATCAAGAAGCCCAGGAAGGAAAAGTATATTTGGAAACTGATTATGGAAGCCATTGCACAATTATGTCTGATATGTTTGAATTATGGAATGATATGTCATAATTATTAATTCCCAAGTTACAGTAAATTAAAATAATAATAATAACAGAATTAGGAATGAGTTCTGCACTTTCATTAAATACTAGCTCCAACTTAAGAACAATTAATTCTTATAACACTATGCTGCTTGATAGTCACCTTCCTGAAACGATCACTGAAGATCAGGGTACTACAGAAAAGTGTGGCAAAGAAAGTAGATGATGCCCAGCTATCAATAAGAATAGTGGCTGGGGTCATAAAGGCTTGTATTCAAACAAGTAGCCATCTAAGCGAGGGATCAAGTCCACACAGAAGAAGCACCCTAGCATGTATGATCCAATAATGACAGTTACAAAATTAAAATATGATGAACAGGGAAGCCATCAGAGCTAAAATTAAGAACAATCAATTTGCAGAAGGCTACGGAGGACAGTGTGGCTCAAAATCCATTCGCAAAGTATTTAGTCAGACTGAACCACTGGCAGATCCACTATAGCAGGAGTCCCCATCTGCCCTGCAAGCAAGCATTGTGGTCTTGATTATGATGGATTGAGCTGGATGCTTGACAGGTCAACTTCCCTATAGACACGACCTGAATTTGTGCTGGATGCAGGCATCTCTTGAGTGTTCCATGACAGAAAGTTCTTCCCTGGCTTTTTGAATGCTGATGGGGAATCTTCTCCCACTGACATATTATTTAAAATTTTGTCTTTACACTTATTTGGATCTTATCCTTACCAACATAGTGCAATTTGCTTTTCACTGTTTTCTGTGGGGTTTCCCAGCTGTGGCACACAGAAGAGTGGATGTATAATGATGATAGCTGATACAGGGTGTTTTGGGGAATGCAGTGGACACGGATGGGCAGTGGGGAGGAAAAGGGAATTTCCTGAGTAAATGAGGGAGTGGGGGAGAGGGAAAGGCGCACTGTATCTGATGTTGATCGCACAACTTATTTGGGGGGTGATTCAACCAGAGTGGAGGAAGTGCTCTGGAGTGGATGTGGTAATGCTTATGCAATTCTCCTTGATAGAATTGATTGAAATATCCAATTATATGATATGTAAATTATTTGCCAATAAAATTATTGGGGGGAAAAACAAAACAAATAAGATTTACAGTCTCAGAAACTCAGGTTGATAAATGAGTCCTCCTCTCATCCTGATGACATGTTCTTTATACAAACTTTATACAAAGCATTTCAGTCTGGATTATCATATGAGGTGCTTGCTAACAATGTTGTCTTTATCACCCTGAAACTCTTAATAACAGCTTATAATTTTTTTTAAAATTCCTAAAATATTAATATTGCAACTCTTCCTTCAAATACATGTCTTTCAAATAGATGCTGAAGGCTTGTAGGTATATAGATAGAATATATTCACATCTATTATTGAACTCTGGACAAAATTTGATTACTTAAAGTTATTTGGACACCATAATAATTTTCTTTACAGGTGAACATTTGACATGGCTCAAATATAATGAGCCATTGTGCTTAGACTCATATCGAAGATGAATAAATTTCTCATTTGAAACAGAAGTTTGATTAAAAGTTGTATAAAACAATGAAACCAAATTTCTATGTGAAAAAAACCCCAAATAATTAAGAAGTAGTGAGAAATGTTTCACAAATAGCAATGTAATAAAAGACACAAAATGGCTCACTTCTGCTTTCTTAGAAAGATCACAGCATGACCTTTTCCCCTTATTTGATTTTCTGAAGTTCCTTCGAAATACATTTTGTACCGGCACCACTGAGTTCTTTTTTTTAACCTATTGCTGTCTTTCCAGCATTAGTGCCCACTCGTCCTTGCTTGTCTTTCGTCTACCAATCTCTGTAACAGCTGTAAATAAGCAGGGCTTGAAATCAAGCAAAAGAAGATCAAATTGGTTCGGGAGCTTTTCCTTTCCCTTCTCTTGCTTACAGAGGATTTAGTTGTTTTTTTCATTTCCCCCTGTGCTATAGACCATGAAAACAAAACCTTTAAAGTTCAAATGCACAAACTTGGCCAGAGAAACAAATAATAAATTGACTAGTCACAGCAATGCAATGTTAATTGGTATCTCAGAAATTCAGTTTCTATCAGAAGTGCCCCCAGCACCGATTCCTCCCAGATATTAAAAAAAAAAATGAAGGTATGAGGACATAAGCTGAGAGAGAGAGAGGGAGAGAAACAGCATACTAAATAGTCTGATTGAATAGGAAAAACAGTTCAAATCTTCTTTTCAGTGTAAATCACAGCTACATGATTCCTGGGAGAAAAATTCTCCAAGGGTCTCTGCATTTTTGCATATCTTTCAATCATAGGCTCTGGCAGGTTTGGTTCTCAACTATTGTTTCAAAGATATTTGAACACAGAATAATTTCTTTCCTAAGTAGGGGGCAGTTTTGTTTGCTTTTACTTAATACAAAAGGTGATGTCTTCTTCTAAGGTAAAGATTAAGCAACTTTGCTTGCAGCCTATTATAAAAAATTGGGAACTCCTAAATTTGAGATTAATCAGCTACAAATGCATTGTGGGTATAACATTTACCTAGGCTTCATTATGTGGTCCAGTAGAACTTGAGGAGCTTGCTGGACCAGTGAAAACAGAAGGCTTACTCTGCCTGGTGTCCTGTGGCAGGCAAATCCTTTCTCTGACCCAGGGGTCTTCTACCTTCGGCCAGCATTCATGATACTGTAGCACATTGACATGGCAATTTGTACATATGGTGAAACTCAGATATTTCACAGTTCTTGATGTCATACTGAAGTCATTTCTGAACATCGGTTGGATCTATCTTCTTTCAGCTTCACTGGTATTTACAACCCATTCATTCATTGGGAGTCATTGAGTGAAAGTGCTGGGTTTGTTTTTTTTAATTTACTTGTTCATGTTTGTTTTTTTTAACATACATCTAAAACACCAACAAACATTCCTAATGTGGAAAAGGTTTAAGTGCTAGTTAAACAATTGTGCTATCTAAGGTTAGGAGGGGTTGTACAGTGATTCTGTCTTTTATGGTGTCTGTTGAAACTCCTAGAAGAGCCTTTGACTGGTATATATAAGTAACCAATGAGTCCTTTTATTAAATATATCAAATCAGTGTAGGACTTGTCATGGAGGGTTTCCCAGTGAACTCTACCTTGAGGAAATAGTGTGGGGGCTACATCTGACCTCCTCCAGCCCTCAAGGTAGAGGTCAGACATGCCTCCTCCATCCTCTACCCCTTTTTACCCTATTCTGATACCATCTATTCCCCTCATGACACTCTACTTTGTTACTATGATTGATAATTCATTGCTACCGGAAGCCACAGATAATGCTTATGATTTTGTAGTTTATTACAGAAATTAATAAGTTGAAATCCAAGTGAAAAAGAAAGGAGAGTCTCATCTCTGCCATGCCCACAGCAGGCCTCTCGCTGACTCTCAGCCTCTAGTTCTAATTTCAGTTTGCTATAGCTATGTTAAAAAGTTATTTTATGACTGCTATTAAATACCAAAGGGCATACCACTCTACTAAAGCCTACTGCAAAGATGCTCACCTCCAGCTCGGTGGGTTAGTAAGTCCAGCTTCCCCAATTAAGCCAGCTTCTTACAACAAGCCAGCCTCCTACCAAAAAAAAACACTCAGCTTTACTTGTCAGCGAGCTGGGAATGTCATTGCTCTGTCTCATACATTGGTTCCTGGTTCTGCTATGGCTGGTCCTCAATTGTTCTTAGGGTGTCACAGCTGTCTTCTGGATCAAGAAAATGTTCAATAGGTAGGGATCTCAGGGTGCAAGTAAAATGCTCTACTCCAAGCTCTTGCCGAGGATAAAATGCTGACTCCTGTTTCTAAGATGGCTTGTTTTATACCCAGCAAGAATGGCAATGACAATTAACCCTGTTTACTTTCACTCACAATTGAATCATAATCCCATGAGTAGCGTCCCTCACTTTCTTACCCAGGTCCATCAGGAAAGCTAAGATCTTTTGGCAAAAACAAACAAACAAAGGCTATGACTAGAAGACTGAACAATTTGCATTTAATACAAATTAAATTTGTATTTTCTACATTTATGTATAAGCCAAAGATCTAACAAAGAAGGGATTTGCCACCAGCATTGCACATATCACCTGCATAGTTGCAGCTATTCCACGGCATCTGTTTATGGCAGACATCACTTCTGACAGGTTGCATGTTTTTATCATTCAGGGGAGAGCAATAGGCCTAGACATACACAATTTGGGGATGTCTTGCAAAAATATGTTATCTATTATCAATCCACAATGTCTGGAGAAACAAGCATATAATGAAAAATATCTAAAAATTAGCAAAATATATCCCTAAACAATAATCAAAAGAACTTTGCTCAAAGAAAACTACAACACCTTTAGGAATCAGAATTTGTATGTAATATAAAATAAAAAGACTAAAAGTTGTTAAGTTCTACAAAAATTCAAAGGAATGAATGGGTGCCAAGGAAAGAGGAATAACAATATCCTAGCAGGCTGAAAGCAAAGGTGTACTCTCCTTTGTTCCAGACTGATAAAATATATGTCTACTATTTATTGATTCAAAAATTAAAATATGTTATGCGTTGAAATAACAATTTTGGTACATGCTCTGTTCTAGACAAAGATAAATGCATCCATCCAGAAAGCTGCCTGTGACCTGACTTTAGCAAGGTCTCCCTGAGCACTATAAATGGTGAATGCAAGCAACTGGAAAGGTGGGTAGTTTGTGTTCACCCAGAGAACCTCAGAAGAAATACCTGAAGAGCAATTTCTCAAAATTTGTCTTTGACCTGACGGAGCACATTTCCACTCTGACAAATAGGACGTTGTCATGAGCAAGAGTCTGCTAAACAGAAATCACTTTCACTTGTTGTATGTATATTGGGGCAATACTTAAGTTTGCACAAGTTCCAGTAGTTGACAAGACTCAGAGCACTAATTTGAACCCAGATCTTTCTGTTTCCAAAGCCTCTCTAGTTTGTCCTTTCATAGACCAAGTACTCACAGAGTTTAGAAAACAGCATGCAAAGTTCTGAATATACTATCAGAAAGTAACTGAATGCTATTGTTATTATTTGAAAAATGCTAGATGTATTGACGTCTGATTTTGCTTTCCTATAAGAAGACCAATCCAACAATTCAATAAATAGATCTCAAATGCTAATTCTTTTGTTTAATCATTTTATTATGGGCCCATACAACTCATCCCAATCCATACATACATCAATTGTGTAAAG
>NW_022103908.1:32695272-32707801 GCF_000313985.2 Echinops telfairi
TCCTCAAGGCCTGGTGGGCCAGGATGTGCTCCACTCTCTCCTACTCCCCCCTTAGCTCACTTGTGCTCTGATCACATATGTCCCTCTCCCGGAGCTGCAGATTCAGTGCCGTCCTTTCAAATGCTGATTCTTATTCCAATATTGGGATGATGCATGCTTAGTGAATAAAACTGAAGTGTGTGTGTTTAAAGAATTTACAGTTTTGTGGGAGGCAAAGCAGTTGTGCAGACAAGTTCAAAGTCGTATTCTGAGCAGTGTTTCTCAACCTTCATCATTCTGCAAACTTTTAATACAGTTCCTTACGTTGTGGTGACCCCTAACCACAAATTACTTTCGTTGCTACTTCATCACTCTAATTTGGCTACTGTTATGAATCAGACGACCACTGTGAAAGGGTCATTCAATCACCAAAGGGGTCACAACCCACAAGTTGAGAACCACTGTTCTAAGGGATGTTTTGGTGATGTCAGGACAGACTGTTGGGACGTAGAAGACAGACACACAGAGCAGAACCCTTCCTATCAGTGGGAATATTAACATCAAGACAAGGTCCAGTGTCAGTTTAGTCCCATTTGCTTTAAAAGAGTTGGTGGGTTGCTAGTTTGGGGAATTTTTTGACAGAATCCTGCACCTTCCATGATGGGTAACTCTCTCTTTGTCTTGAATAGACTTAATTTCAAGGAACAACAACCAGCAGAGATGCCTGTAATCTCAGCCCATGTTTGGTGTCCTGATACCTGGTACGTCTGAAGTCCCCGGTTTCTGTAGCTCGAACCACTTGTCTGAGTGTGCCAAGTTCTCTGAGCATCGGCACGCGATGCTGCTGTTCCAAAACTGTCTGCACAACTAAAATGAATTTTAAAAAAAGTGCTTTAAGGAGCATAACCTCCACAGTGTCCAATTTTAAGTAAACCAACTTTTGACTTCAAAAACTTCCTGAATCCTTTAGGACTATGTAAACACACCATAAGTAAGAAAATGTAAGCTGCTTACTATGCTCTGAAAGCATATCCCAAGCTCCCTTGAGCTTCTCTTCCTGTAATACCTGCATCGTGTTTGGAGTGAACCCAAATGTAGAACAAATCCCCCAGAGACCAATGAATATGACGAGAATGCCAATTACCTTCAGGGAAAGGAGAAACGCAAAAGCTACATTTCAGTGTGGTCTGCTTCCTGGCAATCGCTCTTGAAAGAGGGATTTGAACATGAGCACTTTCCAGCCATTGGTCCAACTGTCAGGGGTGGGATAAGCAGCCTTTTAAGGTGTTATTGTGACACAGGTCACTACGGGGAAATCCATCCTTATACAGGTGTCAGGATAGGAAATAGAAAAATACATACAGACAACACTAGCGCCATGGTGGATGTGCAACACCGGGTCCAGCCTTTCTCTAACAAAAAAGGGTCCCTAAAGACACCACAGTCCAGGAGCTTGGGTAGACATCACCTTTCCTTCTCTGGACTCAGGACAACAAAGAGAGATAGCCAAAGAAAGTAGACACACGTGTTAAGATCAACAGGCTACTTTGGCTTCTGGCTTAACTTCTTCTAAAGCTGGAGTGTTAATGAATAAACATTTGCAAAAATTGAAACATAGCCAGATAATGTTACCGAGCCACCAAAAGTCAATTCTACATCATTAAAAGTACGTTGTACGTCATTTCCTAATTATGATTTTTTTTAACCTCTCCTTTAGTTGGGTGGGTGGCGGGGAAGCACAAGATTTGCTCTGTCTTCTTATGTTATTTTGTTCTTGTTAGTCGCTGTCAAGTTGATTCTGACTCACGTCAATGCTCTGTGTGCCCAGGTGGGTCCAGTCAAACCACCAACCTTTGAGCCCGTACTTGCGCGCTGTACCATCTGCGTTACACAACAGGTATCCAGCAGCTTGTTGAAAGGTAGAGGTCAGAGAAGAGAACCTTAAATATTCCCTTTTGGCCTGAAGTTGGGTTATCCTTATAAGTTCTAGCTTCTGTGAACACAGGCGGTAGGAGAAAGCTACCTCTGTATTGTGCTCAGATGCGGGGATACAGTCACCACAAAGGACATCTGTCCCCCACATCCTTGGCTCCACAAAACAGATGAGCAGACGAAGATTTGAGGCTTATCTTCAAGGCTTACCCCAAAGGATTGCTGGAGGGAAATGAGACAGTGGAAATGAAGTCTGATTAATTCTGATATGGGGGCAGTCTATGCAAGGGCAATTAAATATTGGGGCCTTCGGGAGTGCTTGTTACTTAGCTCTTGAATAAAATTGGAAATTTCGGAGACTTAATTTTTTTTTCCTCTGAGAAGTTCAGTCATTGAATTTTTATAGGAAAAAGACTAAACACTTTGTTTCATTTTTCTCTTAATAGTTACACTTTTAATAATCTTAGACTTTGCAGAGGAAATTTCTTGAAAAGCTTTAGTCCCTTGATGGGTACGAGAATGTATTCTTTAAAGGAAGAAAGTGTGTCCTGTCCCTTCGTGGAATAACAGAGTGGGCTCCCTTTGCCTAACCAGAGGCATCCATTGAATACGTACGCTATGTGTCGGTACGCTATGTGTCCGAGGTACACAACGCAGTGCTGTGTCTTTGGCACATAAGAAAGGGCTTCAAAAGCTTTGTAGGTGGGGAAATGGAATGAAGAGATAATTGATATTTTCCACAAGCTTTTTGAAGCCCCTTCATCTGTCACCCTTAAGGACTTAAATAATCTAATGATAACCATCAACATTTGCCTTCCAATTGATTCTAACTCATAGTGATCTCATGTGCATCAGAATCCAACTGTGCTCTGTAGGATTCCCAATGGCTCTTTCTTCTCTTCTGTTTTTGCTTTGAAGTAGATCTCAGGCCTTTCTAGGCTCCACCTACCGGTGCTCCTAGGTGTCATTGAACCTGCAACTTCTCAGTTATCGGCCGAATGCATGAATCACTTCCATCGCCAGTGTACTCTAATTATAATAAACTTAAAAATGGCCATGGGAGAACAGAGAAGCCTGGCAAATTCAAGTGATGACATCACTGGGACGAACCTGGCTGCTGCCAGTGATTTTATTTTCCTGATTCAGAGTTTACCTCCTAGAAGTAGTTGGAATCTGTGATTGCTCAGATGTTTTCAGAATAGCACATAATATAAATTATTCCTAGTTCTCACAATGCCCTTTATGTCAATTATTATTCTCATGTTACAGTCAGAGAACCACAATTTAAGTAAGAGTTTGGTTCATTTGTCAGAAGCTCAGCTTCAGGGACCAAGTTTCTTTTGAGAGAAAATAAACTCAGAAAGGAGAGGGATTGGGAAAAATGAAATGAAACTGGCTCCCAAGATGATAGAGGCGGTATCAATATGTAAATAATAAGTCTATAAACTATGTATGTAAGCAATGCAGTAATATATATATATTTAAAGCTGAATTTCATTAAAAGAATACAGAAATGCTCTACTCCATTAATGGCAAAAATAGTTTAAGCCCACTGGAAATCAGAGTGAGCTGCATCTTTACATAAACTATGAACAACCACTGGTTTCTGAGTACCACAAAGAGTATTTCAAGCCTACTGGCACATCTAGTAGTGAGAAATAAAGGCCTGGAAATCCACTTTTGTAAAGAGTACACTCAAGAAACCCGTGCAGTGCTAAACACTGTCTACTCTGCTCTCCACCACACGATGGACCCATCAGCCGTCAGAAAGGACTCATTTGCAGGCTAGTTGGTTCAGGCCTATCAACCTGCAGTCAACTCCATCACTCTATTTTCTACCACTATCAACCCCCGAGGATCTTTGCAAATGATGCCACTCATTCACCATGGAGAAATTGATCTAGGTTATCACCGAAACTGAAGGCAGTTGGTCAGGTTCTTCCTCTGCCAGCCAGTCAACGTGCATCATGATAGAATTGTGCTCCAAACGTTTTTCAATGACTGAAGTTTCAAAGTACCTTGCAAGACCTTTCCTCAGTGGTACCTCTGGGTGGGATAGTCCCCACAACCTTTTAGTTAGCTGAAGAGTGTGTTCAGTGTTTACACCACGTAGGTATTCCACCCACAGAAGGTTTTTCTTCATTCCTCCCCAGCCCAACCTCCCCAAATCATCATGTATCATCCAGCTGGGAAGCCTCTGCCTCTAAGCCAACAGAGATTTGCAGACCGTCCAGTGAAGACTCAGTGGATAGACAAAATTGTCCCTCTGGCCCTCTCTGCTCTATTAGTTTCCCTACTTTCCAGGTCCTGCTCACATTTTTAAAGCTGAATTGCAAGCATTGATGACTCACAGCAAGTCTGGCATTCAAAATAAATCAAACCAACATCAATCAATGTGTATGTATTGAACAGCTATCTAAGTGCATCGGGAGACTGACCCACTGTTTTTCCACAGCCACTGATTCCCAGTGGTACTGATGAGAGATTTAATTCTGCTCCTGGTCCCACCAGGCCCTTTCCCCCATGTACCCTCACTTGGGTGGTCCTTGACTTCATGCCCAGATCATCAAGGGCATATTGAATTCTGAACCAGACTTGCTGGATGCTGGACCCTCTCATACCTTGGGTTCCAATTTGAAAATCTAAGCAAGATTGTTCCTATTGACCTTCTATCTTACCCAGTAGCCATTCACAATTATGAGTTCAAAAAAATATAAAGATTCAGGGAATGTTCTAAATACAATAGGTATGTGCAATAAATGACACAAGGAGCCACATCTGACCTCCTCAATGGTCCATATTGCCAGGAGGCATGAAGTAGACATGCCCCCAGACTCCATCCTTCTTTACCTATTCTGACAGCAGCTGTTCTTCCCACACCACTCTACCTCTCTGCTGCATTACACGAGTTACTGGGATGGCCTTGCAGAATATGGCCTCATAGTTAGGAGGATTTATTTTTAAAAAGTCTAAGGAAGTGGCTTAAAAAAAACAACAAGCATGCATTATCTTACAATGCTACTGTATGGTTCTGGCTCAGGATCTCTCAGAAAGTTGCTCTCAAGATACCAGCTGGGGCTTGACATCTTCAGAAGTGACAGTCAAGCTGTCTTCTGAAGGTTTGAGAGGGACGTGAGGACCCACATCCAAACTCACTCATGTGCAAGATGTGGGAGTCCTCTGTTTCTCATATGCACTGACCTCTTCCTCTGGCCTTTGAGTATCTTCATGACATCCACTTAGCTTCTCCCAGAGAGAGGGAAGAAATAGGAAAACAACAATAACAACAAAAACAAGAATGGATGTCTCTTCAGAACTAGCCATACCTTGTCACTACCATTATTTTATATTATTAGAAACAGGCAATAATCTAGCCCACACTCAGAGGAGAGGAGGATTAAGTTCTACCCCTTGAAGGGAGGTATGTTAAAAAACTTATGAGCATACTTCAAAATTGCTTCAGTAGACATGCAAAAGAAATCATCAATAACCACACAGTTGCCCTGTTCCTCTACAATTTCAGTAGCTTAATGACCCAATATCCAGAAACGAATAACTCTTTGTTAGCTTTACTAAAATGTAACTAGCATAATTTCCATTAGGAAAAAGTTATGTAAGCTGCAGAGATGTGAAGTAAAAATTTCAAGGTTTCACAGCTCAGTGGAAGAGCAAAGGATGACAAAACCCCAAGGTGAGAGGTACAGTCTCTGAGATTTATTGAATTTTCTATCACACAGCCTCTTTAGTAATTGTGATCCATTCCTAGTATTTGTACTCATCCCAGCTGTTTCAGCAGTCTTTTTTTTAAATAAAAGAAATGTGATACAAAATGAAACTTTATAAAATGATGAGCAGATTAATTGAGGTGAAAGACGGGTGAGTCTGTGGGGAAGGAAGATGGAATCAGCTTGTCTGCCCTCATCGGTTGGCCTTGGTGCCCTTGAGAAGCCACAGGCCTCACTGGCCTCACTCATATCCGCCTTTCTCACAAGAATGAAGCTGTGTGGAAATCTATATATTTGTAAGTCAATTCACAATTCAGGAAAGGTGCCTGAGCCCTGGCCATCATGTTACCTTCATCCATACAAGCACATCTGGCTGTGGTGTCCCAGAGGGGCCCCTGAAGAAACATGAGTGAAAAGGTGGGAGGCAGCTCATTAGATTGAGATTTGTTGTGGGTTTCATGCACGTGTGACCACTGAAATCTATTCGATGCTGTATTGTTTCCGACGTTAGCACTCTTCTAAGTGGGGAGAGGAACAGGGTGAAGAAGATAGGGTGTCGGAGCAAAAAAAAAAAAAGCTTTTGTAGGGTAATTGGCGAAATGAATGGAAACATCATTTACAATGTCTGGTGGCTTCTTAATAAACTAGAACATCTCACGATTAATAATGGTTGATCATAAAGCCTCAGTAATCCCAACATCAGATAGCTTTGGGAACTAAGAAAGAGGATTAACATTTAATCTAGGGGAGAAAGCCAGACTACAATATATTAAGCTAAAAGGATACCCCATGTACCACATGAGAAAAGAACAATGTCCTTCAAAGAGGCAGCTTAATCCAGACACTCGGCTTCTATGATCTCCTAGAGACCTGGAAAATTGTACTCCATCTCCCAACCCAGTAGCATATTTGAGTTGGCACCAATGATAGCATCCCACCCCGTGTGGATGAGAGTCAAACGGTGTTCCCTGAGACTGATAACGGCTGTTTTTTCAGAAGTAGATCCACCAGGCCTTTCTTCTGAGGTCTCCCTGAGTGGACTTGAACCCCAGCCTTGGTGGTTAGGAATTGAGCACTTTGACCAATGGCACCACCAAGTGATTCTGATTCCCTCTCAGACTCACCATATTATGTCGAGTTGCTGAAAGCCACCCAAACTAGAGGTTCCTCATTGACTGCATGATAAAGCATTACCGTACCTGATAGAGTATACCATCGTTCTGTGCATTTTCATATTCAGTTCAAATCTGACACATATTCATTGAAAATCAAGTGCTGCTCTGATTTTTTAGTGTACAGTGAAAATATGAAGAAGCTTACATTTTTTGTAAATAATTTAAATGAAAAGATCATGAAATTTTCTCACACACTTTGGAGCCCCTTTGAAACGTTTGAAGCAGGCACAGAGAGGGGAAGGAGAAAGTTGGTGTTAGGGTCAATAGATATTTCTCCGCATAATAATCTTGGGCTGAATGTGGAGCCTGTTTGTTGAGGGTTCCCTAATATTATGATACAACAACAAAAAGACATGGCCCGAGTTTCAGTGCTGGCTGAACGACTGATACTAGAGTCCTGCTTCACCATCATCCAATAAAAAATGAGATGAAGCTAGTTATCAATTCAGATATAAATACTATAGTTTCAAAGTACATCCTGTCTATTTTCTCTTGAAAGATGAAAATGCCAATGCGAAGATTTTATATTTTTCTTTGCAAGCTTCCTTAATCTTGAATTTCCTTCCGTTTTATTTTTCATACAGACTTTGGACGTCAAGTTGGAGTTATCTGAAAACAGTTTTCCATCTCAGTGAGGTCCTAAAGCTTCAAATGTACAAAAAGCATGTATTGACTACACAACATTCGAGACTATTAGAGCTGAAACGAATAGACCACACTTTTCTTTTGTGAGGGGACCATTTTGTCAGTAAGCTCTGGCAAGCAAAATCAGACGGGGGAATTAGATGGGCCGGTTTGATTTCTTAGGGAGATCAATGAATATGACAGGTCAATAGATGGCCCACAGCTGGTGTCAGGGTCAGAAGATGTGATGACAGGGCACAAAGGAGAGGACAAGCATTTGTAGACCAGAGTCCAGTGTTCTAGGGAAAATGAGAATGCCCTGGAGAGGACAAGGATTAGTGGTTCGTTTTCCCCTGGGATAAGCAGGATGAACAAAGTATCTCAGAGAGTCTAAGCATGCCCTAGGAATCCAGCCAGTTCATCCTCCAGACTATAGGGACATCCCAGGCCAGCCGTCTGTGTGGTGAACTATCAGCTGTGGTTTGGGGACTAGTCTGTCCTGAGTGACCTGCTCCCCCCAGGGAAGACAGGAGAGCATTGTCACTTGGTGAAGGTCAGAGGCAGAGAGACAACTGTTTTCTCTTGTTGACCATTGCCATCCACCAAAAGCAGTGCAGACGGAGAAAAAACAGAATTGGAAATTGCAAACTCCTTTGCTTAAAATCAGTTTATACCATTTGCTAAGCAGGGAAATGATTCACCCGCTTTGAGACGGCTTTCTTAGTCATGGAATGAAAAGAAAAGAAACAAAAGGAGCATTGGAGCATTAAGTGAGAGAACAATGGTCATGATGGAGATCATAATAATGAAGAAAAGCCAAAAGGTGTATGATACGCACTCTCAAACACTGTTTCAAGTGCTGTGCACATGCTGGCTTATTTATGAAACCTAATATGTGTGGAGGTTTCACAAAGTTTAAAGGAGTTGAAACATAATAAAAATCCTTTAAATAAGAAGTCCAGCCAGATTGTCCCACAGAGGCAAGGAGGGCACAACATTGCCTCGCATGCTCGGGACATAGCATAGAGAGCCGAGTCCCTGGAGAAGAACATCAAGCTTGGTCACGCGGAGGGGCAGATAGAAAGAGGATGGCCTTCATATAGAGAGATTGACACGATGACCGCAGCAACGAGGTCAACCAGAAGCACGACTGTGGGCATAGCAGTGCTTGTTCAAGTGCACACAGGATCACTGTCAGCTGGAACTGACTCAGCAGCGCGTAGCCACTACAACAACAATGTAAGCAGGACCACTGGAGGCTCAGCAGGAGAATGATCACCCAGGATGTGGGGGGCCTGGGTTCCAGTCCCAGCTCGTGCAACCCATGCCCAGCCAGCACTCATCGTTCAGCGGAGACTGTATGTTACTATCAGGTAAGAAGAGGTTTTATTGGGCCTTCTAGAGTAAAATGGACTAGGAAGAAAAGTAAGGCAATAAAAATCCTGTGAATCATAGCACCATAATCTTCAGTTGATCATGAGGAAAGGTGCAGGACTGGGCAGTATTTTGTAATGTCACTCAGGGTTACCAGGAATCAGAGACCAACTTGGTGGCATACAGCCATAAAAACAACAAATGTATATTTGAACATCTTGGCTCATGCCTGATTTGCTAAGCATGCCAACTAAATGGCCATTCTCATGCTGGTGTGAGTTAGTGGGAATCATGATAGTGTTATTACTATTCTTTCCCCTTCAGATCTAATGACAAAGGCCCCTAGTGAATTAAACTGAATATGCCTTATTGGGTTCATGCAAAGTCATTAATAGGCAATCTCACCGGAGAACAGTGTGATCCCAGCAGAATTTAGTTCCCCTAAAAGAATGTAGAGCAGGCTTAGTGATAGTATTGCAACATACTCATTCCTAGTCATGCAGTTTATAAACATAACAGGAGGGTTATTGGGGGCATAATGATTATTGAGCTAAGGGATGAAAATGCTTAAAATCAGTCATTTAAATTTCCTTGCCAGTTTGTTGAGGGAAAAATCGCAATAGAAATAAAAGTGCATAAAGAGATGCTGAGAGAACAGAACGAATTGGAGTATAATTGGACACAACTGTAGTTAAGGGACAAAATTGATCTGACGATTCATCAGTACTAGTGGGGATTGAATGGATTAATGGAGAGTTCAAGAATTACAATGATCAAACTGTTGCAAATCTAGAGAACATAAAGACAAAAACAAAGAGTTAGTTGTATGTATCTAAAGGATACATGGCACATTAGCTTTAGTAACTATTTTGATCAAATGTTAAAATGTTTACAGAAATAGTAATCAAACTGTGGTGAAAGCATTTTTATTTGGGTCAGTGTCTTAACCTGGGAAATTATTTAATTTATATGGAGCTTGTTAATCTTATCCGTGAAATGGAATTATTAGCCTCCCCCTCACTGAGGTGGGTCTCGTAATTGGAGTTATCAATGGGAAGTACATAATGGGCTAGCCATAGATAGTCTGTACTTAATAAATTTTAGTTCTTTCCCTAATTTATAAGCGATGAATCCTTCAACAATATGATCTGTGTGCAACAGGCCCTATTCATTAGATTAAAAATAATTGTGAACCTCTGTTGATATTAGAGAATATCAAATTAATAGCACTGGTGGGAGATATAGTTAAAATTAAATTATGTTTAAATACATCATAAGAAAACAATGTAGGCTCATAATTAGCTTCTTCATCAAGTATTTAGAATGTTTAAGTGACAATGTTTAATACATGTAATAATAAAAGTTACAGAAAAGACAAAATGACGGAATGGACCACAATATTTTGAGAACAGTTTTTCAAGATTCATTAACCCCCTTTGGAATAGGTAAGAAAGAAAAAACGTTAGAAGATATTCCATATAGCTAATGATATGTCACCATACCACGTACAGAAGCAAAAAGATATATAGGAAACATCAACTGTGAAAAATAACCTCCTGTGAAAATATAATAGTAAATGAGAATAAAACTCATGTGAATGTATTACAATCAATATGGTCATTAAATTAGGGCATAGAGTCTGTGCTGTTCAAGGAGACTTTGAAATTAATGCTGAGATTCAGTCAGTGGGGTGAACTATGCACACGTACTTACACAGAGACGCGTGAGGGTAAGTCAACCCCCTCCCAATCTGCCCATTGGTTAAAGAAATACAGTGTAGGCTGGAATATCAGAAGAGCTCATTTCCAAATGTTACTCAGTCTCATCTGAGGGAAGTGCCTTGTCATCTCTACACCAGACATTTCAAACAGAATGCCAGAGAGGAAGTCCAAAGCTGCCTGTGGGGTGTCAGCCACACCAGTGACAGAAGTGCTGGGTATGACTTCTCTCCAATTGTCAAGAACCCTTTTGCTGTACAAGAGAAGGTCCCGGCGTTCCTCTGCTCTGTGCACCCTGGATGAGTCATGCTGCTGGGCTACAGGACATCCGTTCGGCCAGAAATGGGTATGCGTTGAGCTCAAAAATATACCCAATGGGTGTGCTTTCTAAATTTTCTGACTTGAAAGGTTCAAAGTGACAGCCATGTCTTCATCTACCCACTGACTTTATAAGGGAAGTTTCACTGCTGCTCTGATTTTTTAAGAAACAAGAAAATACTTTCTGTTTCCTTGATCTATTTCCCTGAATCAGTTTAAATAACCAATGCTTTCTTTAGACCATGCCCATGTTGCAACCACAATATCAAAGGTGTTTTTAAATTATTTGCATTTTGAATAAAGGGAAGATCAAAGATAGAACCCATAATTAGCTATCTATAACTCATAAGTCTAGCTAGATGGTAGAAATTCCCCTATAATTCCTTTCACTCCTTCCCACATGAGAAATTTATCAAGCAGTAACTATGTGCTCAGATTGACAAGTGATAAATGATTGAAACAATTATAACCAACTGCATTTCCCAAATCACTATAAACAGCACAAGAAACTATGTAGGAGATATATGGAAATGATTAAGTGACGAATATAATTTTTCCATCATAAATCAAATAACCAACCCCTTTACTAGAGATAGATCACATGAGTCAATGAGGTATATTTATTAGAAGTTCTCCTAAACCATTTGTATCTCTCAAGCAATCTCTTTCTCCACATATAAGGAATTTGAGGTTAAAGAAGAAGATTTAAATACACTCTCTGCCGATGAAATAGAATTATTTGTTTAATCTCTATCTTTATTGATACGATCAGGATGATAATATCATGCAGGAATGTTACCTCATGATATTATTATATATGACAGGATTTGAAAAGTCTATGAAAAAAATACCATTATGTTTTAATTCCATTTTCATATATCATTGAAGTAACCTCATATAAATACACATTGTATAGTATAAGTTTAGAGTATTTATATATAAGATATTAATAAGTATAATAAGGTTAACAGAAAACAAAAAATTTTAAATGGACCACAATATTGTAAGAATGATACTTGGAGCCCCTAATCAAATGATTAAAAAATTTATAAAAGAAAAGAATGATACTTAGACATCAATTAACTGCATTTAGACTATATAAAATAAAACTTTGAAAGAAGACACTGTGTATAGATAGTAAAATTATATGTATATACACACACACAGGCATATGAGAGTAAGTTAAAAAATATTGCTATTAGAATTTCGGTTCATAAATGCACAAATTTTTGTTTGTTTGTTTGCTTTTTAATGTGTTTCCACATATCTCTGTGATCAGCAGATAGCTGAACACAAATTATCTCAGCAATACATTTATGTTAGTCTCCTTAGGGTGTCTTCAGAAAATAGTCCCAGCAAAACAGGACTTTCTGCAAGTATCTACTGGCTGGTTAAATTCCAGGCAAAGGGGCCAGCTCAGAGGTTATGGTAACTCTTTTTTCTGTTTTGATTCCAAGGTGGTGATCCTGACAGATTTTCTTTTTCTGGGACCTCAGAAAGAAATGATTTGCATTTCTCCAGGATGTCCAAACTGCCCCTTTGAAGTGATGCAAATAGAAAAGCCCAGAATTTTTCAGGGAAGAAATAGAAACACTGCCTTCACATTTGGTACTTTTGTTCAATAAGGTTTCCAGTAATTTGTGTAGTGATACCTTTTGGTTCACCCTTTGTGATAGCCAGTGAA
>NW_022103908.1:32708830-32710313 GCF_000313985.2 Echinops telfairi
TGTAACATGTTATAAATGCAATGTGTCAAATGCCTTAAATATAGATTAAACCCATCTTCTTTTTCCTATTTATGCAGAAACATCTGTGATGAGTTGAACACTTTCCCAGGGCATGTTCACAACCAAGCCATCCATGAGAGTGTGTAACCTCTGTCTCTCCTCACTGTCACACTCGCGCCCCCTCTCTCTCCTTTGTTTCTTCCTTCTCCTTTTGTCTCCTTCACCTTTGCAGAGGGGCTGAGGTTTACCCAACCTTGGAAGGGGCACTTCTTTTTCTTTGTATAAACAATCTGTACAGAAATGGAAGGGCATACTCTTCTTAAGACTAGCAGTGAACCATCATGGAAAGGCTAGCAGATTGATCGTGAACAATTTCAATTGCACTGAGAGCAAACAGAAAAATAGCAGGTAATTACTTGTAAAGAACAGTAAAAGTTCTATCCTCAGAGCCACATTGTTTTCTGTTTCAAAGACTTTTCTTGCCTAGTCTCTAAGGAGATGTGCTTTTTTTTGTTTTGTTTTAATTTTTCCCCCCAGAATCTTTCCTAAAAAATCAGCCAAGTATGATAAATCAGATTGAAGCTTGGGAACATCTCAAATCTAGTTATCAATTTATTATTTGATTTGAAATGCTCAAGAGATTATACTGCTTATGAAGAGAAACAATGCAGGCATTTTTTTTTGTTTAGCTTCCAGAGAGAAGACTTTCAGAGAATGCAAAGAGCCCTGAGGAATGCTGATTGGAGTTCTTTAAGGTATGAGACATGAGCATTTAGGAAACAATTGGAAACACTAGCATTGAAATTCAACTGAGACAAGTAGCAATCACAGCACTGAATTTAGAATGAATGATTTGGACATGAAAAAAGAATATAAGAACACTCATGTAGAGGCCATTGAAGGCAAGGTGTGAAATTGCCAGGCTTTAAACAATGTACCTTGTCCACTATACAATTTACTTTAAAATACTTACAACAACAGGTACTTCAAGTTTATATTAACTACTTAATGTAATATGACTCAATTATGTTTATTCAACCCAACTCATAACCTCTGTTTAATCACTTCTTACTTGCAAAGTTTATTTCCTGAAAGATAAATATATTTAGAAAAAGTGGGTCTTTAAAGAGAATTAGGCTTTTATAATGAACTTTTCAAAAATATAAGTAGCAATCATTATTAGGAGAAAATATTTTATGGTTATTTTATATTTTATCATTTGTAATCATTGAGTAGAATTAGAAAAAATGTGTTGTTATATAGGGATTTGGTCTTGATGTCATTTGTTAGAATTGAGAGCAGCAGGGGAGCAAACAGGGACATGCGCCCAGGTCAGAGGAGGGAGTGGTTTTATCTTGTGGACTACATTTCATGCTCAAGACTCTAGTCCCCAGGACCCCTTGCTGCCTGAGATCATCCAGTGAGTGCAAAGTTCCTGTACAGGGTATGAATTAGTTAATTGTGCCAGCCTGGCCGATAATCA
>NW_022103908.1:32710791-32716454 GCF_000313985.2 Echinops telfairi
ATGAGTTGCTGTGGATTTGTTTCTCCAAAGTACCTAGACTAATACAGGGTACATTCCCTAGAACCCCGTACCCACAATGCCATGGAGTCGAACAAAGAGTTGCCTGGTTTAGAGTCCCCAGGGGAATCCTTTCAAGGCCAGGGAATGCACAAGCAAGGCAAGGAAGCCAATGACTGCAATTTTAGATGATCCTCCCTGCCTCCAAGGAGCCTCTACAACAATTCTCCAACGTGGTCTCTGTATCCACTCCAAGCAAATCTTGGTCGTGGTAAAGAAAGAACCGAATTCAGTAATAGAATGAATGTGGCCCCTTAAAACAAAATATATCTAATGAGAAGAAGCGGATAATCGAACTATAAATGCTGTTATTGTGATTATTTACAGTGCAATGGACTCCACTTCATGGCAGTCCCACGTGTGGAGGGCATCGGTGCTCATAGATTATTCAGAAGCAGGTTGTCAGGCCCGTCTTCAAGGCATCTCTGGGGGGTTCCATCTGGTCGCCTTTCAGCTCACAGCTGAGTGCTTAAGTGTTTCGGGCACTCGGGCCCTTCTGGAAGCAGAAATGCCTGGTCATCGAGGGAGAGATGCGAGGAAGGGACTACAACACTGTCATGTCGGAGGAGGTTTCACGGTCTTGTGTTTCCTGTGGTCCCGTCCACTTTCGCATCTTATATTGTTCTTTCCTTTGGGTTTATACTCACATTCCTTATTTTAGCCCTCTGATGATTTAAGCCTGTCTTTTACCACCTCTGTTCGATTTCCCCCTGGTGTTTGGTAGGTAACTCTGGGCTCTCTGTGGTGAAGCACATCCTCCTGTGGCTTGTCATTTTTTACTGGGGATTACTTGATCTCTGGAAGTTCACACAGGCCAGGTTGTAAAAGATTTCCTATAGAGTGGGGATATGTTTGCTTTGGCAGAAAGATCTATGGGTGTTACCTGTATGAGATTAATTATTATAATTAATTTCTTGGCTTCGGCATGTTCTCACCGTGCCAAAACATAAATTTGGTTACACAATCCAAATATGTCCCCACTTGTAACTTTGACTGCCAACGAGACACTTGCCCTCTTCCAAGAGCTTCACGCCAAATTGGCTAAATGTTGCTGACCCAGAAAGCATTTTCAGGGGCCCAGCTTAAGGAAAGACTCTCAATTCTAACCTACCCATCATCTTTCATTCAACCCCAAGACCCTTTTTCCCCTATTCTTCTTATTGTTTTTTTGACATAAAAATATGCATGCAATTAGCTACAACAACAGAAATACTTCTTGTTAGCCCAGCTTGCATATATTGAAAGGTGCACAAGGTTAAAACTGTGTTACTTTGGCTTTTGCGGCTTTTAATGCACTCCAGTCAGGGCTGCCATTATTACCCAACTACAACGATGCTTTGACTGTGGGGGTCATGTGGCAGCACAAGTACACGCGGTTGTTTGTTGATACTGTTATTTTACTAGTCACTGATTTTTTTTTTCAAATGTTCTGGCGCTTGAGCTAGGATATTGTGGTAAGTCATATTTGTGGACCTTTACCAATAACATTTTTGAGAATGAAGTAGGAATTAAAGGAAATAAAGGGGAAAAATTAAAAAAATGATTTCCACTTGGCTACTGATATTGTTTAAACTGATAATGGATGGAGAGGAAAGTAGAGAATAGTGAGATCTCACAATACTTCGAGAGGCTGGACTATATCAAGAAGAATGCGACATCCGGATTAGAGGGGGGCTATTAACAGACTCCAACGGGCACATGACACATATGCTTGCTAAAAGAAGGAGGACTTGAAGCAGTTGCTGATGGAGGTCAGGGGTCATAGCCTTCAATGTGGTTTATGAATCATTGTGGTTTATGAATCAATGTGGTTTATGAATCAATGTGAAGAAAAGCAAAATTCTCACAGCTCTGTTGCACACAACACTCACATGAGTTGGAGCTGACTTGACACTACCGAGCAGCAACAACAATGTTGGAATCCAATGTTGAAAGGTTTTTGTAAAGCAATTTTGTTGCTAGCACTTGTATAAGACATATTATATTTAAGCAATTTAAACCTATATGTGTCACATATTATTCTATGATTAAAATTGATAATAGGCACCAGTAAGGCTTTTGTTTGAACTGGTATGGCAGAAAAGCCATGGGGGTCCACGGTGTACATGAGTCACAGACTGGGTGCCACCAACCCTGGTGATGACCTGCTGATTTTTCCTCCATAAAGGCAGTCAGAGAAGAGACAGCTGGAATTTAGTACCATAAGGCATGCCAAAGACATATCTAGTCAAAGTGATACCAGTATAGAAGCAATCAGTGAAAGAGCCAGGCAGATGAGAGGAAGCCAAAGTCTACCACCAGACAACAGTGACAAAGTGGGAAGCAGTCAAGCATCGGGAGTGTGCCTGATGGGAAAATCTGTTCCTGGCACATATTTGCTAAGGTAAATAAACCCTAGAATTCCAATAAGGTGGGGCCTGCCTGCTCACTGAGCATACCCTTAACCTCCCTCACCAGTATGAGCTTTACTCTTTCACCATATTTAAAATCTCAGAAGAAACTATCAGAGTCCAGTAAAGTCCACGCTTCCAAAATGTACATGGCATAATGTAGTAGGAAACCTATCCAGGAAGGCTTATTTCCTAATATTGTTTATACAAAAATAAAATATTCTGTCCAAACTTTTTTTTGGAACATTTTATCTTTTTATTTTTTTTAAATCATTTTATTAGGGGCTCATACAACTCTTATCACAATCCATACACACAACAATTGCGTAAAGTGCATTTATACATTCATTGTCCTCATCATTCTCAAAACATTTTCTCTCCACTTAAACCCCCGGCATTAGGTCCTCAGTTTTCCCCTCCCTCCCCACTCCTCCCTCCCTCATGAGCCCTTGATAGTTTATAAATATTTATTTTGTCATATCTTGCCCTGTCTGACGTCTCCCTTCACCAACTTTTCTGTTGTCCGTCCCCCAGGGAGGAGGTCACATATAGTTCCTTGTAATCGGTTCCCTCTTTCCTCCACTCTCCCTCTACCCTCCCTGTTTCGCCACTCACACAACTGATCCTGTAGGGCTCATCCACCCTGGATTCCCTGGATTTTCAGTTCCTATCTGTGCCGGTGTACAGCCTCTGGTCTAGCCAGACTTGCAAGGTCGAATTCGAGTCATGGTAGTGGGAGCGAGGTGGGAACATTTAGGAACTAGAGGAAAGTTGTATTTTTCATCTTTGTTACGTCGCACCCTGACTGGCTCATCTCCTCCCCGGGAGATCCCTCTGCAAGGGGATCTCCAGTGGTCTACTAATGGGCTTTGGGTCTCCACTCCACACTCCCCCCATCATTCACTATGGTAAGATTTTTTGTTCTGATGATGCCTTATACCTGATCCCTTTGACAAACTTTTACTAAAAATTAACTACATTACTTCTAGCAATTGGACATTTGTGCATTGCTCTTGCTGTATGAATCACTATGTGAAGTGTAAATCCAGGAAAAACTCTATAGAGCACCCGAACTTAGAGAAGAAGAAATGTGGGTCCAAAAAACTGGTTTGACTTATCCAGTGGTCAGTACAGTAGCATATCAAGCACAATAGAGACAATGCTAAACTCAGTCCTTCTGACTGAGTTCAACTGTTTTTCTGGAGGACAATAGATTTAGTTTATATCACTTTGGGCATATCACTTTAGTCCATACTTCCAGAGAGCTGAGTTCATCGTAATTCTATTTCCACAATGGCATATACACCATATTTGGTCTAGATAGAGATCTTAATTCTTTCTCTATTTCACTATCTTTCTTCTTACTTTTTTAATATATCCCCTTCATCCTTCATCTCTTCCTCCACATTAGAATATATTCAAGTCTGACCAATACATGACGTTCAATGGACAAATGCCCTCCCCTCTACATCAGGTACATATGTCTGTGTGCACAAATGTGTTGGATAAAGTTCTAAATCTTATTCCTTCTCCCAGAGAACAATATTTTAAGATCTGGTCCTGAGGCTGCATGTATTTACAGTTCATTGCCTCTAACCATTGAATAGCATTTCATAGAAAACACCCATGACATGTCAACTATTCACCTCCCAATAATAGAATCTCAGATCTTAGTGATGTTGCATTTTACTTAATATTTTTCATTTCTTTTCCTGGAAACTGAAACCAGCAGTACAGTCCAGAGCCAGTTTCTGGAATTCTATATGCATTATTTGTTTGTTTAACACTGTTTTGTATGATGTAATTTATGGACATTTTTGTGCAATATTGCATTTTTTCAATGTATTACTAATAGCTAAAAACACAGCTAAAACATTAGTCATTACAAGATCCTAGGACTCACTGAGACAAATCATGTCTAAGGTTGAGGGAGTATAGATTTTCTGTAAGATTAGAAATATGTTTGGGAGTAAATTTATTTGTAGCAATTAGCACTAAAATCATTGCTTGACAATAGAAAACAGCTTTATATTGTGTGGGAATACCATTTGCCCATTAAAATTCTAAAACTATAAGTCAATTATCCCCTTAATGACGTTACACACAAGTAAATAATGAGAACAGATTCACAGTACAATGTGTGGGAACAAATATTCACAGAGAACATAAAAAAAGGAATCCAGTATCCAAAAGGATCAATATTGCTAAATGTTACCCAAGTCCCCCAGTGTGAAAAGGAAAAACGAAAACAGTCATCCTGTTATATAGGTATTCATGGTTGTTAATGTATTCTGTAAAATATGCATAATGCAATTTTATTTATAAGTTTAAGCTTAACCTTAGAAAAAAGAATGATAGGACATCAAGCTTGCAAAAGAGTGAGATGAATGGGGGCTCTGGACAAGCAAAACAGCACGGCAAGGTTCTGGATGATGTCATACATATTTAAGAGCTACATTTAAATGCAGCATGAACCCCAAGCAGTGACTGTCAGCAAGGCTGAGTTCTAAATGGAGTGCCTTGTTTAATTGATGTATGACTTGAGATTAGTCATCGACCTCTCATGAATATCCTGCTCCTCTTCTACTAAAAGAGAGAAAGAACATGCCCTACCCTACAGAACTTGTTGTGGTCATAAAATCCAGTGACAGTAAAGCACTTATAATCAGAGTGCATATAAGTAGTTTAGTATTTACATGGAGTGATTCATAGCTGAAGCTGACCACCAAGAAGTGAACATGAATAATATGGAAACTTCTACAATAGGCTTTTAAGAGTTCTGCCACAAACAGTTATCTTTAATTGAAATTAATGTGTTATGGCTTGAGGATCATTTAGAATAGAAGGATCTTTAAAATACCAAAGAAAATAATTTGTAAGGTCACTAGCGTATATGCTAAGTCATCAATGAAAAAATATTGATGGACACCAATGGAATACCACACACATGGACCCAGAAGAGGGTGATGCTCAGACTTCCAAAAATGGCAAAGGAATCTAAGACTATTTACACAACAAACCCTTCTCCAAAATCTTCATCATCCACATTGTACAGGACATACAGCAACAAAAATAAACTAATCAAGAAATAGGAAGTTTAAAAATAAGAACAGAGAGAAAAATGATGGCAATAAGAACTTGTCCAACCGCTCCTAAAGGTCAACAAACAGATCTGGATCTACTAACAGGCTTTTTTTGGTTGTTGTTTGGTTTTTT
>NW_022103908.1:32718282-32729294 GCF_000313985.2 Echinops telfairi
AAAAAAAAAAGAATGACATGAAAACAGAGCCAAGAGATGCTCTGGCTCTTTTTAGGAGGAATTTCAAATAAAATAAGAAGCAAAGAACCTGGAACTAATGCCGGAATTAAAAAAAAAAAATCTATCAGTAAAAGAAAGTACAGGCTCACAGGCAAATAGACCTAATGAAATTCAAGATAGAATATCCAAATCTATTCTTGTTTCAGCCAAAAGTTTTAATAGTTACCCCTAAAATGAATAGCTGTTACACCATGAGCACTATAGAACAGCACAGCATATGAGTGGTCAGCCACACAGACTCTGAGCAGAAAAGGAGGAGGGAAAAGTAAGCATTATTCCTATTATTCGTGGTATATTTCAATGTAATTTTATATTTTGTAATGATATAGAGACTTATAAATAGTTCTAATTAAATACAATAATAAAAGTAAATAAATAAAAGGCGAAGGTGTGCCTTCCATGACTAAAGATAGGAAACAAATACCAACAGGAAAATAAAGTATGAAACTGAAGCAAATAGAAGAAATGGCAATACAATATTAAAATAGATTCAGATTTTGCACCCACAGTCCAGGGAATTAAAACACCCACACACAGACACCACAAAGCAAAGCACTTGGATTAGCGGGCAGATAAGTAGACAGACAGACAGACAGACACAGAATCTAAGACATGAGGTTTTCAACAGGAGAATACGTACAAAAGGTGTGTTACCAAAAGGAAAGGAGGTCAGAAAGGAAGTAACTAAAGCAGACGTTTCTTTCTAAAGTAAATACATATGATTACATGTACTTATTGATGCAAATTGTATTTGTGTGCTCTGTATAAATTAAGATATTATACATACTTAAATAAAAGGATGCCCTTCTCCAAAAAATAATTTCTAAAAATCTGACCAAGAAATAAAAAATAAGCATAAGTCAATAATCTAAATTGAAAAATATTTTAGAAGTGCTACCTAGGGTCGATGTGAGTCAGAATCCACTCTATGTCAATGAGCTAGTGTCTTTTGTTTCCCTAGAAAACAGGCCTCAAATTATAAAGCTTCAAAGGAAAATATGAGCACAACAATGCAGCCTTATAATAATAAGCACACCAATAAACACTGACTATAATTGGAGAAAAAAATTTACAAATCAGTAAAACTTCAGTTCACCAAAAGTTAGCATAACAACTGTGGCAGAGTATACAGGGAAGAATGCTTTTTAAAAACGTCTTAGACATAATCAAAAATGCCTTGAATAAATATGTCCATAGCCTGGGGGACCAAGACCATTGTCTCGAGGGACACCAAGGTCAGTTGGCATAAGATAATTCACAAAGATGAGGTTTTTCACCCTGGGATGGTAAGCAGTGACATGGGTCTTAAAGCCTCATGAGCAGCCATCTCAGGTGCAAGGGTTGGTGTCTTCCAGTCCCCAGGAAAGAAGAGGGATGAAAATAGGAAAACCTTTGGAAATAATCAGTTCAATGGGCTCATGGGCCATGCAAACAGTCTCAGTCAACCCTGCGACCAGAGAACGAGATGGCTCCAGGCAGCCACTGCCACCTGATGTAAACAGGAGCATCTTAAAATGTTCTGGAAGGGAGTGGGAGAAAAATGTGGATTCAAACAAAAAATCTTAGAGGAGACCAAGTGTACTTCTGTGATAAAGACAGATGAGAGCTTTAGCATACGGCTCCTAATCACCCTGCAAGTCTGGAACTGAACTCACCTCCCTCGAAGAATATAGTAACTAAAGGATGGCATTCACACCAGGGAGAAGTTCAGAGGGTGAGGAAAGGAGGAGGAGTGGAAACAGGAAACACAAGGAAGCAGGGGAATCCATGATGTCACCTTGACGGGATTTCACTGTGTGAGTTGACAGTGTGCTTTAAATAAGTATCTACTCTGTACATGGCCGCCTAATTCACAATAAAATGAATTTTTTAAGGTCATGTTAAAAAGTGAAAAGAAAATAGGCAGAATGGAAGAAAATGCAGATATCCGTAAAAGAATTTGTATCAAGACTATGTGAAGGGCATGAAGTCAATCATTATTTAAAATAATAATAAACATACATGTGTAAATGACTTCAGAAGACACTCTTTGCAAATAAATGAAAGTAGAAGGAGCACATGAAAGATAAGCTGCCTCATAAGTCATTAGAAAAATGTAAATTAAAACAAAATGAGGTTTTACTTCACACCCACTGAAATGACAGAAAGATTGATGCCACCAAGTGCTGGTGATGGTGTGGAATATACCTCAGTCCCACTCATACGAAATAAGAACAGAAATCTGCAAAACCATGTTACTCACATGAAGTGAACATTGGAAATGTCAATGCCCACTACCTCATAAACTGAGAAAGAAACGATCATATTTGTCCAATAGAATACACTCAGGAATGTAAGGAGTACATGCTGAAGACATGTGATAACAGAGATTGACATGAAATAATTTTATTGAATGAAAAAAAGGCAGACACAAAGGGTACATGCTGAATAATACAGTTCATAGTAAATCAATCCAGAATGGGCACAATGAATCTGTGGTGGGAAAGCCGAACATCACACTCTGCATTGTTGCCCATTTCACCTCAGGGTGACATCCTGTGTCACGGAGTGGAACTGTTCCCTATGGGATGCCAGGCTGTAACGCTGCCAACAATAGGATGCCGGGTTTCTTATGCAGAGCTGTTGGGTGGACAAGCCCACAGCTTGCACCCGCCTGCGACCTTCGGTGGTGACCAGAAGAGTGGGAACGGCTAGGCTGATTCCTGACAATGGTGGGAAATAACTGGGCGGGGGATGCAGGAAAAGCTCTTTTGAGATGGGAACTGCAAAGGTATATACTTTAAACTCATGAAATTGTATTATTAAGAGCAAAGTATTTTGCTGCATGTGTCATACTTAAATTAAAAAAAAAGTAATATACCTTAAAATGAGTTGACCTATAAAAATATGAAGGAGTAAAATTGACATAAGATTAATACCAAAAGAAAACTTGAGGTTGTCTTCTTCTGTAAAAATTTATAGGGTCACTATAGTAAGAATCAACTCAATGGAAATGGGCTTCTGTACAAGTTATCCTAGCCATTTATGATGTTGTTGTTGTTGTTAAGTGCTTTGAGTCAGTTCTAACATATAGTGAGTCTATTCACAACAGAAAGAAACACTGCCCGATCCGGTGACATAGTGCCTTTCCATCCATCCTAATGATGACAATAAAAATGCCACTTTCATGCCCAATCCTTTTCTACCATAATTTCCATTCTGCTCCAGTCCCAGCTCTCTCCCAGAGAGTCAGAGTCAGGTGTGTCAGAGGACCCTGACTCACAAGGTGAGACTACTTGGTCCTAGGGCCACCTTATTCTCCTTTGCATGAAGGATTTAGGAGTGAGCATGTGATCAAATTCTGACCAATGAGACAAAGAAAAATCTAATAAGATGCATCTGGGGAATGTCTTCCCTTTAAAATAAGCCATGTGAATTTATCATCTCTCTTGTTCACTTTTAATATTTTCATGTCTGGGCACAATTCCTCAACTGCCGCAACCACCTTGTCACCTTGAAGCCATCTACATATTGTGCAGTTAAACCACCACCACCACCACCACCCCAAAAAGAAGAAAAACTCACTACCAACTTACGGTGACCCTGTAAGAGCCAGTAGACCGGTCACTGTGAGTTTCTGAGACTGTAACTCTTCAAGGGAGTAGAAAGTCCGTCTTACCACTGTAGAGCCACTGGTAGTTTGAAATTGCTGACACGCAATTAGCAGCCAACAGGCAACCACTACGCAATCAGGGCCCTGATTATGTCGTTATTTGTATCTAAAACAGCGTTGTCTATGGATGACAGTGGTGGTAATTACATGATATGATGTCAATTTGAGGATTCAGAGTGAAGGGATGGAGTCTAGCCTATCAGATCATAGAAAATGAGGCCTCTGTGTGGGCATGGCTTACTCCTAAGGATTCTGGGAACTCCTGTTTTCCTCCTTGGAGGCAGGAGACTCTCAGCTCACTCGCTGCTAGATATTTCTGAGGAGAAGCCACATGCAGCTACCCTAAGTCAGAGCTGAAGGAACCACATGGAGACCCCTGCCAACGCTGAGATGCTTACAATGCCACTGGATCCACAAGACTTCCCACCCACTGTCCTGTGATCTTTCTGCATGTGTTCCATGAGTCTGAAGGGGACTTTATAGATTGGTATCGGATATATGGGCTAATATCGAATTTATGGGTTTGATCTGGGCTGGTGGGATGTTTACTCAATATTCTATTGCTCTTGTGTATAAAGGCCTTTCTTATACACATGATTGTGTCTGAATTTGTTTCTCTAATCTACCCAGACTAACACAAAAATAAAAGCCCCAAATTACAGAGTCCCCACGTAAGAATAAGCCTCCATTGAATTACCTCAGACTATTGACCCGGAAGCCAAAATACCCTTATCCTCAGCCAGAGTGTATCAAAAAGTAAATTAATGTAGATATAAACCAAACCAAATCCACTGCCATTCAGTTGATGCCAACGAATGATGACACTATAGGGCAGGGCAGAACTGCGTCTGTGAATTCCCTGTTGATGATGGAAGAAAGCCCTCTTTTTCTGCCTGGGAGCAGCTGGTGGGTTCCAACTGCTAGCCTTGAGGATCGCAGCCCCATTAATAACCACCACACCACTAGGTAGGTAAATTTCAAATCTTTTAATTTCCCTTTTGACCCATTTTTAATTTGTTCTTTTCCTTTGTTCATTTTTCACTGTACAACTGCCGTGTATTTTGAATGGGGTGAAGGTTTACAGAGCACATGGTCCGTTTCACATTCGCTGGTACACATTTTGTTTCCTCTCCACCCTTGCCATCCCTCCGTGTTCCGTTAACGCGCGTGTTTGTCAGGAGAGACCAACCCTGGGGAAAGACAGCCTGCTTGGTGAAGTGAAGGGCCTGCTCGAGATGCCTGGACCCAGGGGCTCCAAGAAGGGCATCAAACAAAACTGTGAGGACAGCGCTGGCGGGGCAGAGTTTAGTTCCGCTGCCCATGGTGTTGCTGTGGCTAGGAATCAAAGGTCTGAAGGAGGAGGGGCCGTGGTCTCGGGTCACCCCAAGATTGTTTAGGAGAAAGCATGGTCGTCGTTTCCGAAGACCCTGTAGGAAGTAGCATGAAAGGCAGGAACCGCTAAGTTGTTCGTATTTCCGGCTTTCTCTTGGGTTGAGAGCTTTCTGTGCTTTAGTTTGTTATTGTTGTTCGGGGATTTGGGAGATGGTTTTCTTTATATAAATCTAGGATAGAAAATTCTAGAGACAGTCACAGGGTTATGGTAGTGGAGGTTAAGGGGTAAGGGGGCACTACTAATAATAGGTACAAAAATGAAGAAAATGTCCAAAAATTGATTGTGTTGATGAGTGCACAATTGTTTTTAATATATTCAAACATTTGAATGATGTGATCCACGAATTATATGCCAATCAAACTGGTTCAAAATGAAATGAATCAGTTTTAAAACAATAGAAACAGCCGAAGTCCTGGGGTAGATATTCATCATCTCACGTTACAAATGAATAAAATAACACTCAAGTTTGAGAAGTGACCTTCAGCGGCATAGCAAGTAAATGGGCAAATCAGTAGCTATCTCCTGATTTATCTCATTAATCTGAAATTAATGTTTGCCCACGTGCTTCTCACTAAATTGAGATCTTAAGCTTTAAATATCTTGATTTTCTACAATATCCTCGTGTAAAATGATTCTGTCATTGCATCTGTGTACCGGTGGTGTTGACTTGCACCTCCATTCAACTTGCCCAGGCTTTGGGGCTCCCCTCCTCTTCCTCAGTCTGATTGTCAGGACTTAGGCTAAATCTCTCCTCTTGCAAATCTTCCTTAGCCTCCCTTTTTTGGTTCCCTTCCCTCTTGCCTTAGAATGCCTGTTGTCTGGTCCCTGTATGCCACGGTCCTCTTCCTCTTTTATCCCAGTACATTGAGCCCGACTATGCAGCATGGATGAACAATTTTGGAGAAGATCTTGAATTAACAGCTGAATGAATGAATAGATTCTGGTAAATACATCACTCTATAGAACAGTTGTATTTAAATTCCAAAAGCATAAATTGACATCATTCTAGCATTGTCTTCCGAGTCCCAAAGACATTTTATTCCTCTCCTATCGCTCTCACATTCTGCCTTATATTAAATAGTAAACAATTATTTTCTTCCTAAACCATAAGCTCATCAAGGTTTCAAGCTCTGTTATCTCTTTTGATGCCCCAGGACACCTAGTGAAATGCATTTTTATTTAATAGAAGTATACAAAATGCATGCTTTAATTTAGGAAAGTGTTATCAATCATAGGAGAGAGTTGAATCAGCCTTTTCACAATGACATCTACCAGGTCTGGTGGGATTTCTAAAGATCTTTTCCTGGAGGAGCAAGGCTCCCGTTTTTGCGTCCTTGTTATCTTCACAACCTTTAGGAATTGCTATAGTACATAGTACCTACACTGTGTTACTTAACACTTGTTTACAAGCAGGCTTATGTTGTTTAATAACTGTTTTAACAACTACACGGCTACCATTTTCAACTCATTGTGAGTCTAAAATGAGAAAGTTGAACTGGGAGCCCCCAGCCTATGCCAGGTTCCTGGGTAGTGCTCATTGTTGGCATTTGACTCGCAAAATAAGGATTGGGGACTCAAACACACCCAGGGGTTCTAATGGGAAAAAGGTCTGGCCGTAAGTCATAATTGACTCAGCAGCAGTTGGAAAGGTGAAGTTACCTTTGGGCGTCTATGCCCAGGTTTATACTCACTCCAGAGCGGAGACATGGACAATTTCCTTTATGGTGTCTACCGTGGTTTGGGCCACGTCAAATGTTTGCTGATCATCCAGAAATGAGTGTGCCACAGAAGAAGGGAAAAGGGGCTCTGAGATCAGTGGTGGCATATTTACATACGAATGAGGAATGATCATGTTACTCTATCTCATGATTTTAATGCCTCAAGAAAGACCTTCTTCACTGATAGAAACCAGGAGATCATGACAGGGAAATGATCATGACAATTTGCTGAATTTGGCTCATTGCATCCGTGTGAAATGGGAATAAATAGATCTGTGTATTTAGATGTAAATGTAAGCACAATGCTCTGCATATCTCCCAGCAAATAGCAATGGTAAAAGTGACCTATGAGGCTGGGTAACATCAATAATTTAGGCAGATTATTTAGAGCTTAGAGTGATAGTTTTTCTGGGGGGAGAGGTCTCTATTCTAAGAAAATAAGTTGACCAGAAGTCAGAAAACAAGACCTACAATCCAGCTCTTTGTTGTAAGAAAATACAGTTTTATTTGCACAGAGCCACACTCAGCTGTGCCCATGTGCTCTTGGTGTGCTTTGGGGCCCCAAAGACTAAGCTGCAGAGCTGCAGCAGACCCGATTTAACTCTCTAGCCTAAATATTTACCATATAATTCTTTTAGAAAACATTCACCAAGTTCTAGTTCCAGCTACATATCAAATTATTATGAGGATGTTTTATCACAGTTAAGACAGTTCTGGGAGATGTGCAAGAGTTATGACATGATTAGGATTAATCTAAAATGTCTCTCTAGCTTTGAGGGGGCAATTCTATGGGTGTAGAGAGCGTAGGCAAAGCGCAAGCATTTATTGGATTGCCCAAAATGAAAATTTGTCTTTAAAATGCGAAGTGGCCTGTTTTTCTTCATTAAAAAACAGTCGCTGGTACATGTACAGTGTGGATTCATCACAGCAGCAACATTCTAATTGCAGGCTGTGAAGAGTTCTAATTGAAATAAGATTAATGAAGAGCTATGCCGGCCTCCCACAATATCAGAATCTGCATGAGCACTTAGCGTCTATGAGTCATTTTCATCCCCAAATAACTCAGATTAAACAGCGACTTCCAAACTAATGGCAACATTCCCGTCCAGATTTCTTTTTATGTCTTGCATCATGTTCCAGGATATAGCACAGGGAGCAGGGCTCATCTTCTGCCATCAGCTAAGGTTCTTAAATGTCAGGCATTTAATAAAGTTAAAGGGCAAAAAAGTGTTAAAGAATCTATTCTGCCTAGCAATCAGCCCTTGAGAAGGTTGGCGAAAACTCATTGCTTTATTGACTGGATCGGAATGAGAAATTTTCTTATCAGCTTCTGAAAACATAACCCAGGACCCTTAGAAATTCTCAATCTCTTCACTCCGTGTTCATACATGTGTATGCATGTGTTTCTGCTGTCTAGATTGGACTGCTAAAATCAATAAAATTGAAGCAATAAAAAGGTCAACTATTTATTGACAATGAGAGAGACAGAGAGAGAGAGAGAGACATTCACATAGCAGCATTCAATTCTGGACAAATTGCTTTAACTAGAGCAAAGCAGACTTTTTTTGGCTTATGTAAGTTTTTCAATCATATGATAACAAAATAATGTGTGACGGTTACACTGCAGTACAGAAGAAAAAGGCACACAGTCACAAACCCTAGAGATGTGCGTTTTGCAGGGGGTGGGGGAGGAGAAACTTTATGGATAGATTTCTGTCATTTCTTAAAGTGCGTAGTGCCCCTGGGAAAACAAAAAAGAGGCATTTTTGAGATATTAATGAGGGTGAGTTGCAGGAGTAAATTGAATGACAAGACTTGGAGATCAGAAATCTTGGAGCATTATGCAGGCTTCAGGGGAGTTGGCTAATTCTAAGATATATACATAGGCATTTAGGAATATTGAGGAAACTTAGTCGCAAGTATATTTACAGTTTTCACCCAAACACGGGCTTCACAAAATAGCGAAGTCAGTTGTTGTGAGTGAAGACTCAATTCCTAAAAAGTAGCTATTGATAATATTCCAATTGCCAAATAAGAAGCACATCCAATGCTGGCCAAGACAGTCTGGAAGAGCAGAGCCCTCCCAACTCTATGCCATGGTGTGGAGGCTCTGTCATGATAGAAATGTGCTCAGCACACTTTGGAAGAAAACATCCATCTCTATGAGCCTCCCCTAGCCTTACCGTGCTTGGGATCTGTTTAGAGGATTTCCCTCCCTGTGTGCTACAAGTGGGTGCCTGAAACACATTCTAAAGCAGTAACCTTGGAGATAAGGAAGAAATAGTGATCTACTTCTGAAGTCAACCAGTAAAAACTAATTGTATCAGAATAGAATTGGTTCAGTATAGTGGTGGAAAATCCCAACACCTCCCTCCCACCCCAGCACAGTTTGAAAGGCACTCACCATACAGAGTAGCCAAAACAATGGAATTAAACATAAAGATAGTGAAGGATGAGGCAATATTTTATTTTGCTGTATTTTTTTTTTGCAATTAATTTGCAATTATTTTACAATTCATTGCTATATCTAATATGATTGGAAGGCAACTGGAAAGCAACTAACAACAACCTTGTAATAAATACAAGTAGCTTAAAACATTAGCATTCACTATCTCAGTAGTCTGAGGTTAGTATGAGGCTTCTTTTGGTCTGGAGAAAGCATGGCTGATGTCCTCTGAGCTTGCAGTGGAGGTGACTAGGGCTAGATGACCCAGAACATCCTTGAAGAACTGAGATAATTCAGCTCTGCTGGCTTCCATGGCAGGCAACATGTTCTGAAAGGCAAAGAGGGCTTGGCCCAGAACTAATATACTGTAACTCCCTTTGCATGCTCTTGGCCAAGAGAAGTCCCAAGATCAGTCAGATAAAAAGCAGGAAAATGGATATCACATTTTATGTGAAGAAGTAAAAAGTGAGGCATACATATAAGGAGTTGAATAATAACAGCCACTTCTGAAATTATCAAATCTCATAGTTTGTCTCAGGCATTCACCCAGGCTTCTTTTCAATGCAGGCCTCTTTTCTCACAGGTGTTTCTTCCTTTATCCTTCCCACAAGAAGCAAAAATCTTTCTTGCTATGCCAGAAAGAAAAGTGACTGTTAGCCATTTAACTAAGCTAAATCTAAAAAAATACAGAGCGCTACATAAACTGATCTGGGCTTGCTGCATTCCTGGTCTTTCTCTTTCTCTTTGTCACCAAAGAGGGGCTACCTTGATGTCCCACCGTATAAATTACACACATGCATGGGCACATGCATATGCACACCCACAAGCACACACACAGACGCATGCACTTGTAATAAGCTCATCTCATCGACTGTCCCGGTATCTCCTCCTACCTTACTTCTGATGCTCACCAAGAGTGTATGCTTTCAGCTTCTCAGGTTTCCAAATGCTTCTGAGAATGCTTCCGCCTCAGTCAAGACATCCAGGTCTTATGTTGTCCACTGTTCCAACGATCCGACGTCCCCTCCCTTTTGTAGTTTGAGTTCTCACCGCACAGCTCTCTGAGGCCTTAAGGACTTTCAGATGGCATGGATGCTCCGTAGCCTGTCATCTTCCTCCTTCCTCCTTCCTCCTTCCGACCTCCCAAACTTCCTCTCAGAATTAGGAGTTCTATTTAAATGTATTCGTTCTGAACAAATCTCCATGACACCAACTTTTTTCGATACCTATGATCCTCCATTTCTGTATCCCCACATTCCACATTTTATCCAACTCTCCAAATACCTCCACACTGATGTCCCCAGGGTCACCTCCTTGTCCAGTTAAACGTTGCCATTTCCTCTCTTTGTACAAGGCTCAGGTAATATAGGCGTGTTTCTTTGCATGCTGATATTATATTCCACCTTACTGTGCAATTCTGCTTTCTGCCCCCAGCACTAAGTACTTCCTCTTAACCCCAGGCTCGGTGATCCCTTAAAATACTACAGTTAGTTATATTGTTCTGGGAAGACTCAGGTTATATCTAAGTGGACATACTCTTGTTCTGTAGTCATAGAGTCAACCAAGCTGGGACTTACACATAAGCCAAGGAAGAAAAGCTGAGACAGAACTAGGGTATGGAGAGGGGTTTAAAGGGACAAGGTCTGAATCTAGTCATCGAGTAGATAAAAAATTTCTGAAATACCACCCTGTCCTTTATTTGTATTGAAATCTTATTCCTGTCAGATCTTTTTTCAGAAAAAA
>NW_022103908.1:32730356-32734066 GCF_000313985.2 Echinops telfairi
GCCCTGTAGGTATCTACCCCATGGAATCCCTCTTCAGTGGTGAATCCTGTAGGTATATACCCCGTGTGATCCCTCTTCAGTGGTGAACCCTGTAGGTATCCACCCCATGGAATCCCTCTTCAGTGATGAGCCCTGTAGATATCTACCCCATGGAATCCCTCTTCAGTGGTGAGCCCTGTAGGTATCTACCCCATGGAATCCCTCTTCAGTGGTGAACCTTGTAGGTATCTACCCTGCACGATTCCTCTTCAGTGGTGAACCCTGTAGGTATCTACCCCATGGAATTCCTCTTCAGTGATGAGCCCTGTAGATATCTACCCCATGGAATCTCTCTTCAGTGGTGAACCCTGTAGGTATCTACCCCATGCAATCCCTCTTCAGTGATGAACCCTGGGTGGACTATTTGCTGGGCTGCTCAAAACTACCAGCTGTCCCTCAGGAGAACGATGAGGCTTTCTCATATGATAAAGATTTACAGTCACAGAAATTCACCAGGGCAGTTCTACCCCATCAATTAGGACCATGAAGGTCAAAACCAACTTGATGATCATGTATTTGATTTTTGTTGTTGAGAAGAAGTATAATTACATTTTTTAAAAAACATTTTATTGGGGGCTGGTGCAACTCTTATCACAATCCATGCATCCATCCATTGTGTCAAGCATATTTGTACATTTGTTGCCATCATCATTCTCAAAACATTTGCTTTCTGCTTGAGCCCTTGGCATCAGCTCCTCATTTTCCCCCTCCCTCTCTGCTCCCCCTTCCCTCATGAACCCTTGATAATTTATAAATTATTATTATTTTGTTATATCTTACACTGTCCGACATCTCCCTTCACCCACTTTTCTGTTGTCTGTCCCCCAGGGAGGAGGTTATATGTAGATCCTTGTAATTGGTTCCCCCTTTCTACCCGACCCTCCCTCCATTTTAAGACATGTATAAGTCCCTCCTGGTTTTCAGTATATACCGTAGGATTGATATCTTTGCTAGTTATTTTAAAATGGAAATTCCACAGGCCAAGGACTTACTTTAATGAAGTAGATATAGTGAATAAAACAGCAGTGACTGACTAGCCTTCTACTAGAATATCATATTTAAAAGGGGGGAATATGCATGGAGCTATTTTTAAAGCCTTCAGAGCAAGGTGCCATGATCCCGAGAAATTGTTTCCTCTGATCTCTTGGGTTTTAATGACTAGCTAGCTGCATTCAATTATAAACTGGCCATTAACAAGAAATCTAACTGCTATTAGCAGACAGGTAAACAACTCATACTGGCATAGAAAGTGCATGGAGGGGCATTTTATAGTTTCAGTGAAATGTAGGTTTTCTTAAGGAGACACAAAATGAGACGACTGTCTTTATTTGGAGGCATTTCGCCTCTGTTTCCCGTCCCTAGAGATCTAAGAACAATTGACGGCCACTCGCATGGCCTCCCTCCCCGCTTCCCAGTGCAATCCAGAGTGAAGCTGTGGCATAAGGCAGGGATCCCCTTCTGTGAAAATGCAATCCTTCTATCATTCACGCTTTCAAATCTTAAACTACTATTGGAAACTCACTTTTTGACCACCAGTGATCAGAAATGTATCTATGATTATGTAAAGTAAAAGCCAACTCTGTGTGTATGAATGAATGCCCTTATTATTTATGTAGTTATCTCCACTGCATAACAAGTTATGAAGGTCTATCTCTATCAGAATAGAAAAATAATAAATATTTTAATATATCCGTGGAGATAATGTAATTTTAAGCTAACACAGGATTCTATGCTTAATTTCAAAATGTCAAATTCTTACTGCCTTTAAAAATGTTCTTGTGGCTGACTCTCGTCATCTTGTTGTAGGCTCCAGACAGGATTCTGCAGAGCTAGGGGTTATCAGTTAGAGTTTAAACACTGGTGGGTGTGCACGCACACACACCCACACTCACACGCACGTACACACACCTATCCAGAAACTCCAGAAACCTTGTTTTGTTAGGTTGAAGAGTTACAGCTCACCTGACAAAGACAATTTTTTGTAATAAAAATCATTAAGAGACAAAACGAATAAACAGACCCCTCATTATGAGAACTTCCCTGATTCATTTATTTGTCGGTACGTCTTAGACACTAAGCAGTAAAATCGGCGTTCCAGGAGTCTCTTTACTAAGTTGAGACTTCTGTGGTTTTCTTTGGAGTCCTGAAGTGGTGCAAGCAGCTACACACTTAAATGTTAATCCAGAGGTCAGTGGCTCAAATCCAGCGAAAGGCCCAGCACAAGAGAGTCCTGTCAATTTGCTTCCTGGCGACCATAGCCTTGGAGAACCCGAGAGAGTGCGCCTGCGCTCTGGAACGGGCGAGTGCCACGCGTTAGAATCAGCTCAAAAGCAACTGCTTTGAAGTTTGGTTGAAAGGCATTCTTTTGCAATTAGGAATAGTCATAAAAGTAAATATTATATTCTGTTTTTGAAACAGATCGTGATCAAGTTTGCAGAAACAAAATTTTAATGGAACTAATTTTAGACATGTACTTTTAACTAAGTGCTAAAAGGAATCACAAGGATCACGTCAAAGTCGTCTCAACTACACTGAGTTTTCTTGGCTCGAAACAGTACGTCTTTGGCCCTGAGGAAGAGGAGTGGCCGAGTGGCATTCACCGTAAACGTCAGGTTCCAAAGCCTCCAGTCCCTTCTGTTCAAGTTCTTTTTCCCGTAGTTAACTCTCCTCGTGGTTAACAGATTATCTAATAATCATGTTCTTTCCTGTCTTCAGTCTAAATCATTGCCACTTTGTGAATTAATTTTCTCTTGTTTTTCTCTTTGGAGACAGAGAACAGCTGCTTGTCATCTTCCAAACACTGTAACAATTCCTCATGCACTTGAAGATAGTAATTAAGTCATCCTCTCAGCCTTTTCTTTTGGAAAAATTCAAATTCCTTTTTAACTCAAATTAGCAAAAAATTGCCACAGCCTTGGACATGAAAATTGTTATTACACAGACATTTGTCTATAAACCATACTTGTTATGTAAATACTTCTCTAGAAGCAAGTGAAAAACACATTGCCTTGAGGAATCTGAATTCCTGTTACACGCTCTGACCCTGCTTACAACATAGCCTTCCCAGTGAACTCAGACTTTCCGTGAGCCTCCTCCCACGAATGCTCGGCAGTTCTCAGTCAACTCGTGTGACTCTTACCCTCCCAGTCACCTTTCACTCTCTACCTCCACCTCCTCCCCTGCTAAAACGAGCAAGCGCCAGGTGAAACAGGCGCAGTGGGAGCCCTGACGGCACTGCTGCGCCAAACATCACTTTTGAAAACGTTTGCTCTTAAATGGACTCCAACTCACGGCGACCCCACGTGGCTCAGAGCCACAGTGCACTCCGTAGAGTTGTCCCTGGCGGATTTTCAGAAGCAGATTGGCTCGTCTTTCTTCCAAGGTGCCTCTAAATGGACTGGAACCTCAGACTTTCCAGCTAGTCACTGAGCACGTTAACTGTTTCCACCACTCAACTCGGGTTACTGGAACTAAAGGTAGTTCTGGTGATATTGTTTCCTCCCTATGTGCTCAGTAGGGTTATTGATCTTAAAGTAGCATGTTAAGCCCATATTTATATGAAACGTAACTGTCATGGAACTGTGGTATGATAGAAAAAATATTTCCAATGACTGTGAGGTCTCAAGCAAGATATTTAATTTCACATTTTTTCCCATCTGTAAAATGGGAAC
>NW_022103908.1:32734755-32736560 GCF_000313985.2 Echinops telfairi
TTAGGGGCTCATATGACTCTTATCACAATTCATACATACATCAATTGTGTAAAGCACATTTGTACATTCATGGCCCTCGTCATTCTCAAAACATTTGCTCTCCACTTAAGCCCCTGGCATTAGGTCCTCATTTTTCCCCTCCCTCCCCACTCCCCCCTCCCTCATGATCCCTTGATAATTTATAAATTATTATTTTGTCATATCTTGCCCTGTCCGACATCTCCCTTCACCCATTTTTCAGTTGTCCGTCCCTCTATCTCTTTTTGTATTTCTCTATTTAGTAATATACAGCTCCAAAGTTTAACAAATTAAAGTTTAACAAGTTAAAGAAAGATTTACCCACTTTGACGTAAATGAGGATTTTCATAATCAATTCTTCCAGAATATTTTGACTATCAACTTACCTGAAGTCAGTGGGATGGATGAAATGACTGGGTTTTGTTGGTTTGTTTGTTTTTATTTCCTGATGCCACAATTTACTTGTTTTCTGGTGTCCATCATCAGTGATTGATGTTCTCCTTTGCAATTAAATCCATTTAAATGTAAGAGCTGTAGAGAAGAGATGGGAGGGCAAAAGTTCCATGTAAGAAACTGTTATCATTTCTGGTGGTAAGAGAGCACAAAAATGTTTTCTTAAGTCAGGACACTAAAGAGATCAATCAGCTACCAGATAAAGAGACTCCCTTACTTAATGCTAGATCCTTAAATGACAATCATTGAAAGTCATCATTTAAATACCTAGAAAGTTTATGTTTAGAATAATGTCTCCTGACTATTTCTTTTGCCAGAATTCTGAGTGCAGGTGTATGTCTGAGATTGAGCATATATGGAGTTTGTGGCTTGGGGGTACATGAAAGATCCAGAATTAGAGTACTTCTGTGTACCTAAAGCTACTTCTGCTCCTCACTGAATGGCAATGCAACCTTACTCCATGGTGGCTCACTTAAAAGATGTAGTGTATATGTACAAAAAGTCAAGTGATGAAAAAGTATATAAGATGAATCAGAACTGTGCTCTGAACATTTTCAGTATAATGCTTAGGGGAAAGGTGAACCTTGCTAAACAAGAAAAGCAGGAAGAAGAGAACAAAGAATAAAGTTAAGAAACTAAAGTCTAGTGAAGTTATAAAGTTGAATCTGACTAAATGAATAAACACAGACAATTTTCAAAGACACGTATTGGCTTTTTGTTGTTGCATTTGTTTTGTTTTCTTATGTTGCTTTGTTTTGCTCTGCCTTGTCTTTGTGCATATCATTTTCTCTGCATGTATATCTAGATAAGTAAGATAGGTGGGATCAACAATCTGGAGAAGAAAACAACAATGGGACCGACAGTTCCAGGGGGGCACGCAAGAGGGGAAGGTGGAGAAAAGGAAGTGGGTATTAACAAACTCAGGGACAAGAGAACAAGAAGTGATCTAAAATCGATGGTGAGGAGGGTGTATGAGGTCTGGTAGGGCTTGATTAAGACCAATGTAACTGAGAGGAATTACTGAAATCCAAATGAAGGCTGAACATGAAAGTGGGACAAGAGGAAAGTAAAAGGAAACAGAGGAAAGAACTAGGAGGCAAAAGGCAGTTATAGAGGTCTAAATACAGGCATGTATATATGTAATATATTTATATATTGAGAGGTGGAGATAGGGCTCAGTCATGAATGAAAAGTAAAGAAAGGCTTTATTAAGGCAAGGAAAGACTCCTGGGAAATCCCACAACCTAAAGAGCTAGGTTAGGGAAGTTGCAGCTTGGCATATATGTAGTGTTTGAGCCAAGGACTTATGCACTGATAAAGGGAAGGGAGGTTTT
>NW_022103908.1:32737672-32761553 GCF_000313985.2 Echinops telfairi
AAAAAAAGATAAACCCCTCAGGACCAATACTGAGAGTAACCATACCAGGAGGAGAAGGGGAAGGTGGGAGTAGAAAGGGGGAACTTATCACAATGATCTGTCTATAACCCCTTCCCAGGAGGATGGACAACAGAAAAGTGGGTGAAGGGAGACTTTGGTCAGTGTAAGACATGAAAAAAATAACAATAATTTATAAATTATCAAGGGTTCATGAGGGAGGGAGTGTGGGGAATAATGAGAAGCTGATAGCAAGGGCTCAAGTAGAAAGAAAATGTTTTAAAAATGATGATGGCAACAAAAATACAAATGTGCTAGACACAATGGATGGATCGATGGATTGTGATAAGAGTTGTATGAGCCCCCAATAAAATGATTTTTAAAATAAATATAATTAATTAAATAAAATGTCAAACATCAACAACCAGCTTACCAAGACAGCTAGGAATATACACATACAGATTTTGCCTTTGTGGATGTGGATGTGGAAAGGGAGGTATGGATAATGAAGCATTAATTATTCATTTTGTCTCAGGTCAGTATTTCAATATCTTCTCTGAAACTTATATATCCACAGATTTAAATCAAGTCAGATTCCTGGCTTGATGGAACAGTGGATTATTCCTCCCCAAATGTGACATTGATTTCTTTTTAATTCCTTAATAATCAGGCAATCTTACAAAAACACATGCGTGCCTAAGAAAAAGAAGTAGCAGAGGACAGAATGAATAAATCTATCATGCTCTTATTTGCCCACGGCTGCGGTAAGTACAGTGCATGGGCAGCACCTCATTCCAAGAAGAGTGTGTCCAATTCAGCCTCGCCCTTTCAACTGCACCAAACCTAGATTTTCCAAAGCAAGCATTCTAACAAAGAGCTCTAATTTCCACAAGAGTTAAATCAACTAAAATGCTAAACTTGGAACAGAATGGTGTACAGTTACCAGAATAAGGGGATAATGAGGAATAATATTCTAGGACAGTTATCACTGTTTGCTCCTTGCAGGCATTGGACGTTTTTCTCTTTCAAATAAAAGCTCAGGGTGAATTAATTGTTGTGAAATAAATACACAATCAAGCACATCACATTTTATAATTCGGAAACAAGTATATAATATAAATCATTTCAAAGAAGACTAATCCAATGAAACTGGCATCTTGAAGCCGATTTGTGAATTCGCAAACATGATGATGTGGCTGTCAACATCTCCGGTTTCCAGTGTCTGAATGCACACTATAGGATGAGTGGAGACCAACACAGGAAATTAAATATATTCACTATAGGAAAAATTAAGCAGGTGGAGAAATAGAGAAGGGGTGCGAGTGAGCTAGTCTACTCGGGAGCGAGAAAGCAGCAAAATGAGGAGTGAGAGAGGGGAATGAAAAATGCCTGGCGACTCGAGAAATCTATTTATCTTCTTTGTTCAACCTCTCCTATTGATTACCATCAGAGCTGGCAAGTAGCTTGAAGCTGTGATCCTAAATTGATATTTAATTAAAATCCAGTTCCATTTTAATAATAAGGTAAATGGTAAACACATCAAATTTCTGTATGTAAATAACAGCAGCAGATGAAGGATAAAAGAAGAATCAAAACTAAGTGTTAGGAAGTTTACAAAGAAGGCAAGGAGTGAATCATGCTGAGAAAAACAATAATTAAACTCTGCTTCCAATTCATTGTTACTGTGGTTTTTATTAAGATTCTGCTCCGGTCCATAAGTTGTTTTCTTTCTGTCTTCTTTTTCTTGCCAAAGAGGAAAATAAGCCTAAACAACATTTTATTCCTTTTTTTTCTCTAAAATCAGAGCCGAGTTCTACCCTACCAACTCACTCTCAATTCTCTATGGGAGAGGTTCTTTCCTGACCATCACCATTGACTCTCTTTGAATAAAATCATTACCCTAAATTCTGACCCTCGAATGCACAATGATACCAACTAATAGGCATTATGAATTTCCTAATTGTAAATTATACAAATGAAGATTTGGCATCAAGTGAGAGAGATTAGATTAGTCAACATAGCCAATTTCTTTGAAAATTGCTTTCGTTACAAAGTATTTTAACAGATGCTCACATAGGTGTGTCTCCTTTCCCCAGGATCCACTTCCATTCACATGCATTCTTACTGATGTATTTGTCTCTGTACATGCATAAATAGCAACATGGCCCAGAGGTTGCTTTGTAAGGCATACAGTAAATTCAAAATTCAACGTGATCTTGTAATTATAATTGCTATTCAATGTCACAAATCTTTGTAGATCACTGAAGAAGTAGACCACATTACAGTTACATAGACACCTGGAATAAACACCACTAGAAAAAAATTTAGACTCATCAAGTTGTTACAGTTAGCTGTTGTCAAGTGAGTTACTCTGAGTTGTGGTAGCTTGGCGGACAACAGAAGAAAATGGTTCTGCTGCATCTTCACAATTGGTATGAGAAGAAATAGCACATCTTACCTCTGACTATGGAAGGGCAAAGGAGAATCCAAGCCCACATCTGCTCAAGCATGATTCCGATGAGGAAGAGATCATACATGCCTCTATCCTCTATCCTTCCTTATCTCATTCTGACACCCAGCAATCTACTTCTTTGTTAGGTTAAATAATCCATTCCAATGGCCATGCAAAGCTTTTAGCACTACTCATAAATACTGAGTTCATTTGGGAAGTCAACAGGTCCATACAAGTCAGAAACAGAAAAATAAAAAGAGGTAGCAATTCTTCTCAGCCATTGCTGCAGTCATGTCTCTCTCTGGTTCCCAATCTCTCAGTCCCACAGCATGGACCAATCCATGCTCAGGCAAGGGTTACAAAACTCCTCAAGAACCGAAAAGCATTCAAAGGACGGCCCACACAAGTCAACCTCATGTCCAAAGGTACTCAGCTTTATTCTGCGAGCTAGAAAGTCCAGTGATCCATCTCATGGTGTCTGTGACAAGGCCCTGGTACTTCTGCTGCCACTGCCACCTCAAATTGGGCTGTCACCACTTCATCCATGAAGCTCTCATCTACTCTTCTGGTGGCTATTCTTTTGTGATAGTCAAGAGATACCTGTTCCTGCTTGAGATGACTCACTTCTACATTCAGTGGAATGGTAAAACTGACCAAACCTGAAGTAGAGTCTTTGATACCTTATTTGTCTGCTCCCACCTAGAGAATGAGAGTGAAGGCCAGAAGAGTCATAGCCAGTCATTTCACGTCACTGTTGTTATGATTGCTGTTAGGTGCCATCGAATCAGTGCCAGCTGATAGCAACTTTGTATACAACAGAGACCCCGCCCACCTGCGCCTTCCTCACAGTTGCTCTTAGCTTTGAGCCCATTATTGCAGCCAGTGTCAATCCAGCTCGTTGAAGCCTTCTTTTTCGCTGCTCACCACCAAACCCACTTTACCAAGCATGGTGTTCTTCTCTGGGGACTGGTCTCTCCTGATAATATGTCCAAATTAGATGAGATGAAATATCGCCATCCTTGCCTCTAAGAAGCGTTCTTGTTATTCAACTAGTTGTCCAAGACAGATCCATCGGTTCTTTATGGAAGTCCATGACATTCTCAATATTTTCACCAACAGCATAGATCAAACGCATTGCTTTTTCCTTCATCTTCTGTGTTCAGTGTCTAATTATCACAGGCACATGAGGAAATGTAAATTACCATTGGTTGGGTCAGACAAACCTTTGTCCTCAAAGTAACATCCGTGCTTTCCAATACTCTTAGAAGGCCTTGTGGAAGAGATTTGCCTAATGCAATAGTTCTATCGATTTCCTGACTACTACTTCCATAAGCGATGACTATGAATCCAAGCATGACAAAATCTTAGACAACTTCAATCTTTTCTCTGTTTATCATGAGGTTACCGATTTGTTCAATTCTGTTGGTTTTGATTTTCTTTGACTTAATTTACAATCCACACGGTAGGCATAAATCCTTGATCTGCATGAGTCAGTGCTCCGAGTCATCCTCAATTTCAGTAAGCAAGGTTGAGTCATCTGCATATTGCAGGTTGTTAATAAGCCTTCCGCTGGTCCTTAGGCCATATTCTTCCTCATATAATCCAGCTTCTCCAATGAATTGCTCTGCGTGCAGATTGAACATGTATGGTGAGGGGATACAATGACCCACACATTTCCGCATTTTAAATCATGTAGTATTCCTTTGTTCTGTTTGCTAAACTACCTCTTGATCCAACTACCAGTTCCTTGTGAACATAATTAAGTTTATAAAATGTCCATTCTTCTCAAGACTATCCATAGTGTACTATAATCCCCTCAGTTGGCTGCCTTGGCATAGTCAATAAAATACAAGTAAATCATCTTTCTGGTATTCTCTGCTTTCAGTCAGGATCCATCTGATATCATCAATGGTATCTCTTGCTTCAAGTCCTCTTCTGAATCAAGCCTGAACCTTTGCTAGCACCCTGTCAATGAACTACTGCAACTCACATTGAGCTTCAGCAAGAGTCTACTTGCATGTGACATCAGTGATATTGCTCTATAGTTTGAGCATTTTGTTGGGTCATCTTCCTTCGAAATAGGTACAAAAATGGCTCTCTTCCAGTCAGTTGACAAAGTAGCTGTCTTCCAGTTTTCTTGATATGGACAAATTAGTGCTTCCCACAGCTCCATCAACAGGTTAAAATATTTCAATTGATTTCCATCAATGCCTGGGGCCTTGTTTTTGGCTAGTGCTTTCAGTGCAGCTTGAACTTCTTCTCCTTCAGCATCATTGATTCTTGCTCTTATGCCACTTCTTGAAATGGCTGAATGTCCACTGGCCTGTTTGATTCAGTGACTCTGTGTATTCTTTTCATATTCTTTGGATGCTTTCTGCATCATTCAATATTTTGTGCATAGAATCTTCAATATTTCAATTGCTTGATTTTTTCCCCTTTAGTTCTTTCAGTTTAGGAAATCGTGAGTGTGTTCTTCCTTTTGGTTTTCTAACTCGAAGTCTTTGAACATTTTTATTATAATGTTTCACTTTATCTTTTCTGCTGGCCTTTGAAATGTTCTATTCAATTGTTTTACTTCATTATTTCTTCCATTTTCTTTAGCTATTCTATGACTAAGTTTCAGATTACCGTATTTTATGACATCCACTTTAATCTTTTCTTTCTCTCCTGCTTTTTAAGGACCTCTTGCTTTCTTCATGAATGATGTTCTTAATGTCATGCTGCAGCTCATGGCATCCTCTCCGTGTTCAATACATAAAACCTTTCTTGAGATTTTTAAAAGTTTAAGTGGATATATACACAGTCATATTTTGGCTCATAATTTGGAATTGTTTTCATTTTATTCATCCTGAACTTACAAATGGGCATATGATGACCTTTTACATGGCCAGCCCTGACCTTGTTTTAACTGCTGATGTTGAGTTGTTCCAATGTCTCCTCTCAAAGATGCAGCCAACTTAATTTCTGTGTTAGTCTGGGTTGTCTAGAGAAACAAATCCATGGACTCACATGTGTGTATAAGAAAGAGATTTATATACAAGAGGAATTGAACATTGAGAAAACATCCCAGCCCAGCCCAGATCAAGTCCATAAATTTGATATTAGCCCATATGTCTGACAGCAATCTATAAAGTCCTCTTATGGATTCTTCTTGTAAGGTCCTCTTATAAAGACTCGTGAAGCACATGCAATGATGCCGAATGTAGAAGATCACAGGCCAGTGTGTAGAAAGTCTTTGGATCCAGTGGCATTGTGAGCATCTCAGTGCTGACAAGGGTCTCTGCATGGTTTCTCCAGGTCCAGGGTTCTAGATGCATCAGGCTAGGTCCATGTGGTTTCTCCAGCTTAGGGCACTAGCAAAGATCCATTGTCTTGTCAGCTGCAATGTCTCCCAGGGAGTGGCAGAGAGAGAAGTGTCTCAGGCCTCCAAGGAGGCAGTACCAAATTTCCCAAAATGCTCAGGAAAAGGCCATGCCAACACAGAGGCCTCATTGGCTATGATTTGATTGACAAACTAAGCTAGATTCCACCCTATACACTCTTAATCCTCAAATTGACAAATGATTATATAATTACCACAATTTCTGTGTATTGCATCTGGAGAAAGACCTGTATAGTTGTGGTTTGTGTTGTTGCAAAAAGGTTTTTCAAAATTCTATCATGCCATCTCCAGCTTAATTTCTATCACCAAGGCCACATTTTCCATCTACTGTTCCTTCCTCACTATATCTAACTTTTGCATTCCAATTGCCAATAATTATCAATACCTCTTGATCATAAGTTTGATGAATTTCCACGGTTGACTGCTGCAATTTTTCATCACTGGATTTTGTGGTTGGTGCATACATTTGAACAATAATTGTATTCATTAGATTTCCATGAAGGAGGACCGATATCATCTTATGACAGACAGTATTTTATGTCAGTTCAATCTTGAAATGTCCGTTTTGATCATGAATTCCCTGCCATACCCCTTGATTGTGTCATTCCTAGCACAGCTCACAATATGTTATCTGATTCAAAATGGCCACTACCAGTCCATTTCTTTTCACTGAGCCTAGAATATTGATCTTCATGCCTTCCATTTCATTTTTAATGTCTTCACAATTTTCCAAGCTTCATACTTTGTACATGCCAAGTTCTAATTACTAATTGAGGTTTGCAGCTATTTATTTTCATTTTGATTCATGCCCTATCAGAAAAGGATGGTCTCACAGGCTTTATTCCCCGAGGCTTTAGTTCATCCACATCATTAGGGTCGATTTTTCTTTGAGAAGGAAGCTCTTTCTCAGTCTTTTTATGCGTGCCTACTGACCTGAGGTAGCTCATCTTCTTGCACTATGACTGACAATAGTCTGCTTTTTATCATTAGGTGTTCAGTAACTGGCAATGCTATCTATAGGGTTTTCAGTGACTAATTTCTCTGGAGTAGACAGCCTATTTCTTCTTCATAGTCCGTTCTTATTTTGGAAGCTCTGCTGAAACCTGATCACTTTGGGTGACCCTGTAACGGCGGTGACATAAATTCTAGCGTCGCAGCCACAGTAGAACAAACTGACAGGAAGTGGTGGTGCACTTCACTGCAGGATGTGAATTCATTCTTACAGATATTGTGTATTCTGACGTCTTAAAGGGTTTATCTTTCAGCACTAGGTGTAACAATATCAAGCTATATCTCATAAAGTTTTCACTTCCTGGTATTTGAAAGTAGATCATCCTTAACAATGTCTTCCAAGCTTGTCTCAGTCTGGAAGTTCTGCGGAAACCTGCCCTCCAAGAATGACCCTAAGAGCATTTGAAATATTAGAGGTACACTTTCCAGCACTGCAGAAGTAAGCAGCCACCACAGACAGAAAACTGACAAAGCAGGGGCAGGGCTTCTGCGAACTACTGATTCTCTTCTGCTTCCGGGACTTGAAAGACATTTTGATACATCAAAATGCTGATCTTATTTCTTCTTTCCATTGACCCCTTCTTTATGAGGGACATAAATGAAAATGAAAATAAAAACTTCTTGCAGAATCAGGGTTGAAAGGAATGCATTAAAAATGAATTTGTATTAGATCAGGAAAGAAGATAAAATGTCAGTATAATGGAAGCACAACCACATTCACATGTATTCATTGACCTGTCCCCACCTCACCTGAGGTTCCTATCCGAAGAAGCAAAGGTTTCAGAGAAGCTTCCATGAGTTTACAGGAACTGGCCCCAAAATAACTATCCTTCCCTCCTCAGACTCTCTCGTGTCCAGGAAAAACACACGAGTTCCTGCTAGCGTACCACTGTTCTGCGCCAAAAGGAAGTGATAGCTCACCCAGTGGCGTTGTGGAATGAGAAGAATCACCTGCATCGTTTGCTGCACACATCTCTGAGAGCGATGCAAAGTGCATGCCCAGGCAGAGACATAAATAGGGATGTGCTGGGCTGCTTCTATTCTCAAACTGGCCAAATACTCAGTTAAAAAGAAGAATGTTTAAGGAGCCAAAAGAGAGGATTTTATTTTCTCCAAGGCTAGCAGAATAAAAAGGAAGCCAAGCCCAGAACTCCTCAGCAGTTAGACAGCCTCTAATTATTTGAATGGAAAGAGAAGCACCAAAGCCAGACATATAAAACAGAATATATCTAAAGATTTGAGAAAAGGATGTGATTTGGCTACATGATTATTTCTGCTTTTCTCCATTCCCAGCCCGCTTTCATTCAAGCAGCTCACATCTGGTGCTTTATAGAAAGTCAAGGCGAAAACCTCCCTGAACTGATGCTGAGCTGTTCCCGCCTGGGAAGCAGGCCTAGGCACCCTCGGAAGTGCAGAAAATCACAGAGAACTGCCTGCCAGCTTCCAGAGCTCAGAGTGTGTACCCCAAGTGACTCCCTGTTGGTTAGAAGGAAGAGCTGAAAGATAATAATTACCATACGGTCACTCAGAAGAAAAAAGCATATTAAAACCATGATGTTAAAAAACACTGACCTCATTGTTCTGCTGTGATCTCTATCTTCTTTTTAAAAAGCAAATTAGAATGCTACTTTCTGCATGCTTTCAGAGTCTCACTTTTTAATTCAAAGTTCGTTATAGAGAAATAAATCGGTGTGTGCTAATCATCAAGCTTGCAAAGTTTTAATGACCAAGTTAGAGTGGAGTATTCTAGGTACTGCTTACGTCTATCTCCCTCACTCTTGGCCACTGCACCAATTCCCACGCATATTGCTTCTATCAGACAGGGGAGAATTGTCCTTCTGGGTTTTGGAGAATGAAAAACTTAACCAGAGCAGAAAAAAACCATCTTTCTCTAGAGGAGTGACTAATAGATTGGAATTGTCTATCTCGCTGTTAGCAGTTCATGTGTCACCATTGCCCCCTATAGCACCAAGTTTCCTTGGCTGAGTCTATAGGTTAAAAATAAAATAAAAGTATAAAGAAGCTTGGACCCCTGCACTCATTCAGATAGTATCATCATTGGATAAGATAATCGTATATAAAACTCTGATGGATTGAGATGTCATCAGAATCTCACCTCCACGTTGTAGTGCATAACCCCCCTGGAAACATGCACACTTCTGACCCTCATTCAGTGAGAGTTTTATTTCTAGGGTTTATGTGGTGACTGTGATAATATGGGAGTTAGGCACAGTATTGACATATCAGGGTTACTAGACAGGTCAGTGTCCTTTTCTTTCCATTGGCGTTGTGGATCTCCCCTTAGGTTTAGTGCTGCCAGGCTAGCACAATCACTGAAAGAAAATACTATGTAGCCAATCACATTTTAAAAAATACAGTGCATAATTTGAAAACCTAGGCTGTAGCATGGTCACCCCTCAGGAACTAAACAGAAAAATTCTACCCCGGGAAATCCAAGCTCTACTAATCAGACTCAGAAGAGACTCTGCCAACTTCTTGTGTTTCTCAGTCCAAGTTTTATTTCCACGTATAAATGACTATTTCAAAGTGATTTATCAGAAGCTCCTTAATTCCAGGTCCAATCTGAGCTGCTAAGATCTGTGTCATAAATGCATGAGGACTCCTAGGGTGTTTCCCAGTTTAGCCTGGCTTCTCCTTGAGATCCTTTTGTGAGCGAGCTCTCATTACTGCATGCGAGTCTCAAGAATCAGCCAGGGCTTCGTTTCTTATTGCCTGTATAGCCTTTAGAGGAGTTTCTGATGCACATTTGATTATTCTCTGTTGTACGAGTTTTCTTTAACATACCACAGATTTATTTGTTTGTTTGTTGGTTTGTTTGTTTAAATCCTCAGGACATCAATGTTGTAGACACATCTGGTCAGTCTGGGACGTCAACATGCTGTTGTGTAGGTAGTCACATGCTCCTACTTCGTAATGCATGTCTGGGTAGTACATAGAATTATGACCAGGGGTGTGTCCAGGGAAAGAGTCATAACTTCAGGTGCCAGAGGAGGACATGTGGAACACACTAAGGACCTGCGTCCAGGAGGGTTGAGGAAACAGATGAAATTCGGGCTGTGCTGAATGTCCCAGTGGTGGAGTGACACAGCAGTCACTGCAGGGCTTCGTGAAGGGGTTGTCACTGTTGTTGCTCGCGGGTGCCATCAAGCCCACCGTGGCTTTTAGAGTAGGGTTGTTCTGTAGGGCCTGCTCCACCGGTTGTTATCCTCACAGAATCAGAAAACCAGGGCTTTCTTCCACTTAATGTCTACCTGGGTTAGAACTACCAACCTTCAGGTTAGTGACTAATACCTTACTCATTGTGCCACCTAATTCCCTTTGTGTGTGTGTGTGTGTGTGTATACACACATATACATATATTATTTGTTCTTTTGTCCATATATGTGTGTATATATATATATATATATATATACATATATGTTTGTCTTTGTCTATATCTCTATCTATATCATATCTATCTATCTATATCATCATCTATCTATATCATCTATATCTATATCTAATCTGTATCTGACACACTGCCATTGAGATGGCTCCTACACAGAAAATCTGACCGTGACCAGAAATGAATTAGGTGAGCATTATTAAACAACACAGAACATAACCTGTGGTTATAAATGTGTTCGTCTTGCTGTAGAACTCTGTTAATTTGGATCTGAATTTCAGCCGTTTGAAATGTCAGTCCTAGGTATGTGGTTGAAATGGTAAAATATCATATCCTTGATTCATTAATATGATTGTAGTCATTGTATTTTCAGGGGATCTAAGGGTACAATGTACAAGCACATTTTCAAAAGATACCGATGAGGTGAAGAATTGATAGAAATTGAGGATAGATATCATTGTAGACAAAGGTTATATAAATCTTATGTTATCTCACACACCCTTCACAATAAAGAACTTTTTTAAAAAGAATGAATGAAATATTTTTGGAACTCTATTGAAGAAAAGATTTCTAAAAGCATATTTAATTGTCTTGTAATCTACATGGTAGATTAAAATTTAGACCTGATATTTGTTTGGAGTTACTTTTAAAAATTTGGACTTGATATTTGTTTGGAGTTACTTTTAGAAAAAAAGAATTGATGAAAGGTGATCTTCCAGATTTTAAGCTGTAAGCCCGTAGCGCTTGAAGGAGCAGATACAGACTTTTATTCTGTTCACGGAGATAAAAATGGCGGAGGACCATCCATGGCTTGTTCCAGTGTTGCGTGGATAAACTAGAAATAAGGGGGAAACAGCTAAACAGGCAGTGGGGAAAAGAGAAGAGCAAAATGTCAACTCGTAGGAAAGAAAGGACATTGAACATTAAATACTTCAAAGTGATAGAAAGTGAAGAAATGAGACTGTAGCATATTAGAGGCTGATCCTATTTTTCCTGTGATTTTAACACTTCCTGGTTCTGACAGCTCCACGATGCCCTAAAATTCATCTCACTTTGTTTAAAGTTCTTCCAAAGTGCACAGAAGCTTCAAAGTTGGCTATTGAAAATTGGGAAAAAAACGTTAAGCAAAGTTCTACCGAACATTGAGAAGGGAGTTTAGTTCAATTTAGCGTAGCTCCTACACCCTGTTACTGCTGTTTTTCCATTCATGTTGTTGAGGTTAATCTGTGTCCCTATTATTTCAGTGTCTTTACTCCCTGGTCTGGCAAAGACATAGAAATAAATTCAGTCTCACCTTGGAAGAGTGATAATTATGTTTCCGTAGCTTGTATGAAAGATCTTACTAACTCCCTCGGGCCTGAGGTTTTTTGAGCTAAGAGTCTTTCCCCTGCAAGACAGAAACTTAATAACTATGTTTCATAGAACAGATGCCCTGCCACTGGGCAACTTCCGGTTCCTCTCGGCAATCTTCTCAGCGCGGGAATCAGAACAGAATCTCTAAAATCGTCCAGGGTCTTTCCTCAGGTTTTGTTTTTGTTTTTCCAGGTGGATGTTTGAGAAACCAAAGAGTCAGCTGATGATGGGAAGCAAAGTGCTTTAGAGGAACAACAGAAAAGTTTATTAACCATACAGGAAGCAGTGTTCTTGAGAAAGAAACCCGACCAAGTAAGAAAATCAGTTGGCATCGAGTGGTTTCCCATTGTGAGCATCCCTCGACTGTGGGGCATAGCACAGCTGCGGCAGTGGGCTTTGAACACTGCTCTGTAGAAGCAGTCAGGTCTTTGTTCTGCGACATCTCTGAGAGGGTGGTTCCCAACAGCTAGCATTTTGGCTAAAGGTCAAGTGCTTAACATCGTGCTTCCTTCGTGCAGGAACTCCTTAAAAAAAGAAGGGGCTGCTATGATTCAGTGTATGCAGACAGTACTGTGTTAGGTTTTTGGTATATTTTTAATATTCATATGGAAAGAAATATATTTTAAAACCAGAAAATTTTGTGATACTTCTTTTCAGCTAGATAATACCATAATCAAAGAATTAGAGAGCCTGAGATTTACAAATTGCCTAGAATTTGTAAGGATCATAAAATCACCTGGAAAAACACCCTCATCATACTGAAGTAACATGGACTTATTTCTGTTATCATTTAAGTAAAAAATATATATATTCAACCACTTTATTATTAAGCATTTCTGATTGTTTTAAAAAGGTAATATAATATTTAAAACACAAATTTTATAGTCAGACCTACCTGAGTGCAAATATGTTATACCATAACATGTATAAGCAAAAAAAAATGTTTCATTAATCTCTTTTAACTTCAATTCCCATGGTATGGATTGATTTATGTTCACCACACACACAAAAATCTGTTGTCTGTGAATGTGACACTGTGGTAGTTACATAATAACTTGTGTCGACTTGAGGATATCAAGAGTGAAGAGGGCGAGCTTAGCCTGTCAATCAGGTCACAGCTTGATGACCTCATTTGGAGGTGCCAAGGAGAGAAATAGCTCCCTGGCGGTCAGACTGACTCTCTGCTTTATCTTCCTGCTAACTAGATACATGGAACTATGCTGCTGGAGCCAGACCTCTGGAGCTGGTGGAGCCAGGTAGAGACCCAAACCAGTGCTGAGATACTTCCACCACCACTGGATACACACGACTTTCCACCCACTGGCCTGTGATCTTCCTGTATTCAGCATCATTGCATGTTGTGTGTGTCTGAAGAAGAATTTATAGACTGGAATTGGACATATGGGCTAATATTGGACTTATGGACTTGATTTGAACTGGGCTGCGGTGTTTTCTTAATATACAATTTCTCTTTGATATAAAGCTCTTTATTATCATATATGAGTGTCTATGAATTTGTTTCTCTAGTCAACCCAGACTAACACACACACTATTTGAAAATAGTAGTTCATCTGAGGTTCTATTGGAACAAGGTGGACTGTACACTAATATTAGTAATGTCCTTACTTAAAGAGAAAAGAGACTCAGAGATAGAGGCACATTTGTGACAGTAAAACATGATTTTCTGATTCAAAATGGCCAATACCAATTCATTTCAGATCAGGAACACATAAAATATCACGTTTTATGCATTCCACTTCATTTTTGAAATTTTCCATTTCCCTGCATTTACACTTCATACATTCCAAGTTCCAATTACTCGTTGATGTTTGCAGCTATTTCTTCTCATGAGGAGTTGTAGCCCAACAGCAAATGAAAGTCCCTAAAACTTTAATTTCACAGGCTTTTCTCCATCCCATCATTACAGTTGATTCTACTTTGAGAAGGCGATCTTCCTCAGCTGTGAGTGTCTTCCACCCTGAGGTGCTCCCCTCTGGCGCTCTCTCTGACCATGGCCTACTTCTGTTAATGAGGTTTTCTGGATCTGACAATGTTTGTGTGCTTTCTATCAGGTGTTCAGTGGTTACTTCCACCAAAGCGGACAGCCTTTTCCTTCTTCGTAGTCTGTTCTCAGTCTGGAAGTTCTGCTGAAACCTGTCTACTCTGAGAGTCCCTGCTGGTACTTAAAATACCAGTGGCATGGCTTCCAGCCTCACAGCAGCACACAAGCCACCACAGTAGGACAAACGGACAGACAAGTGGTGGTTAGTCATAATAGAAAATTTCAGCTCACACAAAATAACAAATGATAACGTGGGTGAAGAAAAATCAGAACTGCCACACATTGCTGGCTTAGCTGTAATAATTCTGTTCCCTCTGAGGGAATCAGTGTGGGTCTTCCTCAAAAAGTTATAAACAGAAATATCATACAACCCAGTAGTCTTCTGTTTGTTAACTATCCTACAGAGTTCAGAGCCACAACAAGAATAGATGTGTGCACAATCCTGAACATAACATTATCCACAATTGCAAAAAGATGGAAGCAAGCTAAATGTTTATCAGTGAAAGAATGGATAAACTTTGCTACACGTGAGTGTACAGCAGGACAGCAACGTATTGATTCTGTAAAACAACTTATCACAAAGATGAACCCGGAGGACAATATGATGAGTAAAATTAGTCAGCCACAGAAGGACAAATGTTTTATGTGACCACTATTTTAATGTATAAATATTAGAATACTAAATGGTTAAAAGTATGTATTATCATAAATAGATTTGCATTGTAATGATATATGTAAATATATATACATAAATATGTAGTATATTATAAAGATACTTGCTATTTTTAAAGATTTCAAATTGTGAGGCTGTTTTTCTTGGTGTATCATTCACGCAGGTGTTGTTTCTATCTCGAATCCTTTTCTACTTATGCAACATCAACACAGCAGTTGGGGTATGCTCAACAGACTCAGATTGTGTTCCTTTTGGGTGTTGATTTATTCTGGGAAGCATAAAGAAGTCTGGAAGGGACTTATTGTGGCTATATTTTTGAAGATGTCTCTATGAATGACCTGTGGATTTTGGACTTGCCAGTTTTTACAATCCCATTGTTACACCAGAGAAACACTGGAGTAGTAGTAGCAGTGGTGGCAGAGCTATGGACAGGGTGATAACTTCCTCCCACTGAGCAAGAAAGGCAAGAGCCTTTGGGCAAGCAGATTGCTTGTGGGCTAGGGTTCCTCCAGGAACTTAATTGATAGAGGTAGGTTTGCTGAGCCCACAGAGCTAGGGGCTGAGCCTTCTTGAGCTGGGGCTTAAGGTGGAGTAAAATGCCCTTTTGGCATTTATCAGAAGCGCTAAAGGAGCTTTATAACGCTGTCCAAGCAGGACAAAGCTAAGAGACCACGTAGCTGAGAGGCCAACAAGCAGGGTAGCTGAGAGGCCAAGGACCAGAAAGAGACCTGCCTGTAGTCATGACTAAGAAAAGGCCATCTGTACCAGAACTATATCCTGAGCATTTCTGTTCTTCAATTGTGACTTGGTAATGATGATAAGAGACCCTGTAATTCATAAGGATCTATGAATTCCATGTAGGCATCACAGTCAATGACCAAACCTAACTGAGAAGCAGAGCATGCTGTGAGAGATAACGTTGATGTCAGAGTGATAAGAAGGTTGGAAAGTAGAAACCAATGAGTCCTCATCCTTATAGGAAACAGGGGCAACTGGTGATGGGGTCCTCCTCCTTCCCACTTATGTAACTGGAGGATTTGTACATGGCCTCCACTTTACTTCTTATAACCCAAGTTCTAAAGATATTAAAACAATAATAGACATTATTATTAATAATTTTGACCCAATAATTTTGACAACTTAGAAGAAATGTATAAATGACATCATAGACACAAACTAAATTCAGTAAAAGAGAGATAAACAATAAAAAATAGATCAACCATAGTAAATTAGCATTGTGTTTAAAATCCCATCAAAAACTCTAAATGTAGATGACTTCTCTGATGAATTACAGCAAATATTTATAAAATAAAAATACTAAATCTGTATAAATTCTTACAGAAATAGAGAAAGATGAAACATTTTAAAATCCACACTTTAAAAAAAAAAAACATTTTATTAGGGGCTCATACAACTGTTATCCCAATCCATACACACATCAATTGTGTAAAGCGCATTTGTACATCATTCTCAAAACATTTTCTCTCCACTTAAACCCCTGACATTAGGTCCTCATTTTCCCCCTCCATTCTTAGGGATACATTGTATATACATAAAGTATATACAAGATCTTACTTTCAAAACTATAAAATATGGTGGAGAAAAATAAGAATATCTGTATGAATGAAGAAATTAAATTTTATTCCTGGATCAGACTAGTCATAATAATAAGAAATCAAATCCTCCAACTGTTTTATAGAGTCAATAAAATTTCAGTCAAAACTGAGCAGACTTTATCTTTGGTGGAAATTTGCAAACTGAATCTGAAGTCCACCCACCATGATCAGGGATCTAAAATATTCATAAAAGGAAAGACTTAAATTATTTAAACAATTAAAGTAGAGACCCAAAGTCCACTTGTATATTGCCCCCAACTAGTTCAGAGGGGGTGCCAAGTGCTGCCCCACCCCCACGCCAGCCAAAGTCTACAATCAGGATTCCTTGTGGACTTCACGCCATACGCTCCTATCACTTGTCCGTTGCATAACTTTGGTTTGTCTTCATGTGTGTGGTTCAGACCAGCTACTCTCCCAGAGCTATATCTTCAGGGCTGTCATCTGTAGCACTGCCATCTAGAGAGAGGACACCATGTCTCAGGCTGAGGTCAGCCCTGTCGTCCTCTCTGGGAATGAACTGCTCAGAGAGGAACATCGCCTGCAAGGAGTGGCACACGGGAATGAGGTCTACATGCTCTTCCTTCCTGGTGCAGATATAAAGAATCCCTCCTACTGGGTGAGTTGGTGCCTTGAACCCTCATTGCCATGTCTTTCCCCCCACCCTTCTGTGGTCCTTAAGACATAAGAGGAGGCGGCGGGGGGTGAGGGTGGGGGATGCCTTTCAGCACAGGTGCTATCTGCATCTGTTTTTAATGATGAATGAATTCATCGTCATTGGTTTGGCTCATGCAAGCGTATCTGGTCCTCAGCCGGGGAATTATTTTTTGTGTGCATTTTCCCTTATGCCTGGTCTGCTATTTGAACTTACCTCAGTGAACTCATGTTTTACTTGACCTTTAGTGCTTGGCTAACTTCACTCAACATAACATCCTCCAACTCTTTCCAGGAGATGAGGTGCTTCATCTTTTCATCACTATACTTTACGGAGGCATAGTATTCCATTGTGTGTATATACAAGGGTTTTTAAATCCATTTTTATTGATTGAAATATTTCCTCCCCTTACTGATACTGATTTTATTTGTTTTACCCCATTAATCCTGTTAGACTTGCTTAAGTTCATTTGTGTAATTAAGATCGCTCAATACATGAAACCCAAGATAACCCTTCAGAAACAGTAATGGGAGTAATGATTCCCTGAGGGAATGGGAAGCGTGGGGGAGAGAGAAGCGGGGAAAGGGGAGCTGCAGATAGCACTGATATCTGTATAACCCCATGCAAAGTGAGAAACAACAGAATTGTACACAAATGGATATATCAGAGGATGTAAGATGTGGCAAAAATAACCATAAAATAAAAATAAGGGTTCCTGGAGGGAGGGGATAAAGGAGAGCGGATATCAAGGAGTCCAAGAAGAACTTTGAAACTGACTGACTGTGGTAGCAATTGTACAATACTGATTGATGTAATTGAATTATGGGATGTTATGACATCTGTAGGAGCTTCCAATAAAATGATTAAAAACACAATTATTTAAAGGGCCACAAAGTTGCAAAGGCGGTTCAGTAAAGATTAGGTAGTCTTTAAAAAAATAAAAGGGTTGAAACAACTAAATATGATTAACCCATTATTTTAACTCTATACCTATCTTGCACTGTATCAAAAATAAACTCAAATGAATAATAGAACCATATGTAAATTCTGAAACTGCTAGAAGAAAAGATAGTAGAAAATATTTGAGACCGTTACTTAAGGAAACCTTTTAAAATTTTTATTATTTTGGGTCTTTCTTTTTTTTTTTTGCTATACCCAAAGCACAATACGTAAATTTAATAACTATTAAAACTGATCATTTGAATTCATTAAAATGAACTCTCTTTTGAACACACAATTAAGTGAAAAAAATATAAACCATAGACTTGAAGAAAACATTTGTTTATCACAAATCTGGGGAAGAACTTGAGTTCTGAAAACTGAATACTAAGAAAGCAAATAACGCAGTTAGAAAAAGTAAGAAAATAATCTGAATTGATACTTCACAAAGAGGATATGAAGCTGGAAAAATAATTGCATAAAAAAGTACATTAACATCAGTGTTACCTCAACCCTTATTAGAATCTGAGACAAAAGGAAAGAGATCAATAATTCTGATACTATCCTTAATATTTTAATGTAATATGTACTGTGGATACTTGCATTAATTTAGATTTTTCTTCTTTAATGTGTTTAAATAATTGCATTAAAATATCAACGAAGTCTTTGTTATGCTTAGCATGCATAACTATTGAAAAAGAAATTAAATCCACAATGAGATCTATCTACACACCTATTAGAATGTCAAATACTAAAAAGACTGATTACTTCAAGTGTTGGTCTAGATGTGGAAACACTAGACCTCCCTCTCATAAATTGCAGATGAGATTGTCAAACAGTTTCACAACTTTGAGTAATAGGTTTGCAGTTTCTTAAAAAGTTAAACATATACCAATATGTATATATATGATAATAAGCAAATCATTCTACTCTCAGATAATTACTTAAGAGAAGTAGAATCCCTTTTCCTCAGAAAGACTAGACAAGTGTTGATAACAGCTTTAATTTCAATTGCCAAACACTGGAGATAATCCAAATGTCCCTCAAAGTTTAATAGAGTAACAAATTTCAGGTTACCATATGATTGAATTCTATTCAACAATAAAAATTTTAAAGCAAACATGATAACATGCAAAAATGTACATGAGCTTCAAAATAATCAAACACAATGAAAGAGAGTAAGCAGTCAAAACTTATAAAATCGAATCATTTAAACTTATATAATTTATCACAGGACAATTATGGCTCCATAAAATGGTTTAAAATGTGGCTAGGTAAGAAAGACTGACAACATTATTGCACATAGGATGAATGGCTCAAGAAGGTCCAGAAAATGACTGGAATGAGCCAAAGATACTTGAGTATGGAGAGGAACTTGAATTCAAAATAGAGAAGAAAAGACTGCTATTTTTTTCTCTGCACATTATTTATGGCTGTTGCTTTAGAAATCCTTTATATGTAGTACAATGCTTCCATCCTCCAAGAACTTTCAGTATGATGGATAGGAAAACCGTGTTTAAAATGATGTCATTTCACTTCTTTTGTATTTAAATAGCTTCATTGAAATATGGCGTATATACCATAGAATTCATCCATTTAAAGTGTGCAATGCAATGGTTTCTAGAGTATTCCTTGATATGGGCAATTTTTACAGTCGATTTTAGAAAACTTTTTATCGATAGTTCGCCTCCAAAAGGTATACAGTCATTTTTGACTATTGCTCGCTATTGCCCATCCATGACCATCTCATCCCAAACCTACTCATTTTTCTACTATCGTGACAATTTTAACCATTCTGGACTTTCATGCAAATTAAAATAATGTGTGAATGCTTGTCATTTGCTTCTTTCACGTATCATAATGTTTTCAACATTCTTCTGATTTGTAGCATAAATCAATTTTCATCCATGTTCATTGCTGAATAGTATCCCTTTGTAAAGAGCCATGTTTCTAAGCTTGCTAAAGGTCCCCCTTTATGGAAAATTATTTTAAATACCCTTTCTTAGCTCATACAAGACTCATATTCATAAAAGTCATGGTATTGACTTAAAAGAAAATGTTATCTCATTGCATGATCAAAGAAGGTAGGTTGGTAATAAAATTAAATAAACTTAGTTAATAATTGTCATTAATGATGACCTATTGACAATCTACTTGTTTAAATGTAAATTTGCACCTTATAGGCCAGCGATCAACGTAATCATGGGAAATCCATTTAACTTCTATGAAAGTTTTTTTTTAATTATTCAAGTATAAAATAGGAAGGTGGGACAGGTTGGTTACTAAATGTCTCTTGTATCTGGATCTATTTAGATATGATGACCAAAATGCCATTGTAAGGAAAAACTGATGTTTTAACACATGAAGATTTTTTTTTTGCTGATAATGAAATTTATTTATTTATTTTTTAAATCATTTTATTAAGTGCTCATACAACTCTTATCACAATCCATACATACATCAATTGTGTAAAGCATATTTGTACAATCATTGCCCTCATCATTCTCAAAACACTTGCACTCCACTTTAGCCCCTGGCATCAGCTCCTCTTTTTTTCCCCTCCCTCCCTGCTCTCCCCTCCCTCATGAGCCCTTGATAATTTATAAATTATTATTTTGTCATATCTTTCCCTGTCCGACGTCTCCCTTCACCCACTTTTCTGTTGTCTGTACCCCAGAGAAGAGGTCACATGTAGATCTAAATCTTATGAAAGATGTACTTTAAGGTCTTCAGCTATTTAATAGAGGAGCCCTGGATGGACAGTCATTAAAATCTCAACTGCTAACAGAAGGTTGGTGGTTCACATTCATTTCAGGAGGAAAATGTGATGAATATTATATTGCTGGAATGTTGTTATATTGCTGGAAAGCTCACTGGGAAGTCCTGCTCCTGTCTTAAAGGTCACTATGCATCAGAATTGACTGAAGCACAATGGGGTTGAGGATTTTTATTTTGTTTGTCTTGGTTTGGCTCTTTTTCGCATTTAATGATAACATTTTTGTGCATACATTACAAAATAAAATACATACAATGACTAAATTATTCACAATTTTTTGGTTGTTGTTGTTTCTAGACTTGACTGACTCTTCTGAACCACTTTCAAATCCCATAAGTACTGAACGTGTTTCTGAAAAGCTCATTCCAGTATTAGCTCCAGGATTTCTTCCTAAACTTTGTGTACCCGTTTGCAGGCTTTCATATCAGTGCTTACTTGTAAGGGTTCCATGCAACAATTTCATTTTCCTTGTTCAAATCATCCCCAGGGGTGTGCTGATTTAAATGCTACAGGGCTACAGTTTTTGAGGCACTTGATGAGTCCAAATATGTACAAGCAATGTCAACCATAGCAAAACTGTCCCCTGGCACTATCAGAAGATACGCTTGATTCCAGAAAACTTAAAATGGGAAGGAGAGATGGGCAGAAATCATCTTAGATCTGTTAGAATATAATAATAGCAATGAAAAATCAGCGCAGTATGTAAATTAGCAACCTCACACTTTAGAGCAGCTGCATCAATGAAAGTATCTAAGGCTCAGAGCAAACAGCAGAGGCACACACACACATATGCATGCACACAAACTCACACTCACACATGCCTCCTATAAACCAGGAGTCGGGTTATTGGCTAGCAATACTAAACATCAGAAGACACCTCGATCAATTTAGGTCATTTATTTAATCAGCGTGCTGATGTTTGTGGTCAGATATTAAACCAGTTATGTATTGTGCAATAATAAAATTGGAAGGACCACATTATCTTCCTAATCATGCAAGCCATTTCTGGTGTGACTATCTCTTGGTTACTTAGGATGTTAACATTTGTATGATATGTAAGAATGTATGATATCTATTCCTCGCATCATACTGTTATTATGGAACATGTCTCGATTCCTGCCACCCAAAGACGTCTGTGTTTTCCTGACCAACTGGCTTTCATAATGTTTCATTATCTGAATGGGTGTTAGCTCTTCTCAAGAAGCAATAAGGCCAGTTTCCTCAAATAATTAGAAAAGCAAAACAATGCAGGGCCATTAGTAGTAGTATTGGGGGGTAGGTCCCAAATAGGAAATAAATATGCTTGGGTCCTTATCATTTTTCCTGAAAAATGAATAGGCAGGAAACAAATACCCAGCTGGTTGGTAAGAAAATCTGTATTTACTTTTGCTTGCTCAAGCTTGGGAAAGAGTGCAGAGGCAACCTAGCTTTGGGACCAATTTCTCTCTGCCCTTACTGCCCTGCAAATGACATTCTTAGCAGACCATTAAGAAAACTGTTATAACTTCTAGTGAGACCACCTGCTAGGTCTCAGTGCTGGGACAATTACATCTATCGGAAATAATGATCCATAACTAGAATAAAACACATTAATAACATCACATTTATCCAGGATAATGCATTTCACCATTTTATATTGCAGAGACCAAGCTAATCAGTAAAAGCATCGCCAAAGAGAGAGAGAGAGAGAGAGAGAGGAACTAACAGGCATGGAGCAGATAATGAATACAAAGGCAGAATGTTCAGGTGAGGTATTTTTGCTTCATTTAGAACTGAGAACAGGTATAATGGGCAGGGATGGATGGAGCATTATTTTGGGAGCAGACAGCCTAGCGTGCCTTCTGTCTGAAGCTGTACATGCTAAAGAAGAGCGAGGAGTGCCTTCCTCCGGCCATAAGAGAAAACAGCAGACTGTGCGGTGTAATGGAAAGAGACCTGGATCAAGAGGTGGGAGAAGACAGGTCTTAATGCCTGCTGTGCCAATAACAAGCTGTGTGACCCTGGACGATTCACTTCACCTCTCTGCGCCTCAATTTCTTATCTGCTTAGACTAGATGATCCCTTAAATTCCTTCCAATTCTCACATCTTGTGATTCTAAGCCAAATGTCAATCTGATATGGGAATGCTTTGAAGTATAATAAAAATACCTGTGAAATCTTTGAGTTCCATGGTTCTTGGGAAAGCAGGCAGGGAAGGCCAGGCTGCACTGGCATTCAGGAGCCTCCCCCACATGTCAGTGGATGAGCTGGTGAAACATGGGGACTTTGATCGGCATCACATCCAGGCCAGATGAGGCGATATTGAGCTTCTCAAACTGCCCACTTTCTCTGGCAAGTACTTAGGTTAATTGTTATTCCGGGAGTTTCAATATCTATAATAGCAACACAACGTAAATCAGGAATGCGATGAAGCGCACTAGCTTCTTAAATACCAACTGTCTATATTGTAAAATTGGAGAAAGCCAGAGCCTATAAGAGATCGAAACCTGCCAGAGAAGGAAACCGGAAATCTTTCCTCCTGAAACAGACTTAGAAAGTTTTAAGACTGTCCCCTGGCAAAGAGGGAAAACTTGTGAGATTCACAAAAATGAGACAGTCTCTTCAAGTTCCAACTCTCATAACATTTCACCCCCTATATTAACACTCTCAAAAATTCACCTTAGAATTCAAGCCTTTGAGGAGCAAAGGGAATAAAAGCGTAAAAATTTAGTTAAGTATATTCTTTGATTCTAAGACATTTTATTTTAAAACATGTTTTTCTTCTATATTTTTAGGATGGCTTAGACTCAATATAGGAGAGGGGTGGTGTAGTGGTTATGACTTCCGCAGGGGCCAGAGTTTGAAACCACAAGCTGCAGGAAGGGAGAAAAACCGGGCTTTCTACTCCCATAAACCATTGCAGTCCTGAACACTGAGTTTTCCGGCAGTTCTCCCTGTCCTACAGGGTCACTAGGAGGTGACATTGACTCCACGGTAGTGGATTGTGCTTGTTGTTGTTGTCTGTGACTCAGTGTATAGTAATGGGCTGCTTCTCACTGAAAATTTCTCTATAAAATTCACTGTCTTCCTGAAGCTCCTATCTTAGTCTCTCCCTGTGGTAGTTACATAATCTGGTGTCAATTTGGGACCTGAGAGGATTAAGAGTGAAGGGATAGAGTCTGTTCTGTCAATCAGATCATAGCCAATGAGGCCTGAGTTTTCCTCCCTGGGGGCAGGAGACACACACTCTCTCTCCTCACTCCCTGTGAGACATTGCCCCTGACAAGACACATGGAACTTTGCTAATGCCGTGAGCTGGAGATGCCACATAGACCTACACTGATGTAGTACTGGGTGCTGGAGAAGCCGTGCACAGACCCCTGCCAGCACTGAGATGCTTACACCACCACTGGACCAGAAGACTTCCATCCCACTGGCCTGTGATCATTGTGAATGTGGCATCATTAAATGTGTTTTGTGAGTCAGAAGAGGATTTTATAGATTGGTATCGGACATAGGGGTTAGTATCAGACTTATGGGTTTGGACTAGACTAGGTTGGGATGCTTTCTTAATGTACAATTA
>NW_022103908.1:32761694-32763708 GCF_000313985.2 Echinops telfairi
CCTCTCTCACTCTCATCATGTTTATCAAGTTCTTCAACCATCATGACTTTTTACTTGTTTCCAAAATTTCCCATCACCCTGAAGAGTGTCACCTCAGCCCTCAATCTCCTAATACTCTTCTTTGCTGTGTTATGACTGAGCCCTCTTCTGGTTTTAGGAAAGCATGCTTCCTCACCCATCACAACTATATGCCTGCTGAGACACAAAGTGGCTAAAAATAACCTTGCGAAGGTGTCAAGGATAAAACCCTTGCTCATGTCCTCAGCCTGGCGCTTAGATGCTCCTGTCTCTTCACTGCTGTGGGTAATTTTGAAGAAAAGAGCCGCATTGACCTTTTCAGTAGAACCAAGACACAAAACGTTCTGTTGATTTTAGGGGAAGGGTGGGAGTGGGTACAGTATGTGCTGACATTTTGAATGTAGAGCCACCTGAACACCACCCTCACTGGGACACACAAAGTATAAGCCTGGTACATTATGCTGCTCTGTTTAGCACCGAATTATTACTTGAATTAAAATTTAAATTAGTCCATTCAAAGAACAAATTACCAAAAGTTTAATTTCCCTATTCCAACAAATCCCACGGCAAGCACCAGCCACCTGACGCCTGGAGAATTGAATATTCTTGCCCAAATGCAAGTGAAATAAAGAAATCAACATCGACTAATTATTCTTCAGATTAGTGCACAGCCCTTTTAGACTGATAGTCATGGGTCAGGTCCAGTTTCAGCCAAACACTACCAGAAATGGCCCTCAAGTCGAGTTTCATCTGGCGACCCCTAAATAAAATACAGATGAGGCTGGAAGGCTGATAGCTCCTTGTAATGAAGGCAAAGGGATTGAAAGAAGATACAAAAATGAGTGCTATCTGGCTGACATTCTTTAAATAGACAAAGGCTCTATCAAACAAAGAAGAAGAAGAAGAAGAAGCCCTAACAAATGTGTTTCATGACAGAAATATATTAACCACTTTTCATCATCTGGAACCTTCATAAATCAATAAAAGATAATATTTACTCTCTGCTGCTAGGTGGCTTTTTGTATTTCTAATAGAATGCACTTAATTCTAGTTGCCATAGTTACCACAGAATTTCAGAATGAGTTTTGTTTCATCATAATTGCTGCATGTTAGTATATAAACGGCTGAGCTCCACCTTCCACCACCAGCACTCATTTGTGAATAAAGAAAACTCCTTATCAGAAAGCAATTGAACTAGAATTCAAAACACCACTCTCCTTAGAGTGGTGGCAAATATTTCTCAAACTTCAGCACAGTTCTTTCTGAAAGGCACATCACTAATGCAGAAAAAACTTAGATGCTATAAAATGTTTAAAGTGATGGGGAGATTTACAGAATCCACAATAATTTACCCGTGGCTTTTGCCCTACACTATAAGAACAGACTTGACCTTCAGGGTAATTGTCAACCCTTGATCTTTTTACCTGATATCTATCAATTCCTGGTGCTAGTCAATTTAAATGTGTTCTTTGGCAGTCAGGTTATTGGCAATTAATTCACTTTCCGTTTCTCCTTTAAAAAGAAGATAAAATGCACAATCAAGTCACAGAAATTGCTAGTGAGCATTGTAGGAGAATGATTTCTAGTCCACAATGTAAAGGAACCCAAACCAAATCCACTGTCCGTTTTTTACCCTGGTGACCCTGGTGGGGGCCGGCAGGGGTTCTGAGGTGGTGCCTTTTTCCAGAAGCCGAAAGTCTCATTTCTCTCTGGGAGAGCAGCTGGTGGGTTGAAACTGCTGACCTTGCGGTTAGCAGCCCAGCTCTTAACCCACGACCCCACCAGGCATCTTACTGTAATAGATAGGAGGGCAAAAGAAAAACATGATTCCTTGTATTCCTTCATTAAGAGCCCCAAACTTCCAGGAACCATAAAATAGGAAGATTTGGGTTGTTGTTGTCATTATTGTTTTTTCCACTTAGGAAAAAAAGGAAGAGAGAAAGCACAAAGAATCACATTTCTACCCGAAGAAAACCTCAAATAAAATGATCATGAA
>NW_022103908.1:32768289-32769549 GCF_000313985.2 Echinops telfairi
CTTTTGTTGATTTCCAGCCTTATGACACAGTGGTCAGAAAGAGAGGTCTGTACAATATCAATGTGCTTAAATTTATGTAGATTTGCCTTATGCCCCAGCATGTGGTCTATCATTGAATATGTGCCATGTGGACTTGAAAAGAATGTGATTTTTTTTGTATTTGGGTGAAGAGCTCTGTAAATATCTATCAGTTTAAATTGTCTAATTGTTGTGTTTAGATCTCTAGCATCCTTGTTGAGTTTCTTTCCCTGTGATCTCTCTTTCTCATAGAGTGGTGTATTGAAGTCACCCACTATAATTGTTGAGGCTGTGATTTCTTTTTTCATCTTTTGGAGTGTTTGGTTGTCGTACTCAGCATGTCTCTCATTCGTGGAATATATGTTTACAATGCTTATTGGTTCTTTGTCTATCATTCCCTTGAGCATTATATAGTGCCCCCTCCCCCTTATCTCTTTTTATATTTTGCACTTTCAGGTCAGTTTTATCTGAGATTAGGATGGAAACCCCAGCTTTTTTTGAATTGCTGTTTGCTTGGTATGCCTTTCTCCAGCCTTTGATTCTCAGATTATTTTTGTCTGTAGCCTTGAGATGTGTATCCTGTACACAACAGACAGATGGATTGTGTTTTCTAAGCAGGTCTGCTAGCCGACATCTTTTAATGCCTCAGTTGAGGCCATTGATATTCAGGGTTATTATCTCCATCTGTAGACTCTGTGATGTCATCTTATTGCTTTTGTGTTGGCTTTTTTCCTACCTTCCTTTCTCATTAGTGTGTTGTGCATTTGTGCGTGTATCATTCTTGACTTCTTTCCATCCTTAAGCCAATGCTATCTTGGGGTATGTTTTCTATTTGTTGCCCTCTGGGTGAGGTTGTTCTATATGGCGGTCTCTTATTTATGCTTGGTGAATGTTGTTCTTCTGCCCATACTGGGTCGGCAAGGATCTTTTGTGGAGCTGGGTTGCTTCTAACAAAGTCTTTGAGTTTTTCCTTTTCAGGGATGACTCTTACTTCTCTATCCATCTTGATCGATAATTTGGCTGGGTAGAGTATTCTTGGGTTTGTGTTTTTTTCCTTCAGTTTTTGGAATATGTTACTCCACTCTCTTCTCTTCTTCATAGTTTCTGCTGATAGGTCTGAGCATATTCTAATTTGGGAACCTTTATATGTGATTGCTTGTTTTTCCCAACTCCTCTCAAGATTTTCTCCTTTTCCTCAAAGTTGGATAGCTTAACTATTATGTGCCGTGGTGACTTCTTCTT
>NW_022103908.1:32770382-32771731 GCF_000313985.2 Echinops telfairi
ATGTTTTCATGATGCACACTTTCTTTACATAAAACTCTTTTATACATGAGTTGCTGTGGATTTGTTTCTTTAAAGTACCTAGACTAATACAGTGTCTGACCTTTCTCTCCTCTATCATTTCATCCTTTTTCTGTATTGTTTCCCTCATATCCTGTATGATTCTAAGCAGCATTCGGAAAAATTTTTTCTGTGGCACCTCAATGTCTGCTTCTTTTATGCATGTCGTTATGTTCAGGACATCTTCTGCTATTGCCTTTTGTTTCTCCTGTTTTTTCCTTGAGGTCGTTGCGTCTGATGGCTGTTTGCATTGCATTGTTTTAGAGGAGCCAGGTGCCATTTTTCAGGGAGTCGAGGAGCAGTGGCTTTCTTTGATTGTAGGAATGCTTCTTTAAACTGCCTACAGCTAATTTCACTATGGAATTAACCTACCACTTTATCTTCCTGTGCCTTCCCTCTCGGGGGAATGCCCCAGAAGGCTAGTGGGTTGCCTTATTTGGTGTAGAACACCGTGAATAGTGGGCAGAATTTCCATTGTCAGGTAGATCAATGCAGAGTTTGGGCAGAGGTTCCTGCAGCAGCATGGAATGTTGATGAGTGTTGGCCAAACTGTTTTAGGCTGTGTGATGCACTAAGGTAGGTGGGAGGAAGTTCCCTTAGTCATATGAGTCAACAGAAGGAAAATAGGAGTTCCCCCAGCCTCACAGGCAGGAATTCTCTGGTACGAAGTTGGGTGGAGTATCTCCTGGTGGAGGTCGGCTGGGCTTTCCCCAGCCTCAGGCTATGCTGCACAGGGTGAGCTCACCTAACTGGGTGTGGGGCAGGCATAAATGCCCTCTGCTAAGGGGAGTGGTCTGGAGGTCGGCAGTGGAGTGTGGGAGAACAGGAAAGAGACAAAGAGGAAAAAAAATTAAAACGTAAGCCTGCTGAGGGTGTGGGGCAGGCATAAATGCCCTCTGCTAAGGGGAGTGGTCTGGAGGTCGGCAGTGGAGTATGGGAGAACAGGAAAGAGACAAAGAGGAAAAAAAATTAAAACGTAAGCCTGCTGAGACTGTGTGGGTATAGAGAGAAGAGAAGGAAACAAAAGTATCAATGTAGCTGAGCCCCGATACCAGCCTGTAGGGCTGCAAGGGTTTAATCCCTGTCCCGAGGTGATGGCATGCAGTGGCTGTGTTGAGATAAGGCCCTTGTGCTGGCTCCAAATGGTCCCAACTCCAGCTGACACAGTGGCGGGGTTAAGGTAAAACCCTAGCGGGCCTCCACTGTGGTAAGCTAAAAGCCCCCAGCCCCTCAAAACCTTGTGGATCTGTGTCTACTTATCTTTATGATGCTCCTCCTGTGATTCAGCAGTG
>NW_022103908.1:32772751-32776732 GCF_000313985.2 Echinops telfairi
TTTTAAAAAAAAACCTCTAGTAAAATAATACAAATATATGTGTATATGTTTTTCAAGTTTGTGTTTGAATTTAAAAGAAAATAAGATTTGAAGTGAATTTTACAGTGTATAATAACTATCTGCAGACTACTACCTGAGATAATGTAAACCTCCACAATTTGTGCAATGGTGAATTACCTAATGTCTAATGTTCTGTGATTCTTCTTCTTTTCAGCAGTGATTACCCAAGTTTGTTTGTTTTTTACCTGAAGGTCATGACTGATTTCTGTGCCATGGTCTCTGACCTAGCCTGTCACTGTGAGGTTTGTTTGAGTTCATTAATTCCTATATGGATTTCTTACTTGCCCCCAAATTTGGAAGCGGATTTGTGGCTCTGTAAAGCTCCAGAGAACACATGCCTCTGTGAGAGCATAGCATCTGGCCATTTCCACAAGCACAGTTGACTTTGATTTGCTGCCGGGCCCAAAGCCAGACACTGTATATGACCTTAAAGCGTATAGAAAATAGGACTCCTCCAAATGGGGTGTGAAAACACTTACGCCTTTTCACTATACTTCTCAGCTTTTCTCTTTGAGATGTGGATGCCTACAACAAATGTAGTTCCTTTATATCTTCTCTCAGTAGGCTTTCTTAACTAATATTAAAGCTGCCATAAGTATTCTAGCTTTGATACCAGCTCTAATTCTGAATGTGTAATTTGTGTCTACCTTACTTCCCAGTCAGGATAGTGTGTGCCCCACCAGACTGGCATCTCTATTCCTTATGCATTTTCAAATTTCACCTGCCAGCTGAGTCCAGAACTTCTCAAAAAACTAGCTTAGGTGTCTCTTTATATTGCTTCTAACATACTTTAACTTATCGAGGTACAAAAGTATATGAATATTTGAAGCAAGTACTGGAAAAATAGACAATAGCAACATCATGATCATTATACCATGCCAAATACACACACACACATACACACACACTCACACACAGCACGTACTATGTGCCAAAAACAAATGCAACTGCTTTATACATATTATTTTTTTAATCCTACAACAGTATGAAAAGGCAGATAACAGTATTATTTTCATGTTACAGGTAAAGACGGGGCCACAAAGAAAGTACATAACTTGGGCAGGCCAAATAGAAGCAACTTTAAACTTCTGTCTAGATGGGCAGCTCTGAACCCAAAACACATACTGTCTTTCTCCAATGCTAATTCCCCAGTAGCCCCTGAAAACTACTGTTCTCTCAAATACAGCCAGGTGCTGAAATTTCTGAATTTTCAGTGCATTTCTAAATGTCTTATTGTAGATTTACAGTAGAACCAGTACTTGACTGCATCAGTACTCGACATACTGGAATTTCAACATGAAATTTTGAGAAAATTTTGCATTGGAGCGCGAACAAAACGTTAGACTCCTACTCAACACATGTGATTTTTATAAACAAAAGCAGGTTGTGTTTCGGTCACTCAGTGTTAGTTGGCATTGTTAGCAGTAGTTTTTTAAACCTTTTGCAACTGTGTTCCAAGCGTTTCGCTATAATTTTCTTAGTTTTCATGGCTTTTCATATTGTTTTTAGATGAAAAACCTGGGTCCTAAGAGTTTTTTGAAAGAATCATCATGATAAGGAACTGGTTAATAGTGTTATCAACATTATTGATGATAATTTAGTAAACCTTTTAGAAAACAGTTAAGGAAATGCCAACAGCGGACCACATTATATGTGTGTGTGTGTGTGTGTGTGTGTGTGTGTGTGTGTGTGTGTGAAAAAGGCAAAGAAGAGAAAAGACTCCTGAGAAGCAGCTACCAGTTGATTTTATGAAAGGGCATTCCCCTTCCGAACAATGACTCTCTCTCCACCTCCTCTTCACATCCGGGTCCAGATCCAGATGTTCATCAATCTTTAGGTATTGGCTATGGGTCATACTGTAATCGTTAAAAAGTTTTAAACTATTGTGTTTCTTATTTAAATTACATTATTTAACTCTGAACTGATTTACTTTGAAGTTTCTGGGTAATGTTTTGTATAAAAAGGCAAAGCTAGGGTAAAAACTTGGTGGTTGAGAATGGATTGATCTGTTTTCAGTTATTCCTATGGGAAAAAATTGATTCCGAACTCAACTACATGCATCTGAATGCTCCTTCTGGGACAGATTAGCATCAAGTCTGGGGTTCTACTGTAACTGTAAAGATATAGTCACTGAGTAATTCTGCAGAATAAGAATGACTTTTAAAAATGAACATTTCCACAAAAAATGCAATTTTACATATACCTAATAACAAAACTACACCACAAATTGGAAGCCATATCATGGGGAATTGTCCCCAATGTACCGAAGAGGAAACTGCAGTCCTGGACAGGCAGCTCTCTTGACCATCCACACAGGAGCAGTGGTCCCGTTGTCGGCTTAGACTGTGTGTTCCTTTGTTTCCAGCTGCTGGTGAGCCGACTCCGACAGGTGAGAAGGAATCTGTAAGCACAGTCATGAAACAGCACACGCCATTGAATGCGTTTGAGGCCTCCTCTGACTCACCGGCCTTTGTGTGCTCTGCACCTGTTACCTTTCTTACCACCCCATCAAATGTGTCTTAGACAAATTGACACTAGGATAATAAACAACCTAAGCACCAAACACACCAAAATCATTTATAAGGTAATTACACTCTCAGAGAACCTTTGTAAGTCACATTCGCTGAGACTTCGAGACACTTTGTCCTTCTTCGGCTTCTTTTTTTCATGTATGAGTTTCCCAGCATGCACTTTTGTTTTACTTTGATTTCCAGGAAACTGAAAACTGTACTTACAATGATTTATTCCTGTGGTAGTTCTATTTTCTCCAGCACCCGGAGCAGGAGAAGGAGTCGCTGGGTCATATCACAGTCCCTTTCCAGTTTTAGAAAGAAGTTCCAAACTGTTTCCCACAGAGGAGGCCCGTTTCACTGTTGCACCACCAGCAGCATTCCACTCTCTTCACTCCCTCCCCAGTTTTGTTTTTTTATTTGTTTTCTCTGCTATGAATGTGAAAGTGAGACGATATATTATCGTTGTTCTGATTTACACCTCTCTAGTTAGTAAAAATGGTGAGCATGTCTTTACGCCAATGTTGGTTGCCTGAATATGTTCTTTGGTGAAGTATCTGTTCATATGCTCTGTCCATTTTTTACAAAATCTGGTTAATTGTGCCTTCTTGTTGAGAGGTGACCTTTTCTATAAATTTGAGAAATTGGGCCTTTGTCCATGTAGCATTTTTGCCATAGTTCGTGAGTTATCTTTTTATTCTTTGATGAAATATTTTGATGCGTGTAAATATCTCCCTTTCAAGAGGTCTAGTCATCTCATTTGTCTTCTGCTGTTGGTATGTTTTTATTATGGTTGATAGCGTGTTTATGCCATGTAATAGGCCCCCTAAGTTTGTCCTTACTTTTTTCTTGATGGTCTGAATAACTCTAGGTTTTCCATTGATGTCTTTAAACTATCTTGGGCTTGCATGCATCTAGAGTGTGAGATATGTCCTGTTTTGTTCTTCTGCAAAGGGATCGCCTGCTTTGCCAGTAGCATTTATTAAAGAGATGACCTCTTCCCATTTAATGTGTTGATGTTCTTTGTCAAAGGCCAGCTGTCTGTAGGTGGACGGATTTACTTTTCAATTCTGTTCCATTGGTCTATGTCCTATTGTTGTACCAGTAGCAGGCTGTTTGGCTACTCCATCTGTATAGATTTTGAGATTTGGAAGAGAGAGTTCCTAACTTTGTTTTTCTTTAGTAGTGCTTTGTTATCCAGGGTCTCCTTCCTTTCCATATAAAGCTGGTGATTAATTTTCCCACCTTTCTAAAGAAATATTTTGGAATTGGGATTGGGATTGCATTATATCTATACATCACTTTGGGTAGTATTGATATTATCACAATATTAAATGTTCCTATCAATGAGAATGACATATTCTTTGATTTAAAGCAAGTCACTTTTGGTTTCTTTTTTTTTTTTTAATAG
>NW_022103908.1:32777516-32779544 GCF_000313985.2 Echinops telfairi
CCTGGCTTTAATAAAGGTGAGGTGCTGATGGATCATATATGCAAATAAAGTTTTACTTCTTATTTGTCAATTTGAACACCGTTATTTCTGTTTTTGTTTGTGTGTGTGTGTGTGTGTGTGTGTGATTTTTCCCAGCACAATATTGAATATGTACGTGGGCAAAGAGCAGTTTTGTCTGGTTCTGGTTCACAAGAGAAGTGCTTCCCGTTTTCTCTGTGGAAAGTAAAGTTGGCTGTAGCTTTTGTATATATGGTCTTTATTATGTTGCATACTTTTTCATATAATCCCATGTTATTGTATGTTTTTATTGCATATGTGTTGGGTCTTATAAAATGGCTTTTGTGCATCAGCACAATGATCATGTGGTTCTTCTCTTTTCTTGATTCATCTTTTAGTGTTGAATCATCATTTAATATGGAATCCCACTTGGTAGTGATGTATTTTTTAAAATATGTTTTTATTGGATTCTATTGGTTAAGATGCTGTTGAACATATTTGGATGCATAGTAATGAGGGATATAAGTCTATATATTTATTTTCTCATGATGTCTGATACTGGTTTAAGTATCAGAGTTACTCTCATTTCATAAAATAAAATTTAAAATTGTTTCATCCTTTTCAATGTGCTAGAATAGTTTGAGTGGAAATAATGTTGGCTTTTCTCTTACTGTTTGGTAGAATATACCAATGAAGATGTCTGGGTATAAGCTTTTTGTGTTGGGAGGTTTTTAATGACATTGTCAATTTCTCTTTTTCTTCTGAATCTATTCAGATCTTCTACGTCAGATTGGGTTAGTATAGGTGGGTAGCGTGTTTTCTCAAACATTCTTAATAATAGCCCTCATGATCATCCTGTACCCCTTAAGAAAGTCTATCAACATTACTCTTTGGAATCTCAAAAAACAATCACCAGAAATTTCTGAACTGACCTTGAATTTGACTGGGCCAGCAGATTCCCACAGAAATCATTGTTCAGATTGGACTTGCTCTCTAGATCTTAATAGTAAATCCAGGACTCATTCTACTTATTCTTTACTCCATAAAATTACCTTCATTAGTTTAAATATTGTTTAAAATATTGGTGGAAATATCACTTTATATTCCTTTGAAGTTGTTGCTCCTGGAATAATGCTTTCATTACCAATGGACGTTCAGCAACTCAGTTGGCTGAGGTTCAGATGTTCACTTAAAACACTCAATTCTCAACTTCAGTAGCTATCCTATCAATGGTGATTCTTTCATCTTCCACCAGCTTCTAAATGTCAGCCACTAGTTCTTCATTTGACAAGGCTGATGGCCTTTATGCTCTTGACTCATCTTTGAAGTCTGTTTCCCAACCTACCTTCAACTGCTCAATTCATCTAAAAACTTGTTTTTCATGAGATAGCTTTTCTGAACCTTTGTTGCAATGCATTAGTGATTTGGGATATTATCTACATTAGCTTTGCTAAAGATTTGGTATCCCTTATCTCAATATTTGTCTCATTGCACATAATGTATCCTATCCTGCTACCACACACCCCTTAAGTCACCCTAAGAAACCTTGTCTACAATCATCCACTGGTTGCAGAGAAAAATCTTAGCACATTGTGTTTGAAATAAATCCATGTATTTAAGAAGTAGAATCCTAGAGGCCATGTTTTTTAACTTAAACTGGAGAGTGCCAAATACATATGTAAAAGCTCAGGCCTTATAGTGAAGGCCTACAAAGAGCTGACATTTTTAATGGACATGTAGGCAATAAATAGGGAATATTTCACGGACTGTCAGAAGAATGAGTAAATCTATCTTGAAGGAAGTATAATCAGAAGGTTCCTTGGATGTATGGATGAAGAGAGTGGTCACATAATCAAGCGAAACCAATCACTAGAGAAGAGATCGAGCTTGGTGAATTAGAAGGTTGAAAAAGAGAGAGGCCTTCAATGAGTTGAATGAGCACAGTGGTTGCAAAATGGACTCCAGTGGAACAATAATTGTCAGAATGTTGCATAACTGGGCAGAGTATTCTTCTCTTATGAATGAGGTCAG
>NW_022103908.1:32780465-32782668 GCF_000313985.2 Echinops telfairi
TTCCTATCCTCCCCTAGCCAATTTTCAATCCAGTTACTGTTTCCATAGATTGAGCTATCCTCACTCATATGCACAAAATCATACAAAATACAAACAGGAATCACACAAAGAAACAAACTTAACCAAAATGACTAGACAAAACAGAACAATAAAAAGTCAGCAGAAAGCCAGAAAAACCGAAACAGCTTTATATGGGTCAAAATGGAGATCCAATGAAGGCTATCACATTGTATCCTACCTGCTCTGATACACAGGCAATCCAGGTACGTGGAGTACAGTCGGAGGGGATTCATTAGAGCCTTAATCCATGTGAGGACCCTGCAAATGGGTTTGGGCCTTCTGCTGTCGTCCACAGTGTTCTGCAACCCACATGTTCACAAGTGAACCTCTGCTATCGTTCTTTCCCTCGGAATTGGATTTTATTATTTACAATCACTGGATACCACATGCTGGTGTGGTTCTCCCCTGTGGACTTAGGTGACACCTCACTTCGATTAATGCTTGTTTAAAACAAGCCTTTAACACCCCCCCCCACCCCACCCTATTCTTCCTGATATCCAGGTACCATCTGGTTCCCTCACCACACTCTGCTAATGCACTCGTGTCTTCAGTGATTGCTTCATGGGGGCTGGCATTGAGCAGGTCTGCAAAGTATTCTTATACAAAAAGTATGAACAGCAAAACGAAAAAGAAAAAAATCAGATAAGGACTTTAAAAAAAAGGCTGTTCTTTAAATGGTAGGTAAAGATAATATACCTGGTAAATAGGAAACCAGAATTCCAATTAAGGTGGGTAAGCCCTAAAGTCCACACTTTTTAATTTATCATTATTTTGTGCAGTTTCTGGAATATTCTCTTGGGTATAGTAACATAACAGAGCCCTCATGATGCAGTGGTTAGACAGTCAGCTGCTAACTAAAGGCCGATGGTTCAAACGCACTAGTTACTTCCAGGAGAAAAATGACGTGGTTTGCTTCTATAAAGATTTACACTCTTGAAAATCCTGTGAATTAGTCCTATCCTCTTGGGACAGTTGCAACTCAATGGGATGAATTTTATCCATTTTGGAAGGTAGTCTGGTTTAAAAGACACGGCAGTCACATGTAAAGAAGTTTAGGAACATTCTTAATTCACCATATCAAATAGCAAACTTGAATACTAAAAAGCGTAAAGCACTACAACAACAAAATCAAATTAAAGATACTTTCCCCAGTAAAATCTATACCGATATCTACCAAAATAAAACCAAACTGACTGCCATTGAGTCAGTTCTGACTCATAGCAACCCTATAGGAGAAGGTGTAACTTCCCTCGTGGGTTTGTAATACTATAACTCTTTATAGGAATCGAAAGCCTCATCTTTCCCATGCTGTTTTCAAGTTGATTCAGACTCAGAAGACCCATGCATGTCATATTAGAACTGTTCTCCATGAGTCTCTCAGTGGCTGAATTTTTAAAAAGTAGATTGTCAGAAATTGCCTCTGAGGTGCCTAAGGACAGCTTAGATTTTAGGTTCTCAGACATGGGTGGTTATTGAATTACCTGGGGATCTCTTGAAACTGTAGATCCCTGGGATCCTCCACCTAGGTATTTTGATTCATTAAGTCACCAGTGGAGCCCAGGGATTTGTAGTTTCAACATATCCCCAGGTGACTGCAATGATCGATAAAGTACGGGAACCTAGAGATCCAAGCTTTTGCTTAAAAGCTGCGCATGTTCACTCTTTGCACCATCATAAACTCCTGGAAAGTCCATAAATAACCAACAAAACTCCCAGCCTAGTAAGTGGAGAAGCAGAAAAGGAATGGTACTAGCCCTGAACGTGGACCTAGCCCAAGTCTGAACTTCTCTCGGAGCACTCACTTATCTCTGGCATGACATTTGGGAGACAACGGCTTGGTCAATATGGATGAGATCAATATTTGTGCATATTACAAAGAAAGATCCCCCAACAGAATTAAAAACCTGTGGTATGCAGAATATACAGCCTGGCTTGCTGAAAGTGCGAAGGACGTGTGGCACTTTCTAGTGAAGATGATGATTTACATATAGCTGCCCGTATGGATTATGGCTCAATGTGAACAAGACAAATCTCACAACCAGACCAAGAAGTAACATCACAATAAATGGAGAAAAGGTTGATGTTGTCAAAAATTTTCTCTGGCTTGAACTCACAATCAACACTACCGGGAGCAAGTTAAGAG
>NW_022103908.1:32783604-32786880 GCF_000313985.2 Echinops telfairi
ATGACAGGCGAATTGCACCCAAAAGAGTTGCCTGAGATGAATGAGCTGTCTGTCTAAATGGGGAGGTAGGCTTACAGATTCACATTGGGGAGCGTCCAGCCTCGTCTCTGCTCACTAAAAATCTCCATCTAAACTCCCGACAGGCCTATGGTGTCTAGTGTTGCACAGCCTCCTAGCCCCTACATACTCAGTAAAGACTGATTAGAGGGATGATACAGAAATGCAGACTCATGAGCCCACTCTGAAGTCACTAAAAATTATACCGGTGCAGCTCTGTCTCACAGCAGATTCCTGGGAAAAAAGAAGGTATCAAAATATATTGAATTGAAGTCATTTACTTCTATTATGGAAACATATAGATGGGAGCTTGTTCTACCACCTTTGTTATTATTGTTGTTGTTGTTAGGTGTCATAAAGCCAGTTGCAACCCATAGTGAGGCTGTGTACAAAGGAACAAAGCGCTGCCCAGTCCTGTGTCATCCCCACCATTGCTCTTATTTCGAGCCCATTGTCACACCGCTGTGTCAATTCCTCTTGTCTGTGGCCTTCCTCTTTTTCACTGCTGCTCTCACTTTGCAAAGTGGGACGTCCTTCTTCAGGGACAGGTCTCTCCTAATAAGATAACCAAGAAGCTCTGAGGAGCATTCTGGGGATACTTCTGCCAACAGTGATTTACTGGTTATTTTGTCAGTTCGTTTTACATTCAATATTATTCACCAGCACCATCATGGAAATGAATTGATTCATCTTCTGATTTTCTTATTCAAACTCCGACTTGAAAATACCAAGGCTTGGGTCAGGCCCATCATAGTCCACAAAGTAATCCCCTCGCTTTATAACACTCTAAGGAGGTCTTGTGCAGCAGATTGACCCAATGCAATGCTTCATTTGATGTCTTAGCTGCTGCTTCTGTGAGTGTTGATTGTCCTCGATAGCTTCAAACGTCTCTACATTTATCATGACGTTACCTATTGGTCCAGTTGCAGGGGTTCCAGCTTTCTGTGCATTGAGGTGCACAGGCCGAACTTCTTAGCTTCACCACAAAGTGCCTCCAGTCCTCACTTTCAGCAAGCAAGGTTGTGTCGTCTGCATATAGCAAATTGTTAACAAACCCTCTTCCAAACCTGATGCCGCATTCTTCTTCATAGAATCCAGTTTCTTTATTTGCTTAATAAACAGATTGAATAAATATAGTGAGAGTATAAAACCCTAGTGCAAAACTTTCTCTTATTTGTTCACATAACCACCTCTTGATCATTACACGAGTTCTGCACAAGCAAAATTTATGTTTTAATATTCCTATTCTTCTCAAAGTCATTCCTATTTTGTTATGATCCACACAGTCAAAGGACTTTTCATAGTCAGTGAAACACAAGTAAACATCTGTCAGTCCCTGCTTTCAGCCAAGATCAATCTGACATCAGCAATGGTATCCCTTGTGCCAAATCCTACTCTGAAGTTAGCCAGTTTCTTCCCTGCCAATATTCTTCCTGCAACCATTGTTGGATGATCTTTAACAGATTTTTTCATTGCTTGTAATATAAATGATATTGTCCTTTAACTTTTGTATTCTGTTGTGTTACCTTTCTTTGGAATGGGTACAAATATGGATCTCTTCCAGTCAGTTGGCCAAGTATCTACCATGCAAATGTTCTAGTACAAATGAGTGCGTGCTTTTAGTATCAGCTTGTTGAAACATTTCAATTGGTATTCCATTAAGTCCTGGAGCCTTGTGCTTTCAGTGCAACTTGAACTTCTTCCTTCTGTGCCATTCTTTGGCTCTTGCTCGTGTGCTGTTTCCTGAAATGGTGGTTTGCTAATCACTTCTCTTTGGTAAGTGGACTGTGCAGTATGCCCATCTTCTTTGGATGCTTCCTGAATTATTCAATATTTTGCACACAGAATCTTTCAATATTGCAAGTTGAACCTTGATTTTTTTTCTCTTTAGCTCTTCCAGTTTAAGATATGCTGAGAAGATTCTCCCCTTTTTTGGTTTTCTAACTCTAGGTCTTTGGACTTTTCATTCTAATATTTTAATTTATCTTCTCAGGCTACATTTTAAAATTCTTTGATTTTATTTTTTTGTTTTTTTCTCATTTGCCTCAGTTGCTGTACAACTAAAAGTGAGTTTCAGAGTCTCGTCTGACATCCACACTGATCTTGCCTTTCTTTCATGTCTTTTCAAGGAATTTTTGCTTTCATTGTGATTGATGTTCTTGATGTCACCCCACACAGCTCACTGGGTTTTCTGTTCTTAGTGTTCCCCAAATTCAGGTAGGACAGACTCCATGCCAGCTTTTGGCTCTCGTGGACTTGTTTTCATCTTCTTCAGCGTCAATCTGGGCTTACAGAGGAGTAACTGAGGATCTATCCCCTGGCCTCTTTTTAGCTGATGATCCTGAGCATTTCCATCATCTCTTCCCACAGATGTAACTGATTTGATTTATGTGTATTCCATCTAGAGAAGCCATGTGCACAGTTGTCATTTGTGTGGCTAATGAAAGATATTCGCTATGAATATTTTATTGGTCTGGTATCATGAAATCTTGTTTCATATCTATCATCAAAACCATAGTTTGCAACTCCTGTTCCTCTTTGTTTCCAACTTTGCATTTTCATCACTAGCTTTAGGACTTTTTGCACAAATTTGAATAAGTTATATTTATTAAATATCCTTAAGTATAGATAGATATACTCCTATCATAAAAAAACTTTGTACTTCAATATATATCTTGAAATATCTCTTTTGATGAAGAATGTTATTGTATCATTTTGAGCATAGTAAACTATATGGGTTTTCTGATTCAAGGTGACCACTACCAGTCCATTTTATTTCAGTAACCGCTAGGATATTCATCTTTATGTGTTCTATTTCATTTTTGATGACTTTCAGTTTTCCTACATTTATGCTTTGTACTTTCCAAGCAGATTTTTCTGTTTATGTCATTATGAGAAACTTGCTCCTCGTCAGTCATATTTTGATGGCTTTGAGAGACTCATCTCCGACCCTATCTCTGATAATGTTCTGCTTCTAATCATGATGTTTGCAGTATCTGAAAATATTTGGTTGCTATCCAAAGAGTGTTCACTCTTAAGTCCTCCATAGTGGGCAGCAGGTCCCTCCTTCCTTGTCTGTTCTTAGTCTGGAAGCCCTGCTGAAATCTGTTTGCTTTGGGTGACTGGTATTTGAAAGACCAGTGACATAGCATCCAGGAACACACAAGACACCAGAGTGTGACAAACTGAGAAACAATTGGTGTTTTTCCATTTTTAAAA
>NW_022103908.1:32786980-32788332 GCF_000313985.2 Echinops telfairi
CTGAGAAACAATTGGTGTTTTTCCATTTTTAAAACTTGGTTTGGAGGTTTAGAATCTTGGAATCCCACTTAATTGCCTAGTAAGATGCTCTGCTCTCTTCTATCCCTACTTCATAGGTAGTGCCTGAGGCTTAATGGCAAGCCGACCAACCAAGGAGCAGTTAGAGCCATAGAGGAAGAGAAGATGTCAGGAACATGGAGAGGATTAGGAACATGTGGCTATTAGCCTCCACGGCCAATTTTCTGCTTCTCTTCAGACCTGAAGAGCTAGATTTTTTTTCTATTTTTGAAATCTTGGTGGTATTAAATGGTAATATGTTTAGTGTTTTACATTGTTGACCACCATGTGGTGCTGAGCTATGATTACTGAACATTTTGGTCAAAGACTGTATAGAAAAGTCCTAATCAACAGTGGAAAAATGCAAAAAAGAATTTCAATGCTCACAAACACCAGATTTTCTGGAACCATAGTGGGTTTATGAACCCCTGAATCTATCACCCTGAGATAATCTTCAAATTCTAAATAATACATGTCCCCTAAAGGTTTCTTTAAGCAAAACAATAGTTTATCTTAGCTCGTAAATAGATCTGCCTTGAGGATTATGCACTTTTAAGAATGGAATGCAGAAGAGAAAGTTGACAGTAGCAACTGGAAAGATTAGATAAGCCCCTTATGGGTCAGGGAGTTTATAATACTTGGTAAGGGACAATTAAAAAAGATTGGGAATGGTTGCACAACTTGAAAAATGTACACTCAAAATTGCACACGTAGAAACTCTTGGTGTATGTTTTGCTGTGTCTATTCTTAGCAAATACAACAAAAATTAAATAAATAAGTATTTGCATTTCTTTATCACACATTTGTTTTGCCATTCTTGCAAAATAGATATATAACATCATATTTTCTACATCAACATTTTTACATAAATAAGTCAGTAACAACAATTACATCATATAACATATTTACTTTTTCAAATATGTTAATAACAGTATACCTGGCTTCTTTTGAGGTCTTATGTATTTCATTCTATGCATTAAAATATTATTTTGGGGAAAAAATGAGAAACATCTATGAATTGTATAAAGACGCTAGAGAAATAAAATAACACTAAAATCAGGAAAAAAAAAAAAAAGAAACTTTAAATTTTAATCTGATTGCTATTCCAACTCCCCTCTGTTGACTTAAATTCCTAATTCAGTCCTGAGCTAACTAAATTGCCTTGTTGTGCTTTCAATAGTGGGGAAATGAAAGTTCTAGCATTAATTGTACAGAGGTAAGCCTTGGCATGATCATTAATTAGTATAATGGGGGGAGCATATTAAACAGTTCTTAGCTTTAATCCACCACTATCA
>NW_022103908.1:32788432-32796056 GCF_000313985.2 Echinops telfairi
CATTAATTGTACAGAGGTAAGCCTTGGCATGATCATTAATTAGTATAATGGGGGGAGCATATTAAACAGTTCTTAGCTTTAATCCACCACTATCATCAGCTCTGTCCTCTCTCACCTCTCTAGAAATCTTGCTTTCAGATTAGATTCTGACATGACTCCTCTACACCACTTCATAAGTCTGCCAGTGTGATGGAGAGACTCCACAGGAAATGTACATCCTAAACATGACTCCTCAAGCATCACTCTTTAAATGCCTAGGTGACAAAAGCAGTTGCCATAAAAAAATTGGATAATTCCCAAAGCATGAAATGAAGATTCATTAATAAAAAGAACTAGTCAACATTCAAACATTTTAAGAGACAGCAGATAAGCAAGAGCCAATGGTACAAAAGGAAGAAGTTAAACTGTGCCCAAAGCATTAGCCAAAAGCAAAGGCCCAGGAATTAACAGAGTGCCAATTTAAATGTGTCAACAAGCTGATGAAGCTAGATAAGCACTCACTTATCTATGCCGCTGAGACTTATGCTAAAAGGCAGAAATGGACAGCAGGACGCACTGACTACTGCCAAGGAGTGATTCGCATTATGGAAAAGGCAAGTTGACAGAATCAGTGCACGGAAGGAGTTAATGCATTCCCAAAGTTTCCTGCTCATGAGGAGGGCATCCCTGACTTTGAAGTACAGGCATACAGGTGTGCCTAAAGAGGAACTCCAGAGGGAGAGAGGCTGCTTTCAGGAGATATTGAACTGCATCCCTTAAATGATTTAAATGCAACCCCCGTGTGCAGTTGCTAAACCAAAGTGCTGCACCCCAGGAAAGAGATGAGAAATTTTGAGGACGATTGAGCACTGTGAATTCTCATCATGGCTTAGCAAAAAGTGACTTGGTACATGTGTTTCAGTGATTATGAAGCTTCAGGGTGCTCGGTGGCCCTGAAATGCATCGTCACTGGTGTGACCAGTCTGGTGCCAGTGTAAGAGGCAATCAGACGAGGCGGAAATGAACTCCTTGCCCTTCTGCAATCTGCTCAGGCTCCAGGCACCTGTTCTTCTGGGAGTGGATGTCTGCATTACGCACTCACATCAAGATTATTTTTTCCTTCTTAAGTTGCTGTGTGTGGAGTGAATCAGGGGGAAAGAAGGCGGTGGAATGATTAAGTAGCTACCCTGCATGCAGCACCTAATAGTGGTATGTACAGATCTTTAAATACTGGGATATTTTACATAGGTTCCTTCTGTGGTGGAAAATGTCGCTATGGGTGGGAACACACTCCATGGTCCCTGACAACAACAAGCCTAATAGACACACATGGAAACCAAAGACTCCTTTGTATTTCTGTAGTCATAAAATAGAATGTTGCCTGATATCAGAAATTCACTGTAGATGCCACCCCCTTACAATGATCTCGCCTGTAGCCTCACTAGGATTCATTCATAATTGTTTTCTCATTTGCTTTGTCTAAGTTCCACATAAGGATATATTTCTAAATGTTATACTTGGTCCTTAAGTTCTGAGTGGGTAGCCAAATGGTTGGAAGTTCAAATCAATCCGGAGATGCCTACATAGTGTTTTCAAAGCCCAGTGATCTACTTTCAACAGGTCATGGGATTGAAACCCGTATGGCATAGGTTCTACTCGGTACATATGCAGTACCTGGAACCAGAGCAGCTTCCGAGCAGCTAACACAACCACCGGTGCTTATGTCTGAAGGATATATAGGTGGAACCAGGCAGCGTGGACTCTTGTATCTGACTTGCTCATTTACCACCATTAGTTTATGGCTGCTCATGTTTTAGTAAGTGTGGTTTATTTATTCCAGTTCTATTCTATTATATAGCTATGTCACAATTTATTTATCAACTTGATTGTAGATAGCCCTGAAAACACAAGAGTTAAGAACTTGGTTACTTAGCAGGAGTCAGATATTTGAACACCTTAGTTTTCACGGGGGAACAATTTGCTTCCTTCAAGATTTCAAACTTGAAAGCACGGGAGAGCACCTCTGCTGGATCCTGTAGGGTTAGTATGCAGCACAGTCAACTCGATACCAAGAGGGTTAATGAACCTCAGATTTCAAATTACTAAGGATTCTTACGTATGGCTTTTTAGGCACCTGACCATGCATTACTGTTAGAAATAGAGCTATTGTGAGGAGGGGGCAGGCTACTTTTCATGTGCCTCTTCAAACTAGGTGGATAACGGAAACCTTTCTCCATATCATTGCATCAATAGACATCTGCGATGTTTGAGAGTTGCTCTTGCTCCACGTTCTGAACAATACTTGATTTTTTCTGACTTTTCCATGTTAGGTATTCAAGTGGTTGCTCATGGTATGTCATTTCCCATTTCTCTGGTTGCTAATGACACTGGTATCTTTCCATAGGTTTCGGAGACATTTGGATATCCTACATTTGAAGTTCCTGATCAAATTTCATGTCTATTTTAAACATAGCTTGTAGCTTTATTTTTATATGAATTTGTAATTCTTTTCGAACTATTCTGTATTACATTTTGCAATGCTACATCAGACATGTAATGCATATCATGCAACATATGTGATGCATCACATGTATGATACATAGGATGCAATGCTGCATCACACATAATCAGTATTTTCTCACTCTCTGTAACTTACATTTTAACTCCATTCTTTCCACTAAAGCAAACAAATTTATAAATTTTAAAATGGTTTTGTTGATGTACAATTCAATAGCATACACTGCTCTAGGTAAGTCACTTTTATAAATGAGTTGCATAGGCTTCATTGCTGTTCTAGTGTGCCCTTCCCCCTCCAGAATTCATTATTTGCCCCCCAGTTCCAACCCCCTCCCCATCCGTGATATACCATCACATCAGTGATCTTCTCTATGCAGCTGCTCCTTCTGTGTTTCATAAACTGGGAAAAATAACAGAAACAATAAAAACAGAAAGAAAAATAAGAACGAGAAGAAAGAGTAATAAAGAAAAGGCTGCTGGTAATATTAAAATAAGCCAGAAGAAAAATTTCTGTCATGAACAAAAGAAAAATATTTAAACCTAGAGCAAATTCAGGTTGGGTCAATCAGTTACTATAGTATAATGTAATTCCACCCACCATCATCAAGATGAAAATAATCTCTGTCTGATCCCTCATCCATAGCCAGAGGGGATCTGCCAGAGGATAAGTCCAACTACATACTCTGCAAATGAACTTTGACCTCCCACTGTCCTCCACGTCCTTCTACAGATTGCAGATTGCTTGCTTGCAATTTAAACCTCTGTCACTTTTCGTTCATCACAATTAGATTCTGTGATTGTCACCTTTACAGCACACAGGCTGGTGCACTTCTTCCAAGGGAACTTAGTTGGCATGTCACTTACATGTCCACTTGCTTGAATACAAGCCTTTTGGGTTCCAGATCCTATTCCAGTTGATAGCTGAGAGTCATCTGCTGTCTTCACCACGCTTTGCTGTCGCACCCTTATCTTCAGCATTCTCTTCAGGAAGGCGAGAATCAACAGGGCCAGGTTATAAGAACTAATTGTTCTTGATCAGGGGGTTGAATTAGGTGGGAGCCCAGAATCCATCTGCCTGTCCATGGGTTATGAATGACTCTGGTTTAATGTAGCAGTCTGATTATCATTTTATGACAGAGAAAATATTATCAATCATCTCCCTGCGGCATAAGGCAGTTCTATTTTAATGTATTCTAATTAATGAATCTGTTATCAAATGGTTATTCTGTTTCAAAACTATTACTTTTCCTAAGGTAGTTAAGGTAGATCATGTACATTATCTGCTATGTGATCTTTTGTAAGCATAATTGTTTTGCTCTCAGTGAGGCAACCATTCCACCTGAAAATAATTTTTCTTTATAGCATAAGCTAGGGGAAAGATTTAGTTGGTTTCATATGACTTTCAGACTGACTCAGCACAATTAATGAAGGCTATCTTTTCCCATTGATTTTCATCTTTGTCATCAATTAAGACCAAGGCATGTAGGTCACTTTCTGGCTCCATGACAGTGGCCCGTGTTTCTATTCTATGACGAACTGCACTGTCTTAACTGTTGCATCTTTCACTTACGTGTGATATTCAGATTCTCAAATGTTCTTCTGCTTTCTTCTATGTCTTAGCTATGCTTGATCTTCTGCAAGTCAAATGTGGTAAGGCGCAAAGCATGGCTAATTAGGTTTCATTCCATACATTCTCATATTTATTCCATGGCTCTGTGATTAGTGGAAGGCCATAGACAAGTTTTCTCAGCAATGAACATGTCCTAGAGTGGCTTCAAACATGTCTAATAAAACTCGGTGGCTGACAAGATCTCCGGAGCAGTGCAAGGCAGAGAGGTCACCCCTGAGGGCTGTGCCAACTTTCTTCTTGGGACTGTAAAGTGGCAGTCTTGCTAGACCTCTTTTTTTTCCCCTTTCTTTTTTCTGTTTCAAAACGACTTCATTGGGACTTAATACAGATATCATATCATACCACAGTTCAATCATATCAAGCAGTACTGTACAATTGCTACCACAATCAGTTTTGTATCATTTTCCATCCTGAACTCCTTGACCTCAGCTCCCTTTTACCGTCCCCCACCCACCACCAACACCGAACACTCCAGAAACCCCGATTCCACTCACTGCGCCTAAAGGCTCATCAACCCTGGGTTCCATATACTGAAAAACAGAAGCATATCACAAAAACTCAAGAGGCTGACCCCCATTAACATAACACATCTGAGATAAACCCCACTATGAACAAACAAAGAACAAAAATGCAGAAAATGTTCAAAACCAGAAGCTTGTTGAACTGTTGGTAGGCAGACAGTCATGACCTGCTACATCCATGCCCGAGATGCTGTATTAGTCCAATTGTGAGGGTTTGCTTTTTGTCCTTACATTGTGTTATAATTCATACTGAAGGCTGTAGTCTTTGCTCTTCATCAGTGGGTGAGTCATGCCTTCTCGGTCTCCAGCAAGCAGGCAGGGCTTTGTCATTTGCAGATGGCAGGTTGTATTTGAGGCTTCCTCCAATCCCTACGGCAGTTTCTTGTATTATTAAGTCAGCATACAGACTGAATACATAGAAGGCTACAACCTTGAGACATATTCCTGATTTTAAAACATAAAATACCCCCCTTTTTGCGTACAACTACCTCTTAATCTATATTTAGGTTGTACATGAGCACAATTAAACCTGTCAGTTTGTCACATGGTGTTGGATTGTGTTACTGTGATGCTGGAAGTTATGCTACCAGTGTTTCAAAAACCACCGGAGACACCTGTGTCTAGTGGACCGCTCATTCTGTGATGCTCACCTTCCCAACACAATCACTGAAGAAAAAATTGATGCATAAGAATATGTGGTGAAGAAAGCTGCTGGTGCCTGGCTACTACAAGATATAGCATCTCGGGTCTTAAAAGCTTAAGGTTAAACAAGGGGGTCATTTAGCAGGGAAGCAACAAAACCCACATGGAAGAAGCACATCAGCCTGTGTGATCACAGGACCCAAACCAAACAAAGGCAAAGCCCATCTGCAGACAATTAGACATTCCCTAACAGAAGGGTCATCGGGAAGGAGTGAGTCATCCAGGGTGTAGTATAGCACTGACGGAACACGCAACATTCTTTAATGCATCCTCTCCCTGCCCCCCAACTATTGTGACCCCAGTTCTACCTTACAAATCTGGCTAGAGCAGAAAATCTACAAATAAGAACTCAGAATCCAGGACAGTTAAAACCCTAAGGAACAGTAATGAGAGTAGTGATAACATGAGGGTAGGGGGGAAAGGGAGAAATTATTGTAATGATTGACATATATCACCACTCCATCACCTCGAGGGAGATGAACAACAGAAACGTGGGTGAAGGACGACCGTGTGTGGTGTAAGATATGAAAAATTAAAAAATTACAACTTATGAAGTGTACATGGGGGTGGGAGGGTGGAAGGGAGGTAAAAAAGAGGAGCTGAAACCAAGGGCTCAAGTAGAAGGAAAGTATTTTGAAAATAATGATGGCAACATATGTACAAATATGCTGGATACAATTGATGTATGGATTGTTACAAGAGCTGGGGTCATGTCTGCCCAGTAACAAAACTATAGTCGGCGCATTGCAGTGAAGTTTCTAGGCTAACAAGGTAGACGGCAGAAAGAATAAGCAGCGTGCTGCGGAGGAACTAGACTCTGAAAACTTTATGAATAATCTGGCAGAGGACACCCAATAAGATATCTGCTTCCTCTATCATTTAGAGACTTCCTGTTAGTTGTGGGAAGAGCAAGATGTAACACTGTATCCTTCCCTTTAGAAAGAATATCTCAATATGCCCTGTACTCCTGAACCTTTAGTAATTCCCATGAAGATACAAGCACCTGAATTATTGTCAGGTTAATTTTCTACCTTCTAGGATACTTATGTATTAGCTATAAGTCTCCAGTTATTGATACTCATTTTATATCAGGTACAAACAGCATGCAAGTAATATACCATACCAGTGTGACATCTTGTGGAAGAGAAATGTGACCAATATTCTTCTAAACTAAATGATCTGCCTTGTTGGGGAGTTGCTATATTTTGAATAAGACTGTTAAAGTATGTTGTTGCCCTTGGCAGCTGAGGGGAAACTGTTTCTGGTGAGTCTTCAAACCAGGAATTGAATAGGGGCGGGGGGTGCACTGGCTAGTCAATAACTGCCTACAAAATGCCAGGACATACATCAATTTGTTTAAGCAATAAAATCACATCTGGAACAGCAGTTACTAATGGAGTCATCACCTGGTTAAGTTTACAATAAACTACTGTCATTCTCCAAAATAAATCTTTTTTTTTTGCATAAGCCAAAGAGTTGAGCAATATGGCGATTTGATAGGACTCACCACAGTGTGCACCCTTCAATTCTGGGTGGTGACCCAATCTCTGAAATCACTCCAGGAAGGCGGTGTTACTTTTCAATGGACTGTCTATGTAGGTAGATAGAGTTCAACTGGCTGCTCTTACCACCCTAGTCCTTATTCCACATGTCGAGACTCCAACATAGGGCATCTTCCAGGTGCTGAGTATGTCAATTCCAATTCTGCAATTTGAAAGCAGAGCTCTAACTATGGGATCTCTTTGGGGATCCACTGGACTCGTTGTGAGATAGATCTGACCTAAGACTCTATGAAGAGCCTAACTCCCACATGCCCACAATCAGACTTTTGGGTCACAGGGAGTGTCCTGGAATTAGTGTGAATTCAGAGCCAGTGTCCAGTAATTCCTGGAATTTCCCTTTCCCCTATTGAACAGTAACTCTCATAAAAGACCACAGTACCCCCTGAGACAGACAGGAGAGAGGTTAACACCATATAATCTTGACAGTGCAGTCCAGTGGGATCCTGCCTCAAGTCTATTCAGGAAGTGTAGGTTTGTAAAGTAGTTCAAGGCTTGGCATTTACTGAGAGCCATGCTTATTCTGGCAATTCAAGCTGGCTATTCACTTGGCCTAGAACTCGTCTGCTTATACAAATAAATATTATAAATATTCAGAAGATTTCACAGATATTTCACTCCTATTTCACACCATGCCTAAGAAACCAACACAAGTCTATATGACTCAGGCTACCATATATACTCATGTATAAGCTGAGTTTTTCAGCACATTTTTT
>NW_022103908.1:32796988-32830141 GCF_000313985.2 Echinops telfairi
TCTGTTGGCCAAGATAATTCAACATTATTAAGAGTTCAGTTTGCCCAGCTAGCTATCTGCCCAGGTATCCCTCTTCCAAGTGTTAGACACCCATTCTTTCGAATCAATCTTCTTCCTTTTACTTCAGACACAGTTCAAGGTTGGGAAATCAATTGGCATTGTACATCAACATTCTTACAATACTGACTTTGAGTTTGGTTTTTGGCAATATCAACTTTGTTACCACAAGAAACGATCTTTCTTTAAGGGTGCAGATGACAATTTTTCTATACTTTATAGAGCATTTAAGCTCTGATTCTGAAGCTTTGACCTCATATATTTTCTCCATCCCCTTCTCTATTGTGAGTGGAACTGATCAAACAGCTTCCTTATTCTTCTCATCTGGATGTAACTACAGGAAAATTATTAAACACATAATTATGCAGAACCTTGCTTCTTACCAATACTTGATGTTCTAGTGGAGATACTTTGTGTATGAATATTGCAACCTCTCATCATGAACTAGGATCTCCGTCTTTACTAATATAGACAGTCATCAGTGCCTTTAAGACTTGAGAAAGGATTTAGAAAACTCATCCTTACAATTTTGTTTTTATAGAACTCCTCCTGGTACCAAATGTCTTAGACAAGGTTTTCTACGGAAGCAAAATCAAAACCAGTAAAATATATATACACATATAAAAAAAGAGAGAGAGAGAGAAAATGAAAGAATGTGTGTAAGAGAGAAAGAGAGAGAGAGAGATTATGTTAAGAAAATGGTTGAAGAAGCTGGAAGGTTCCAATCCATGTAAGGCTACAGTCTCCTTCAATCATGTATCCATGGGTGTTGTTGAATCCAAGATTGGCATGTAAGAGGCTGGACAGACTCTGGGAGTTAATGAAATCCCAGGTCAGCAGGCAATATGGTAGACTTCTAACTCAAACCCCAAGAATTGAGCTCAGATGAAGATAGCCAAAGGCAGAATTTAGAGTACGTGAAAAGGTAGTGAGCTTTTTCCATATAGATTGAATGCAGGTCACAGGTTTGGTCATAATAGAGAAGGGAAAATAAAACATCAAAGAATCAATCTCAGTCTTAAATTTCACTTCTTGGGTAAACCCTACCACAATATCACATACATGAGGAGAGAAGTGTTCACCTCAAATCATGTTTTGGGCTTCAGAAAACACAGTGTTGCTTTGTTACACAAAAAGCTCTGATTGTAGAAGGAGAATGTCTAGCTGGAGACTTGTAAAAGCATTGAGGTTGTTAAGAGAATGAACTAAAGAGGGATGGGAAGCAAAGTATTTGATTCCTAGCATGGCGATTTTGGTTACTGCTAATGTCAATGGATATTAGAAGCAAGAGATGCAAAAGAATGGACTTTAATTAAGACTTCATAATTGGTTCAGATATCAACATCTATAGAATGAGAAAACAAAGATCAGAAGTTGCAATGTGGCAGATATTATCACGAGACAATGTGCGATCCAACAGAAGCGGGGTGCTGTCCATGCCAGATGCCAAATGGCAGTTGATGGTATTGTTGATGGAAGCATGAGACTTTCATTGCAAACTCCAGAAATACTTGATAATGACTCTGCCGAATGCTAACCTCAACAAGAAGGAAAACGAGGCCCTGGCAACAGGTTAATACTTTTCAACAAGATCAATTTAAAAAACCCATGAGTAAGGGAGACTGGTAGAAATGATGTCATCTTCGAATGAGTAATGTGAGCACAGAAATGATGTTGGGTCCAAGGTCACCCATTCAGTTGGTGGCATCAAGCCTGAATTCTGCCCTGCTGTCCCCATCCTTCTTCTTGACAGCTGCTTTCATCTTCATGACTCTCAGTTTGAACTCGCTGTTGGAACACTTTGCTCAGAATTTCAAGCACTTCCCTGTGAAACAGAGATTTCACAGTCAAGGTCATCTGTATGGGTTACTCCATCATGCCATAGCTACTAAAACCTCCATTACAGAATGAATAGAGAACATCGCAATAAATGGAGAAAAGATTGACAGTGCTAAAGATTTCATCTTGCCTGATTCCACTATCAATGCTCATAGAAGCAGCAGCCAAGAGATCTAAGGAGACAATGCATTAGGTCGAACTTCTGCACACAACCCTGTACAGTGTTGTAAAGCAAAAATGTTTCTTTGAGGACTAAGCTATGCCTGACCCAAGCCATGAAATTTTTAGTTGCCTCATACGCTTGTAAAAGATGGACCTTAAATAAAGAAAACTAAAGAAAAATCTATGCATTTGAACTACAGTGTTGGCAAAGAATATTGAAAGTTCATTGGCCTTCCAAAAGAACAAAGAGGTCAATCTTACTTAAAGGACGTACATGCAGAAGCCTCCTTAGAGGCAATAATGCTGAGACTTGGTCTCAGGTACTTTGGACATGTTCTCAGGAGAGACCAGTCCCTGGAGAAGGACATCATGCTTGGTAAAGGCGAGGGACAGTGGAAAAGAGGAAGGCCTCAAGGAGATAGATTGACACAATAGCTACAACAATTGGCTCAAAAATAAGAAAAAAATCTGAGGATGGCACAGGACCAGGAGGTATTTTGTTCTGATATACCTAGCGTCACCATAAGTCACCAGACAACAGCAATGTACACATATTTCTGACAACTGTACATACGTTCTTTGAAATCAAGGAGTGTTTCCATCAACATTTCTCCAGGGTTTACTTTATACCATCCACTGAGAAAACAGGCAACTCTCAGAGACAAATGAACCGGAGAAAAATAGCATTCACTCCCCAATTCAACTCTATTTTTCATTGAGTGCACAATACATGTCAAATATTATGTTAGGAGACTGAATTGTCCTCTCTAGAGTAGAATTTCTATAAGAACTAGGAATCCCAGAATCACAACAGTTTATAACTAAATGTATCATAAAGTTGAACTACTTTATCAGATAGCAAAAATCAGAAACACAAGAAAATAAATTGATTTAATATCTGCAGAAAGATGTAGAATCAAGCTATCCTGGGACGTAGAAAAATATATTTTCTGAGGAAGAAGAAGAGAGTCAGGAAAGAAATGTTGTATGCTCATTTAAATTCAGCTGCTTCTGAGATACCATTTTCTCTTATTTCTCCCTTCCAAAGCTTTCATGGGCAAAATTAGGAAGTCATTTAAGAATGGACCAAGGTGAAAAGTTTGCTAGGAAACAATTCTCTGACGATGCTGCCAAACTTCCACATCTTCTTTTTGTAGGCACTTCCTCTGGCAGCACTGAGGTGCCGAAGAAACGCAAACCAGTATTTCCAAAATACACACTGATTTCCTTAATTCTCCAAAAACTTTACCTTCCCAGCCTCACCCACCATGTTGCCACAAGAGCTGTGGCAAGAAAAAAAATCACAGCAAGAGGAGGATAATGTACCTTTCTTAGATAAATTACAATATTTCTGGCAAATTAGATTTGCACGGTCACTTTAACCATATTACAGCTAGCTCAGGCCATACCTTCTCCATCCCTTCCTCAAAAATCATTGAACAGCTACAGTTCAGTGGTTTTAGAGCATTTATTTTGACCCATTTTCCTTTTCTTTTTTGAAAAATCAGGACAACACTATTTCCTTGCAAGACACCATTAATGGTTTTTGGGTTCCACTTAAGAGCTGGAGAGTTCAGTGTGGTTGTGGGATTATAAAGAGGCTTTCCCCCAGCGTTGTCTCCCCCAAAGACATGGCAAAGAGTAGAAGCCATTTGCCAGCATGTGGTGGGAGTTCAGATGTTTAGAGACATCCTCCCTGAAGGCAGTCAGTCACTAGACTACCATCTGAGCCCAGCACAAGAGGGACCCCCTCCCTGCTGTTAAGGACAATGGGCTACTTCTCCCTAAACTTGTGGTCTTTGGCTTGGTTCCTGTAGGTGAGGTTTCCACCCTACTGATAATGGTTTCTATAGTGAGCCAGAGAACAGGTCAAACCGGCTGAGTGATATCCAACATTAAGCTGCCTCCCTGAATCTGGGTCTGCCCATCTTGTCCCACATACACCACCATTACCTCCCCTTCCTATTATGTGGATACCCCTAGATCATCCCCCTCCTATTACTGTATTACCTATAACACAACCGTTTCCTGTGACATATGTCTTCACCTGTAATTAGGGGTCCCCAGAGAATATAAAAGCCTTGGTTAGCAACAAATCTCTCTCTCTCTCTCTCTCCACATTCTACCATGAAATGTGTCTGACTCCATTATTTCAATCTCTCTTCTCTCTCATGCTCTCTATGACTTGACTATAATCTTGACTTATCATCGCTGTACAATTGCGCCTACTGGACCTGTGATGATGTGTTTCCCTCACATTCGGTGTCATAGAAAGATCAATGAACTCAGAGGCACTCTGCGTCATGCCAATCTAGGTTCCCAGCCACGTCACTACCTTTGCCTCAGGATTGGTATGTATATGATCTATCACCATTTAATGGAAATGTTAAAAATTAATTACTTTTTTATTTTGCTGGTATTGATAACATGGCAAAATATTAACCTAAGCCACTAGACTAACATGGCTTAAAGCCTAGTCAGTTCCTGTGTGGTTCTGAAGAAACAGCTTTGTGCCTCATTTGGGAAGAGAATGCCCTCTTCAATAAATGGTGCTGGAAAAACTGTATTTCCATTGGCAGAAGAATCAACCAGGACCCATACCTCACCCCATGCACAAAATCAACTTTTTGTGGATCACAGAGCTCAATGCAAATCCGAAAGCTATCAGGATCATCATTGAGAAAGTTGGGACAAATGAGGGGTCTCTGGGCATGGTACACAGGGACTGCAGGATATAACAAAGGAATCAAATAGAGTGGAAGAAAAAAAAATAGATGGCTGGGACCTATTAAAAATAAAACACTTATGTACATCCAAATATTTCACCAAAAATTTTAAATGAGACACTATGGATTGGGAAAAGATATTTTAGCATTGACATAACAGATAAAGGTCTAGTTACTGAAATCTATAGAATTCTGCAATACAACAATAGGGAAAAAAATAATAATAACCCTCTTAAAACGTGGTAAAGGAGCCTGAATAGAAAATTCACCAAGGGCGACAGTCAAATGGCTAATATGCACATGAAGAAGTGCTCTTTCAAACTAGCCATCTGAAAAATTCAACTCAAAACAATGATGAGATACTACTATGTAACACCCACAACCACAGCCCAAGTTTTACAAGTAGAGAACAACACATTCTGAAGAGGATAAGGGATTAGAACTTCTGGTGGTCTTTTAAATACATAAAACCCCTGTGGAAAACTATATGGGGATTCCTAAAACAACCATCAATAAAAATACCATACAACCCAGCAATACTATCATTTTGGGGTGTGTTAGTCTGGGCAGACTAGAGAAACAAATTCATAAACACATTCATGTGTATAAAACAGGGCTTTATATAAAGAGTAATTGTATAATAAGAAAACATCCCAGCCCAGTCCAGATCAAGTCCATAAGTCTGATATTAGCCCATATGTTTGATACCAATCTATAAATTCCTCTTCAGACTCAGGAAACATATGCAATGAGGGCAAATGCGAAGATCAAAGGCCAGTGGATGGAAATTCTTGTGGATGCAGCGGCGGTATAAGCATCTCAGTGCTGGTAGGGGTCTCCACGCGGCTCCTCCAGCTCAGGGTACTAGCACAGCTCCATGTGTCTCGTTAGCTGCAGTGTCTGCCAGGGAATGAGTTTGTGTCCCACCTCCAGTGAGCTATTTATTTCCTTAGTGCCTCCAAATGAGGTCATCAAGCTGTGACCCGATTGACAGTCTAAACTCCACCCCTTCACTCTTAAGTCTCAAATTGACAACAGATTATGTAACTACTGCACTGGGCACCTGCATCAAAGAAATAAGAGACAGATCACAAGCAGAGGTATACTCTCCCATGTTCATTGCATCACAGTTCACAATAGCAAGAAACTGGAAGCAGCCAAATTCCCATCAGTAGAACAATGGATAAAAAAACCCAAAAAAACTATGGTGTATACACCCAATGGAATGTTGCACATCTGCTAGAGCAGTGATGAAACCATGAACCGCCACATGACATGGAGGGATCTGTAAATCATTATGCTGGGTGAAGCTTGTCAGTCACAAAAGGGCAAATACTGTATGAGTGCCCTGATGTCAAGATAAATAGCAGATGAAGGCACACCCACGCTTTCATGCCATGTAACCAGCTAAGCAAGGCTGCCAAGCAATGTGGAAGAGAGTGAGACCGGTGCCCATGACCCCTATACCACCCTCTCTATATGCATACCTTGGAAACCACTTTGAAGAGGAATTCTCATTTCAACCGGGATCAGATTTTCAAGAGTGGGAGAAAGGAAATGACCATTTAGTGGCTTCTATGAAATATGGGATGAGGTCCCCCAAACTAGCAGACATTCCTCCTAGAGTGATAAGAGATACTGATGGGAAAATAAGGATAATGGGGGGTAAGGGAAGCATACGTGCCTTGGGAGAAAAGCGCATTTCTGGTTGTAGAAAAAGGAAAGGATCAGCCTCCTATTGGGGGGAAAATGACTAATAGTATTTTCACAGACCCCCAAGGGGAGAGGATGCCTGGCACTGTGCTCTTAGTAGGGCACATTGGTCTGAGTTTCTATAGACCCAGGCCATGGACCATGGAATAATGGAACCTTGAACCCTGGATCTTTGAGGCACACATCATACTCCAAAGTCCGCACCAGAGAGAGGTTATATGGAAACCCCATTAGGAGAACTGGCCTCTGCCTCAAACACACCTGCAAGCTGAGGACTTCAGGCTGAAACTACATGGTGTGTGAAGAAGCAGAGACCAAGTATACCAAGGGTATGTAATGGTCAGTAAGTGGACTAACATGCACATACTACTTCAACGTCCTACTTGCTTCATGATAGCTATGTGTTATTCTGGCAGATCTGTGTCTGACACTGTCAGTAACATTATTGTAAATTGTTCCTGACTTCAACTCCCATTGTCTGTGTAAATAATGCCCAGTCACTTAATTCCAAGTTAATAGTCCATGTATTATGCTTGAGGTTAGACTAAACTTGTTAATCTCCTTTTCTCAATTGTGTTTTGAATACATTGCCATGGCTAAATCCATGATACTATGCACAGAAAGCTCTTTTCTCTCGAGGGAGCTATTTGACACGATTCTGGACCATAAAATAGCAAAGGTATCTCTAAGATGAACCAGAGACAGAAGGAAAACTTAGATTTAGGAATGGATTTTAGGCTTGCACTTAATCCAAGCTCCAATCTAAGAATAATTAATTATTATTACATGACCCTGCTTGATACTTGCCCTAATGAAGGTAACACAGAAGATACGGGTGCTTCAGCAAAGTATGATGAAGAAAGTATATGGTGTCTGTCTATTAGAAAGAATAGCATCTGGGTTCTTAAAAGCTTGTTTTCAAACAAGCAGCAATTTTAGTGAGATATCAGCTAACTCCACATGGAAGAAGCAAACCAACATCTGTGATCGAAGGATTGTAAATGATATAATCCAAATCCAAAGGAGGCAACAGTATCAGAGTTCAATTGTGAGACTCTGGTTTGCAAAAGGCTGTGGATGACAGTGGAAGCCCAAAATACATTTTCAGGAGGTACACAGGGAATAAGTCTCTGAGGACCATAATTGAAGGATGGGAATAACTAGGTGATCAGACATAGAGTACTGTAGAGTTGTTATAGTAGATTAAAATGATAAATCCGACTTGAGTGGTTAAAATGCTTTCATTTGATGTCCCTTTTGGTGCATGTTGAGCTTGAACTGATTTTTAAATAATGAATGGTGTTTTTCCCTTCAAATTTGGTTGATCACCATGGTATTTTGTCATTGCTGGTAGGCTTCTTGACTCTTTTATGTATTTTTCTATGTTTTTTGGTATACGAAACCAAGGCTGGTTAAATCTATAGAGAGTGAATCTATAGAATCTTATTATATAGAATATGGGTTTCTGGTGGGAGAGGGTGTACATATGGCATGAGATGCAAGGGGTAATTGAGAGCTGATGTCAAGGAGTAAAAGAAGAAAGAAAACATTTTGAAAATGATTGTGATAGTGATTGTACAACACTGCTTGACATGACTGAACTATTGAATGGTATGATTTTGCAATATGTCCTAATAAAATGGTTTTGGGGCAAAATATTTGTCCTAAGGCTGAAAAAATATATTTTTTGAAATAACAATGAAGTAAAATAGTAATGCAAACATGCAAATACCAGTCTGTATCACACAAAATCATCAAGTCAGTCAGCGAATAAAATCAATCTCTAAAGTAGTTCCATGAATAGAAATATTAACATGGATATAAGCTTATTTGTAATGTGAAAATTATTATGGCATGAGCTATTTAGGCAGAAAAAAAGACAGAAACATAATAATCATGAAACAAATATTTTATATCATTACAAATGTCTTAGAAAACTATTTATTTCTGAAAAGATTATCATATATCAAACTTTTCATTCATTTGTAGCTTATTTCAAAAAATGTAACTTGTTAAGAGTTCACTATTAATATGTTAATATGCCACTGCACTACAAATGTCAATAGCATCTTAATTGAAGGCTATAATTAATTTTATGAAGTCAATAAAATATGAACAGTTTATACCTCAAAAAAATAATTTGTGTAAAATTGGTTTTTTTTCCATAGAATTTTAACCTCCCTCATGTGAGAGCTCTCATTTGTGCGCCTGCATCCGTGCCAGCATTTCATTAGTTTTGCCCCATTAGCTAGTCCAGACTACAACGTTTAATAAAGATAGTGGTTTTCTAAACTCAGAAATCCTAACTCACTTCCATGGAATCAGTTCTTACTCATAGAAACCCGATAGCACAGAGTAGAACTGTAAAACCGTATGTGAGTAAAAGCTCACCTTTCTCCCACAAGTGAATGGTAGTTTCCAACTGCGGACCTTGCAATTAGAAATAGCCCAGTATGGCACCAAGGGTGAACATTTTCAATGGTTTTGAAGCCTAGCTAGTCTTAAAGGGGAAGAAGACTCTGCTCCCAGTCTCTAACAGGACAGCGCTAATCCATGGTGGACAGCGCTAATCCATGGTGGACAGCGCTAATCCATGGTGGACAGCGCTAATCCATGGTAGACAGCGCTAATCCATGGTGGACAGCGCCCAAAGGAAAACACACAGTATCACCACGAAGGGATCCAATATTTGAGAGACATGGATCTGAATAATTTCATGTTTGATATTTTTCTACAATTTAGTCATGATGGAAGCTGGTTGGCTAATTCTATTTTAGGTAGACAAAATTATTGAAAGGGGTAAACTGAAAGTTTACAGCTAGACCAAGTGCCCAACAGAAAATCTAAAAGTTGCCATGTATGCCATAAAACAAAGACTTATTCTCTGATATGACTGAATATCAGAACCAAAGGTTTACTTAAGTGGCTGGAGAAGACTGCCAGTTGAACTGGCTGTTTTGAGTGCTGTCTGAGGTTAAAGTGAGGGCTTTTATTGAGAAGAAACAGGATGCTGAAGCTTGGGGTGGGGAATTAATGAGTGGATAACCATAAATCTTGGGGCATTGAGCCTCTAAATTCTACTGAATCACCCGGTCAACAGAACTAGCCCTCTTACTTCCTTGGGAAGAGATTAGACCATTTTGTCACCCAGTCCCCCCCTCCGGGAAAACCAGCATTCTTTTCAACCCCTTCTGCTGAGATTAACACCACTTTACTTGAAGAATATTTCCTGGAGTTACCATCTGCAGTGGCAAATAGGTCATTGCCTAGGGCATCAACTGAGACAGATATCTATAAGACATTGCTGGATTTCTGCAGGACTCATGACCAGTATCCATTTTGGCCTCTAGACATATAGCCAGCTTTAAGTCCCTGTGAACCCACAAAAGGGAAGTATAATGTGTGACCCAGGAGAAGGGATGCTATACTCCAGAAAAGTTGCTTGCTTTTTTCCTAATATATATAAAAAGAAAACTGTGTAATATGTGAGTGAATGGCTCTTACGGATCTTGGATAATTGTACAAGTAACATGAAGTTATAACAGCCAGAGTTTTTTGATATATGTTCACAAGCACAGATTATTCATTCAGTGTTTCAGCTTGAATGGCTAGAAATAATCTAGTAGTTTATTTGATTGGCTCACAGAAGCACTGATTAAGAAGCGACCTACACTAACTCAAACTGAAATGCCAGCCCGAACTTGGCAAGCTATAGAAGAAGGTAACATAAAGCTTAGGAAGATTGGCACATGAGAGTGAATTATCAGTTTGACCCATGTACCGACCTGTGGAGTGCCCAGAGGACACACCTTTTACCACAAGTGTGAGGAACCAACTAGTGAAGGAGGCTGCAGCAGCCTTGCAAACAGCCACAGTTACTGTTTTATGTCAGTCATGTTTCACAGTGTGAATTGCCCTGACTTAGACAACTAGCCACAACCGGTCTGACTGGAACCTGTAATCATAGGAGCCAGTGGTGGCACTTAATACACAAAGAGAAAGTATACATGGTTATCACAACAGACAACAAAGTCAAAGCAGTAATCCCAACAGTTTGACTCATCTAGACTTATCATGTTGGCTACTTAATCCTGGTGTACCAGAAGTGAAATGGAGGGGGATTCTATTAAAAATCTAATTGATCTCTAGCAAGTAGAAGAATTCTAAGTCAAGTTAGCAGTCTAGCTTGATTTTCCAGAATAGAAGTAAGAGCTTAAATATCACACAGCTATTTATCAAGTTACTACCAAAACTGCTAGTTTTGAGTGGGGCACAGAACAAGAAGAAATGGCTCTCCATTGGTTTCAGGCTTCCATATGATGATCTAACTAATCATTGATTCTAGAAGCATCAGTGGCAGATAGAGATGCTGCTTGGAGCCTTTGGTAAGCCCCTGAATCACAATGAAGACCCTAGATTTTCGACCAGAACTATGCCAGGCTCTACAGATCACTACTTTCTTTTTGAGAAAAATGTTGACTTGTTCCTGCACCTTAGTAGAGACTGAATGCTTCAACATGGGCTCACAAATCATTGTGTCATTGTGCAGCCTGAACTTCCCATCATGATCTTTTTTAACCCAAAGTCATGATGTCAAACATGCACAGCAACACCTCATTCTTAAAAAACAATGCAAACACACTGCCATGGAGTTGACTACGATCCACAGGGACCTGAGAAGGTAGAACTGCCCCTGTGGGTTTCTGTAGCTCTTTGTGGAACATGAAGCCTCATTTTTCTCCTTTATTTTTGAAGGGAAATTCTATGTACAAGATCAGCCTCAATCAGAACCTCAGGATACAAAGTCATTATATGAAGAAGTGTCTAAGTGCTCATAGTGCCACTCTTGTCACGTTGTCTTCCTTCTCTCAGTCTGCACCAATGGTCTCATAGGAAGTTCTTTAGGATCAATTGAGGAAGATACATTTTGAATTTGACTCACAGATGGTTCTGTGTGATATTCAGATACTCCACAGAAGTGGACAGCAGCAACACTTGCTGCCTCTTACTAGGACTTTCCTAAAGGAAAGTGGTTAAGGGGAATCTTCCCAGTGGACAGAATTTTGAGCAGTGCACTTATTATTCAGTTTATTTGAAAAGAGAAATAGCCAGATGGGCCATTGTATATTGACTCCTGAGTAGTTAGTTGCTCATGGTTTGCCTGGGTGGACAGAGACTTAGAAGTAACCTGAATCAAAAGTTCGTGAGAAGGATGCATGGGAAAGAGGTGTGGATGGATCTCTTTGAATGGGCCAAACAAGTGAAAATATGTGTCTCTTTTTAGTTCTCACCAAAAGATGACCTCACCAAAGGAGGATTTTATCAACTGAAGGGATAACGTGATATATTCTGTTGATACCAGTTCACTTCTTCCCCTAGCCACTCCTATCTTTGTCCAGTGGACTTATGAACAAAGCGACTATGCTAGCAAATGTTCAGATTATATATTGGCCCCACATATGGACTTCCGTTCATCAAGGCCAACTCGGCTGTTGTCACTGCTGAATACTCGACCTGCCAACACCAAAGACCAACACAAATGCCCATATTGCACCAATCCTAGGGACAATTAGCCAGGGATCTCGTGGCAGGTTAATTATATTGGGCCACTTCCATTATTGAAGAGGAAGCATTTTGTTCTTATTGGAAAAGAGATTTGTAGCTAAAGATCTGCCTGTGCAATGCTTCTGCCAAAACTTCCATCCATGAACTTAGCAAAACAATTTATCCACTGCCATGGTAACCCACACAGGGTTACCAAAAATGAGGGAACTCACCCACTGCAAATGAAATGCAGCAAAGGGCCCACAATCATGCAATTAACTGATCATGCAATTAACTCCTGCATCCTGAAGCAGCTGACTTGATATAATGATAAAAATGGACTTCTAAAGACACAATTGTGATGCCTGTTAGGTGCCAATACCTTTATGGATTTGATCAAAGTCCTCTAGAAATCTGTATAAGCTCTAAACTAATTATATATATTTCTGTTTCTCTCATATCCAAAAATTGGAAATGGAAGTGGCCCCCTCATATTACCCTTAGTGACCCACTCAGAGATTTTGCTTTCTATACTGAGATAGTTAAAGTTTATTGTGCCAACCTGGCCGATAAACACATGTGGGATTAATTGAAGGGTGGAGGGATAAATGGCTCAGTAAACCTCACCTTTCTAGCTCTCAGGTCTCTTGCTTTGTGATAGCCAGTTCTCTGCTTCAGTTGGCAAAGCTCACTTCCTGCAAGACATCCCTGAGGAGAAGCCACATGGACCGACCCTGATGTAGCCCTGGGTGCTGGAGCAGCTATGTGGAGAGCCCTGCCAGCGCTGAGATGCTTACAAATTTATTAACTCGGCTTTCCTTCTACAGTCAGTGTCATTGCATGTGTTTTGTGAGATTAAGGGAGACTTTGTGGATTGGTGTCGGACATATGGGTTAATGTTGGACTTGTGGGCTTGGGCAGCATTGGGTTGGGATGTTTTCTTACTCTTTATATAAAACTCTCTCTTATACATATGAGTTTCTGTGGATTTGTTTCTCTAACGTACCCAGACTAACACATATACCCATCACCTCTGTATATCTAGAGATCTTAGTTGGAGGAATGCTCCCTTTGGGAAATACAACATTGATTCCATTGAACTGAAATAAAAAAAAATGACACCTGACCTTCTTGTATTCCACTGGCTCAACAGGCAAACAACGGGGTTCTTATACTGATTGATGTGACTGATCCTGATTATCAGGGTGGCCTTGGGTTCCTAGTGTATGTTAGTGAGTGGTAAAGAGGTGTATGTCTAGCATCCAGGAGATGCCTTAGGATATCTTTATTCCTATCTTGTCTTATGATCAAAATTAATGGAGAACTACAAGAATACTGTTCTGATATGATTCCTGATTGTGTTTGACAGGGTTCTCATAAAACCAGAACACTTTTTATTTTATATATATATTTACACACAAAGAAATAATAGCTAATTAGTACAGAGGGCTCAGTTCAACTCACTTCCATGAGACAGTTAATATCCTGGCAGTCCTTCAATTCACAAGGGCTGCTGCATGCAAGTCAAGGAAACTGAGTCTTTCTTTAGAGCAATACAAACAGTTTGGCTACAGGCAGCAAACAGCAGGGCAGGTCACCAACAGTAGCCAGATGACAGGGTCCGGCAATCCTAGCTCAAGTGCTGTATACACCAGCAGTGTGGCAAAGCAGATCTTGAAGGAACCTCAAACTATAGTGACAGGGCCCACGCGTTGGGAGTCCCACAGGTAGTGTAGCTCACAAGTTGAGGCAGAGAACTAGCACACTTGTCCTATCATCAGAGAGCAAGAGACAGAAAGGTGAGGCTCACCAAGCCATTTATCTCTTTGTCTTTCAATTAAACTGTGACCTTATTAATCCTGCATGTGTTTACTGGCCAGGTTGGCACAATGACTCTACCTATCACACTGATGCTTGAGATGCTTCAAGAATGAGCCCAGAAGGAATCATCCCACAAGGAAATGCATCCTAACCATGAGGGGCTTGATGACGGTGTATGGAATGGGTTGTAGAAGAAAGTAGTACTAAATATCTGCTTTAACCATGTTACAGTTGTTGATACATCTATTATTTTGCATTTTGTTTTATTATGTGATTTTACAAATGGAAGATTCATAGTAACCTTGTACAGAACAAGTTTATCTAATAGCACACAATCACTTTGTCTTTGTGTCACGTCTTGTTAATTCTCAAAATATTTGAAATATTTTCATACTGTCATTGTACACATAAGAGAGTACAGTATATTTTTATGTACAGGGAAACAAAAAATCGTGTGTCTCACTTTATTCCCATATTTGATTTATTCTGGAACTAAATAAGCAATATCACAAAGGCATATACCTATTTGTGTGTGTGTGTGTGTGTGTAAAATATCTGGTTTATTGCCTTTCTTATTGCTTATTATAAAATATAAATGGAGCTAATGAGTTTTCAGGAGCTCTGGTGGCATAGCGGGTTGGCATTTCCAATCTACCAGCCAATGCAGAGGAGGAAAATGAGATATTCTTCTCCTATAAAGATTTAAAGCCTCAAAAACTCAAAAGGACAGTGCTACTTTGCCCTATGGAATTGCCATAAGTAATAATTAACTCAATGGGAGGAAGTTTGCTGTTTTGCTTCTGTGTGTATTTGTAGTGTGTGTGCATTTTCGGTTGTACTCATTAATTGCATCATGTTAGGCACGAGTATGAAGTCATCATTTCCATGACTTAGAGATGATGTATGACTTAAGGAAGTGGATACTTTGACAGTTATGCGTTAACCTGGTGCCAGACCAGAATTCTCAGCGGTTTGGCAGTTATTACGTAATTATCCTCCATTTTGTGAAATCTTTGAGCAGCCAACCAGTTACAGTGTCATTTCCCTGCGTCCTGCGTCCAAAATACTTCAATAGTCAGCACAGCTCAGGCTCTATTGACCCTGCATTTGCCCCATCATCCTGAACTCTGATTCTTGGAACATAAGTTCATAGCCTGTCATCTGACTTGCCAGTTTTGATTTTGTGAGCTCCTGTAACCAGCCTCCAGCCTGAGCCTGACCCATGGATTTGGGACATGCCAGGATTCATAACTGTGTGAGCCATTTCTTTGAAATAAGTCTCTCTATATACATATCTGTGTGTCTGCATGTGTGGTGTGTCTGTGTGTGTTGTGTGTGTGTGTCTATAGAGAATTCAGACTAAGACAATTATTTTTCAAAATGTGAAATTGGGAGGGTTTAACTGTTGGTGGATTTTAGCTGGGCATTAATTAGTGACTAGCTGGCTGCTAAATGGAGTGTCAGTTTTGCTTTTGACAATCTATACAATTAGTCCCTCTGCTATGTGAGCCTGGAGGGAAGGGGCTGAATGGCTAGAGCCGGAGGAAAGACACCATTCCATGCATTGATGTGGGAATGTTTTGCCTTTTGCTGAGATTTAAGAACTTCAGTGAATGCAAAAGAAGGGAAAGGTTGGGAATGACAGTGAGTTCTGCTCAGCAGGCGTTGGACTCTATAGCCAGAGTACAAATGGACCTAGTACTTTTTAAATGTTAATAAGCTTTTATATTGGAAAGGATTTCATGTGTATTTGCTATAATATCAGACATAGACCTATTCTGTGGTTTCTGAGCTAGATTGAGTGTTTGAATTACTGCCTGTAGAAGATGAGGCCAAACCCAAAAGAGATGTTAAAATCTTAATTTGAAAGGAACATTTTTAATGTAAATATTTATTCCACTCATCTCTTTCTAAATTAGCATTATTTTACTGTAAAATTCAATTTCATGATATCCTTATCTTGATGGTGGAAAATATGTCAAAGGTCATGAGCAAGACTGAGTCAAGTGGGCGTTCTGGGTCCCGTTGTTTGGGGAAAATGTCTTGCTAAGCACCTGTGACCTTACAGGGCTCAGTGATCTGAGGCTTGGTGACTTGGGGTTTTTATTGGCATCTCAAATCTTGACACTAAACTCAAAATTTTACTTAGGTAGCAGATGCCACAATAAAATGACATGACGAGGTATAATGGTATTAATTTGGACCAAACAAAAGCTAAATCTTTTCTTGATGTCTAGAAAAAACACCTAAAACCTATCTTAGATGAAATTTATTTAGTAGGAATAAAACAGCTTAATATTCACCTCATATTACTTCATGTGTATACATAGAATTCTAAATTCCAAGATTACACAGGATAATATATTTCCTATACACTCTTCTAGTTTTTGTTTTTGCTTCTTTACAAAAGGCACATTGATTAGGCATTGTAGAGAATGCTTAAATGAATCTGACCCCTCTGAGTTCAGAGAAACATGGGGTGCAGGGTCCACCAATGATTGGTGGCAACATTGAACATCTACCCTATGCCTTTCATAATGAGGCAATCTTCAGTCTCAAACTATGAGCATTCTAGTTTCTAGCAAGGAAAACAACTTCCGGAAGAGATGATGCAATTGTCAGCACTGAGAAGGCAGATCTGGTATGCAGAAAAGTAAAATAAAATAAAGTTCACGTCTACATTTTTAAAACGATATGAAGCAACAGTTTCAAAGATGGCAGTGAGGAGGAACTTGACCTACCTAGTATGTGGCCATATTATATGGTAACAATTTACAATTTTTAAATGATAATATTACAAATATGATGATATTCACAAAATAAAGCTTGTCATAGCTACTTGATATTTCATTCAGCAACCCCCCTTCCCCAAAAAACATCCTTTTTAAAAAGGAAGTGAACTGAACTTAGCTGCTTCAAGGTTTAATCCAGACTAGATTATGAAGCAATAGTTTCTATAAATTTCATGTTAAGAACAAATTAATCAAACCACCCTAAGTTTTGGACTATTAGTTTCTACACTATTACTTAATCAAACCCTTAGAACCAAAGTCCTCATCGATCCTCCATGGTTCTCTGTGCCCCTAGAAGGGGACACATCCTAGGAGAGGAAATGAACATGAAAAGACCAGGTGTAAGACTGCAGGTGGAAAAATCATCTGTCACCACAGATAGGGTAAGGGCTTCAGAATAGCAAGCTCTCTTCTGGGCTTAGTGCGAGTACTTAGGGGAAAGAAAAAGGATGAAATTATGAGGGACATAGAGAGATCATCCATGTCATTGGTACTATTCTGTTCTTAGACCTTATGGTTTGTCATGGATATTTTTGTTGTCATTATCCTATATATTAGAAATCAATAAACTTCAGGTAGAAATCAACAAACAGGCTATATGGAAAACATGGCCCACAATCTTGTCTATGTTACCCATGAGCTAAGAACCACCATTTGTGTCAGTTCGTCATACCATGGTGCCTAGTGTATTGCTGTGATGATGGATGCTATGTCACTGGTATTTTAAATGCCAAAATACTAAATTTTGCTGAAGACCATACAACAATGTCTGTAGCAATACATTGAAAGGAAGCTGCCAGAGGTTCAGACCTGATTCAGAGATGTGGAACAAGAGTTATTGTGTTACTTTGGATACTTGAGATATAAATCCACAGAAACTCATGTATAAGAGAGAGTTTTATGTAAAGCTTAAGTGTGCATCAAGAACATATCCCAACCCAGTGCTGCCCAAGGCCAGAAGTTCAACATTAACCCATTAACCCGTATGTCCAACACCAATCCACAAATTCCTCCTCCATCACACTCAATGATGCCGACTGCAGGAGGAAAGCCGAGTCAGTGAATGTGTAAACATCTCAGCACTGGCAGAGGTCTCCACATGGCTGCTTCAGTACCTAGCACAGCATCGGGGTAGGACCATGTGGTTTCTCATTGGGGATGTCTTGCAGGAAGTCAGCCTACAAAGGAAGTCAGGGAACTGCAAAGGCAGCTGCACCAAGAGACCAGAGAAGGTGAGGTTCACTGAGCCATGTATCCCTCCACCCTTCAATTAACCCCATATGTGTTTATCAGCCAGGTTGGCACAATGAACTAACTAACTCAATCCACCCCTTGCCAACTAGGCACCTGGACATCATTCTTTAGCCTCAAAATTGCAATATAAGTAGCACCTACACCTTAAGCCTATAATCCTGTAAATTTTTTCCCCACCTATGAAAGTTTGTAAGCCAAACACTTCATGCCCTTATGCCCCCTATTTTGAGTATCCAATTTATATACAGCCCACTTAAATCAGCCTAGTTCTCTGAGAAGACAATCATATTTTTCAACATGAAGAGTCTTCATTCCAGTTGGAACCTTGTGAAGTCCACATCCATAAGCAAAGTTAAATCCAGACAGGCCATCCATAAAGGCAGCAGCAATATGCACCAGTTCACAGGCTCAAACGTCTCCACCTGGTCAGGTTCTGGTCAATTCAATGTGGGCTGCCTCACTCAGTCTCCACAGGGTGCCCATTGGCCGCCTTGTCTTTAGACCATGGGCTCTCATCAATACTCAACAAGCCTAGCCCCCTCTTGATAAGTCATGGATTTTAGACTAGTCAACCCGCTCTTGTCTTCTCCTCTTATTCCTGTTAACCAAGTCCACAGGTGTCAGTGGCCAAACGCAACCTATCTCTTTATTGCTGCATTTCTCCCGCTTCCACTCAACAAGTAGATCCAGGTGGTCACCTAACAAGCGTTTCAGCCTGCTCACAGGATCCCTTTAACATTTAGTCCTAGAGGGGAGTTTTTTTCATGGTTCCAGATTTTTTTCCAGCTTTTGACAAAGATTACTGGTTCCTGAGTACTCCAAAGCACTGGGTGGGCATATATTTTCAAAGCTTTCTTAGCAGGCATGACCTAAACCCACCTAAAGATCAAATTTTAATGGCTGAAAGCAAGTGGACTTACAAACATTGATTTTCCTACTTCTGATATTTCCCCCAGGAAACAACCAAGTAAAGTGTGGCTTTATCTGACCTCTGGCTCGACAAATAAAAACTACCATAAGGGCGAGGTCAAACAAACATCTACTCTCCATCTTATGATTTGTTTCTCCAGTACCCCACTCCTGGTACCATACTGTGTTAGTCTAGGTACTTTGGAGAAACAAATCTACAGAAACTCATGTATAAGAGAAAGTTTTATGTAAAGGTTAAGTGTGCATCAAGAAAATATCCCAACCCAGTGTTGCCAAGGCCACAAGTCCAACATTAACCCATATGTCCAAGAACAATCCACAAAGTCCTCCTCCATCTCACAATACACATACAATGATGCCGACTGCAGGAGGAAAGGTGAGTCAGTGAATGTTTAAACATCTCAGTGCTGGCAGGGTCTACATACGGTTGCTCCAGCACTCAGGGCTGCATTGGGGTAGGTTCGTGTGGCTTCTTCTTGGGGATATCTTGCAGGAAGTCAGCCTTGCAAGCTGAAGCAGGGAACTGCTAAGGCAGCTGTACCCTGCTGTGACCATTGCAAAGCAAGAGACCCGAGAACTAGAAAGATGAAGCTCATTGAGCCATTTATCACTCCACCCTTCAATTAACCCCACATGTGTTTATCAGCCAGGTTGTCATAATAAACTAACTCAGTCCACCCCTTGCGAATCTGTACCAATATCATCACTGTACCGATATCATCACTGTTGTCGGATAGATCTTGACTGAAAGCAGAAAATACCAGAAAGATACTTACTTGTCCCATAGGATCAATATGGTAGAATCAACTCAACAGCAATGGGTTTGATTTAGTTTGGCATATTGTATATATTGCTTTATAATTTTGAACTACCTCTTCTATGAGGGAAGATTATAGGAAGGACCTATTACATGTCTAGGAGAGTGAGAGGATAATATTTACTCATGTTAAAACTCAACTCTCACTTTCATCATTCAACTGTGACTCATAGTGGCCTGATAGGACCAGGTCAAACTGCCCCTGTGTGTTTCTGAGACTGTAAATCTTTACCAGAGTAGAAAACCCAATTTCTCCCCCTGTTGACCTTGAGATTAGCAGCCCAACTCATAGACCACTTACTTCAGTACTAGGACTTATAATAAGCATATGCAATAATGGATTACGTTTTCATTTCTCTGCCAACTAAGAAAGAGTCTAATTTCCAAATGATTGGATCAAAAGACACAAAGCAGGTATGAGACAATAATTCTTAGAATCAACATTTGGCTGCAGGATGATTGATTTCTTATTCCTTTACCCGAGAAGAAATCTTAAAGTGAGGCAATACGGATGGAGAAGGAGCAGGGTTTGTAGAGAATAACAGCAAAGTATTTACTCTTCTTGATTCCTCTAGCTCCCTAAGAAGTGCCTGTCAAGTGGGTTCCAAGAGCAGAAAAGACATTGATTTTGTTTCTCGTCTGCTCTTCCATAAAATAAAGATACTGGCTGTAGCCGGACTGGAGGAAACAGTGAGGAGGGGGTGCCAAAGGGGCATTTAGTACCATGCTCCTGTCTACACTTGGAAGGATGATGCAGGGCTGGGTAGGGTTTTGTTCCGTCATGCATAGGATCATTACGGGGCAGAACTGACTCAATGGTACCTAACAACAGCTACAAACCTTGGCCTCTCCTTGAGGCAGAGATCCAGATAGTTGGATGCCTATGGGCCCAGACTGGACCGCTGGAGCTTCCTGGGAACATTACTTATTCTAGTTATCGAAGTTCAAGGTGGTCTGGTGCCTCAGGAAGACTCCAGCAGGAAAAGGGTGTATTCTTAAGGAACAGAGGGGAAAGGTGGGAGAGGGCCTGCCTTCTTAGGGGCATTAGCATGTGCAGAAAACATCATAGGCAGACGGCACCCCTAATGAGCCACCTTATTAAATTACTCTCAAGAGTCAAGTTATAGCTTGAAGAGGGCTGTGAGAAAGCCGTGTGCTTTTAGAAAATGCATAGTACCTGAGCCCATTCCCACGTAACCCACAAAAGTAACTTTTAGTTATAAAGGCTATTGTGCAGGAGTGCCAGAAATACCAGGAGCTTTACTTAGGTTGTGTCTTTAATCTTCACAACCACCCTATAAAGTAGGCAGTACTTTCCCACTCTTACAAAAGAGGAATCTGAAACTCAGAAAGGTTAAATAACTTGCCCAAGGTCAGACCATTTGTAAGGGAAGCTTTCATCAAACAAGAGTGCTCTCATGGAGTCTTTAATGTCTTTGCCTAGTTGTGTGCACATTTGATGTGTCCTGATCATTCTTAACCTTCAAGAAGGGGATTAGTCTCTCTCTCTCTCTCTCTCTCTCTCTCTCTCTCCTGGTGATGAAACATTATTTCACAGAAGTACAACCAATAGAAGAAGTACAGAAGTCCAAGTTGAACCCAGGGCTCTTTAAATCAGTTACGTAGGGTTTTGCTATCTCTTATGTTTCCCCTCACATGCTTGCTAAAGTGGAGGGGCAGCAAAAAAGAGGAAAGTGCTCAACAAGATGGATCAACACAATGGTTGCAGCAATGGGCTCAAACATAACAATAATTGTGAGGCTGGTGCAGGACTGGGCAATGTGTCATTGTGTGGAGCATAAGGTTGCTGTGAGTCTCCACCAACTGGGTGGCACCTAACAACAGCAATGCTTTCTTCCAGGCATTCTTAGAGGATGTATTACATTCCAAGAGGAGATAAAGTCTGATTTGATCAAAAGAGTTCTCAAACCACGGACTATTTGACTACCTGTTTTATTACCTTTATTACTTGAGCTTTGCATTTGTCATTATATTTAATTTTCAATAGCTCCCAGAAAAGACCCTGATGAATTTTACACAACCGCAAGTGAGGCATAAACTTGTAGCTTGCAGCACTACGACAAATCCCACTAAGAAGCTTCCAAAATTAGAGAGGATTTGTGTTTATGTGCTCTGTTCCCAAATGACCTCCAGCAAGCACACAGCACACAGCTTGAGCTCCTCCAGACTGACACAAAGCCAAGCCTTCCAAATGTGTTACATGGGACCAGAGTCACTACACAGCCCATCTCTTAAGCGCTGCTCATGGGACCGCAAATCCTCCTTGGAAATCCAGTGTGTGGATTGAGTGGCTTCAGGCCATCACCATCTGGGGATTGCTGGGCGTCTGGAAGAGGTCAGTGTGTGAGCATGCATTGGCAGAATAATGCTGTAGATTGCCTTCCAAAGTGACCTGGGGGAAATGTAATAGAGTTGGTGATTGTAATATGTGCCATTGCTCTCTCTAGTAGGGTCAAGTCCAGACACTAAGGTCTGATGCAACAGAGTGAGCTTGTATGGTGAGATAGTCATAAAAGCAAGAGCCTAGTCATTTGACAAGAGAAATAAGACACGTCTTTGAGCACCTTCAAAGGTGTACTGTTTTTCTCTCTGGAAATTCATCCATCCCTAGTGTGGTAGTTATATAATCTGTTGTCAATTTGAGAGAATTATGAGTGAAGGGGTGGAGTCTAGCCTGTCAATCATTGTATAGCTAATGAGGCCTCTGTGTGGGCATGGCCATCCCCTGAGGATTCTGGGAACTCCTGTATTTCCTCCTTGGAGGTGGGAGATACTCTCTCCCTGCTCACCCCCTTGGAGACTCTCTAATGACAAGGCTCACTTCCTGTGAGACATCCCTGAGGAGAAGCCATGTGGACCTAGCCTGATGTAGCCCTGGGAGCTGGTGAAGCACATGGAGATCCCTGCTATCACTGAGATGTTTACGATGCCACTGAATTCACAAGAGTTCCCACCAACTGCCTGTGAACTTCATGTATTTGGTGTCATTGCATGTGTTACGTGAGTCTGAAGAGGACTTTATAGATTGATATCAGACATATGGACTAATATCGGACTTATGGTCTTGGTCTGGACTGAACTGGGATGTTTTCTCAATAGTAAATCACTCTTATATAAGAAGCTCTTTCCTATACACAAATGCATATTTATGAATTTGTTTCTCTTTCCAACCCAGACTAACACACCTAATTTACCAATACATTTTCTTGAACATGAGATAGGAATGGACTTCAGCACCAGGTAAGACTGGCCCAGTGGCTAATCCCATCACTCCCCAGCTTCTTTCACCTTGCAGTTCCTAACTTCTACTATTTTATCAGAATACCTGGTTCCACGGGCTGTGTACAAATGATCCTGAGGCACAAAGGCACACAGTATGGAGTCACACAGTAGAGGCTCAGTGGAAGTTCATTTACTTCCCTGCCCCAAACCCAATGGCCATCATGTTGAGTTTGACTCAGAACAGCCCTGCAGGATGGAGGTGAGTTGCTCTTTAGGGTTTTCAAGCCTGTAAATATTCAGAGAAGACAGCCTCATATTTCTCCCTCAGAGCTGCTGGTGAATCTACACTGGCAACCTTGCAGAGGGGCAGCCCAATGCTTAACTCACAAATGTGACTTTCTGTGAATCCCAGAGCTGCAGTTCCTTCATTTGTAAAATATGGACAAGGCAATATAGGGAGACTTTTTAGTAAGAAAATACGTGAGAAATAGCTTTCATAGGCATAGGCACAAGATTAACTCTCAGTGAATATTACTTTTCTTCTCTGAAATGCAGGCTTTCTTTCCCCCACCCCCTTCATCTTCACCAATTGTTTTGCATCACACACACCCAAAGTTTGCACAGGAACTTGAATAATATGGCTATGTCATCATTATATGTCCTCCCGACCATTCTGAGTGACAGCAGCCTCATGTGACATCGGGATTCTAGGCTGCAATCCATATGGAAACAGATCACCGGGCCTGTCTTCCCCAGGAACACTAGGACCATTTCATGTACTAACCCAAACCCTTCAGTCGACTTTTACCTGATGGACTTGGCCCAAGACCAGGCAACTGAGAAAGATCATTGTCACCGAGATACCCATTTATCATGCGGGGTCTTGCTAGCAACTTTCTATTCTCTCCCTTCATACTTCTTGTGGCAAATTATATTTGACTTCCAATTTAAAATCCAGGGTAAAACCTCAGTGTAATCATGGTGATGAAGCTGCAGCACATGCAATTCTGACAGGATCGATTTTTCTTCTTTGTCATAAATAGTGTCCCCAGAACAGATCCATGCCTAAACACTGCCAGTATCCCCAGCCCCCGACACGCATACACTTCCGGGAAGGATAAAAAGGATCATTCATTAATCCTGTGTCTTGAACGCACAGCACTAGCAGCAGCGCTCCTCAGAAAGTAGACGGTTACTGTCCAATTGAAATGCATAGTGTTCTCAGGAAGGTTTGGTCCATTGAACAAAAAATGAACAAAATTGGAAATGGGAAGAGAACCATATCTCAGCAACAAAGTTTTCATCTTATTTAATGGAGCACATATTTGCATATTTCTTTGGTAAAAACATTAGGTTCTCCAGTTGATTAACTAAAGCAAAAACTGCCAAAAGAAATTGTTTTGATTCTCTTTCTTGAATAAGAAACGTAAACTCCAATTTTTCAACATGAACTTTTGGGTGGCTTTTTGATTCACTTTTAAATCCATTTGGGCGCCTTGTTGATTATTTAACTCTGGAAACCCAAACTGGGGTTTAAAGAATTTAGAGAAGGGATATATTATTTCAATAGCATTAGCAAATCCAGCAGTTTGCAAAGCTTGGTCAAATCTGTTTAAGTGGGCATTCCAAAAGCACTTCGAATGAGCCCAAGAAGGTACTTACTTACTTAAATTTGAATGAAGAAGTTGGACCTATGTCACGTAAGCACCTAATGTGTTTCAGCATCTTAGAATTTGAAATCTGAAAGTCAGTTGACAAATTAGGGAATTATTTAAGCTAAACTGCTTCCATGCCTTCTTCACCAGGGAGCTTCTCATACAATGTTGTCACACTGATTAATACATAATCTCTCCCAGTAATGCCTTCCAACTGGAAAGCAGACTGACTGTTAAACAAGCCAACTGAATCCTGATGCTGAAAACTTTAAAAGTGCCAAAAATATAGTACCCTAATAAAATTCAGCTTACCCTTGGAGATATGTAAATTATATAGGAAAATTTACAGTCTATCAGCTATATTCTGTAGAAAGGTTTCAATTGCATAAAAATAGGCATTTATAAATATTTGACAAAATTTGCCATGCCATAAATTTAGAGTCGAGGCAACTCTGTTTGCCCGGGTGACATTGTAATGAAGGACAGGGAGCCGAACAGGAACGCCTCCACCTGTATCTTTATCTTTTCCAGTCGACGCTTTGCCACTGGTTTCAACGATTCTCTCCCCATCTGGTCTTCCTGGTTCTTGCTCATTTTCGTGGTTGGGGAAAAGGAAGCACTGGATCCACATGCAAAAAGTTTCAGACATTAGACCTGGAGAGCTAAGTTAGGAAGAGGGAAGAAGTGGGGATGGAAGACAAAAATCCCAGATGTGAGCAGCACCAGTTATTGAACCCTCTCCATTTCCCTGTGATTGGAGAAACTCTGACTTATGTAATTTGATCAGAACTCAGTATGGACCGTGTTGAGTCAACTCTGGTTGTCTACACCCATCTTCAAACTTCATAATCTTAATTATAACTGAACTAATCCAACAGGATTTGTCTCTTTTCAATATAACCCTTATTCCTGGAATTCCTCTTTGAAGTTTGCCATTTTCCACAAAGCTCTCTTTTGGTTCAATACCTATTGAGTATTGATCAATAGCTTCTTTATTTTGGAATTTTCCCAACTAGTTTGCCTTATTTTAACTCAAATAATCATAATTATATTTTGATTGAAAATAATTCATAGCATTATCATTTCCTTTTTACTAGGGAGAAAATGGAGACAAAAAGAAATTAAATAATCTCTTCTATGGGTAGAAAAAGTCTTGAAGGTACAGTGATTAAGAGTTAGACTGCTAACCCCGAGGTTGATGGTTCAAATCCACCACTTTCTCCATAGAAGAAAGAGGAGGTTATTTGTTCCCATGAAGAATTACAATCTCAGGAATACTAGGAAGCACTTCCACATTTTAAGGGAATTCTGAGTTGGAATCCACATGATGGAGATGGGTTGATGTGGGTCATATGGAGAGAAGAGTTCTATGTGCATCCTGGGTGACTGGGTCCAAAGCATAGTGTCTTAGTCATGACAACGGTGATTCTTTGGGATGTTATACCTCATTTTCTCAGCCAAAGTCATCGGATTCTCGATTTTCCTTCTTTGATCCTATTACATTTTACTACTTTCTTTGATGCAAAGTTAAACAATAAGCACTCAGTCATTAGATCAAGACACATGAAGCCAGTGGACATGCATCTCCAGCCACCATCATCTGCTCTTCATTTGCCCCTTTCACCGGGGCCTCAAAGATCCCTGGTGTTTGCTGTCTCCGAGAGTGGGGCGGTTTTTAATGAAAAGAATCAAGAATATTCTCCTACCCCTTGGAGCAGTATTCACTTAAGAAAGCAAGAAAATGATCCCCCTAGGAAAAAACTACTTGTCAATCACTTCATTTGTCTCATCAGAAACAATCATAGAGAAATAAAGAGAGAATGTGGCATTAGAAATTTTAACAGACACATTGAAATGACCTGAATGCTGGAGGAATATCATTACTTCAAAAAAATATAATAATTACCACAAGCCCAGTTCTGAAACATCTCCTTTATGCCAACACCATACCAATGATGATAATAAACAGTAATAATTATTTTAATGATAATAACCAACATGTATTTAGTACAACCTATATTCACTCACTGTTCTAAGATATTTATATATATTAATAAATGGAATTTCACAGCCATCTATTATCATCGCATTTTATGTTATAAGAGAGAGCATCTGAAAGAGGTAAAGTCATCCACTGCTGTTGGATTTAGAACTGGGTTCTGCAATACGGTCACATGATCAACACCCCTAATTTGCAAGGTAAGACCTAGACTGGGTCTGGAAACCTAAAGGACTTGTGTGATATAACTTCTGCCAAACAAGGATCAACAAGAGAAAAAATGTATGTACGTATAGTAAAACCCATGGAAAGTGGAATCTATGTAAGACAGAAACTTGACAAAAACTGAAAGCTCAAATCTGCCCTACTATTAGAAGTCAATTGAAAATGGTAAGACTCTACCTTGCAAAGAGTGAAAACTTGCAAGACCAGGAAAAAACATAATAGTCCTGTTGGCTTCTGAGTTCACTGTAACAATTGAATGTGTACGTCTGTCTATATTTATTGAACATGAATATAGGCTGTGGCTCAAACAAGCGGCAGCCAGCCATTAGACGATCAGGAAAGAGACTCCTGAACCCACTGCCATCAGCCGCTGTGTGGTGCTGGTTTACCTCGATCAAGCTGGACACATGAGACACAATGATGACAAAGTGAAAGTAATTTGCTAGTACTTATGGAAAGAAAACATTAAATAAATGAAAATAAATTCCCAAAGGGAAATTCTTACTATCATCCCAATTACCCATGTCCATTCTCCATCTCTAGGAAAGTTCTAGTTAGACGCAATCTTTACTGCAGCCCTGGCTGCCACCACACTGCTCAACTCACCTGCGGCTCTGCTCTGGGCACTTGTAATCTTTCTGTTGCTCCCACCATGCTCGTTGGGCCTTCAGGCCCTCTGGCTATCATGCTACCAGGTCCATTCTGCCAGGGGGTGAGGAATGTAATGCCTGCACATGCACGTGTTCAAATACTTTTCTTCGCTATGAAGGCAAGCTTTCTGTGTCCTTTAGAAGATTATGGCACAGGCTCCCTCAAAGCAAATCCTCCCTGGGGAACACGCTGGCCTCTGTTCAGTGCCGGCAAGTGTTGCAGCTCTTTGAGCTCCACCAACAAGCCCCCTGCCAAAAGATGCTCAGCTGTGTTCCATGAGTGGAGCAAGTCCAGCACCGCTCCCTGTCAGTCTTCAACACCCATGCTTCCTTTAAGGTCTAGGTGGTTCTCAGCACAGAGACCCTCCATCCTTTTTCTGCAAGATTCATTCTGCTCCAAACTCTCCATCCTAATCGTGACGAGGTCACTGAACTCCCATGGGATCAGCCTTCATAAATTTAGAAAGATGACAAAATGGAAAAATCCCCTTGCTAAGATGCAGAGTCACCTATTTGTCTCCTAAACTGTCCAAGGCTTTTAGAATTTCATGTGCCTTATCTATATAGTAAACTGTCAATTTCTTGCAAGGATTTCACGTACCTTATATGAATCGCCCCAGTCAATCATTCTGTGGGAGTTATAGGACCTTTATTAGAAAGGCCATAGAAAAGTAACTCAGTATGTCACTGAACTTCTACTCAAGATTAGCTTGCAATAGATCGTTCAAAGTATATTTGGAAACTAACTTTATGAAAGACTACCAAAATGTAAATCAAATGGAGGAACTCATGCTATAGGAAAGAAGATATTAAAACAACTAGTAAATAAGTTTGAAATAAGTATTTTAAGAATCTAAAATGAATAATGACCAAAAGAATAAAAGGTTATAAATCATAACAGACAAAAATGAGCCAAACATGGAGAGATAAAAAATATAGAACGTCTGAAAGTACAAAAGTATAGCCTTTGTTGTTAGGGTTAATATGTGCTATATAGCATAAAATTGACACAATTGGAAGAAAATTATTGATTTGGAAATTAGTACTAACGAATTGAATTGAAATTCAGTACAGATAATGATAGACTCAAAAATATAAAATTAAAAGCTATATTAGGATACCTCAGCAAGCTATAAATTCAAAAATAATCCGAGATAGTATATGAAGATATAGTAGCTACGGGCATTCAAGAAATATAAAAGATACATAACGAGACATCTCATAGGCTCCCAAACTTAACTGGCCTACAACCCCCTTTCCAAACAAAAAATAATTTACTCAGCTCTCCGTTGGCAATTAAAAGCTTGTGTGCTATTGTCCATAACCCAGGATAATGCTCAGGAGTCTGCTTTGAGCCTCCCTGAATCCTTCCAGTGACTCTCAGGGGGTGACAGCATCCTTTCTAGAAACCACTGCATTAGATGATACAAGTAAATAAATAAAGCTGTAAAATATGTATTTTCTTTTGATCCAGCCACTAGGAATTTATTCTGAAGCTACACCTCAACAAATCTTGATAAAGACAAGAAAACAATATATACATAAGCTTATTAGTGGTGTAATTTTCTATCATACGCAATGCTTAGAATGTCCTAAATGTCCATCTGTGTGAGTGTAGTTGCATAAACTACATTCCCACGCAATGGTGCCGGGAAAGACAGGCCTAGCAATCTGCTCTAAAGATAACAGCCTTGAAAATGCTACAGCCGGTACCAACAACCGCAACGAAGTTCATTCATCAACTGGAACACAACAGAGCTGTTAACATACCAAGGAAGACCTCCGTGAATGATAAGGAGTGATTTACAGGACGTGTTATAAAGTAAAAAAATAAAGAGACAAAAATATGTATACATAGTTCCAAATGTTTGGGGGCAGTAAATACATGCGTGGGGGCAGTACGTATACACAACAGCACATACATAGGCACTCCTGTTCCCTTTTGCATCAAGGAATACAGGGCAGATGAAAATGGAAGCAAAGAGCCCAACAGAAAAGTTCACCTAAAGGGAAAAAGTAGGGACATGGCAAAAGGTGAGAGAAAGAAACAAGACTTCTTCGAAAACTAAACTATACGATGGGATGTTAAACTTCCATAGAAATATTCTATTAGCTGTTCACTCCCTTACCCCGCGTGCTTGTGGAAGCCCCTTTGTATATAAGGAAATACTCTGACGGAGCAAACAGTGACAAGTAAGTGGCTTTAAAATGTTGGCTGCTGCTTTAAATAACACCTTGTTAATCTTATTATTATATTTACCAACTTTAAAATAGGAGTAGAATTCAACATAAGAATTTGGAAATGCTTTGTGTTTTACTTTGGTAGAAGGGCAGAGTTATTGTTTTAGGGGGGGGGAAGATAAGTATACATATCAAAATGTAATCATTAAGAAAAGTTAAAGAATAGAATCTACGACTTCTGAAGCAAAGGCAGGGGCGGGGGAGGATTCAAAGAAACGTTATTAGTTCAACATAAGAAGGGACAAGAAAGAGAGTGTGAGAGAAGGTGCCAACTGAACTTCTGAACGATTCCATGGCAACCACTGTAACAACATGAGGACAAAAGGATCGTCACAGCCATGCCTCGCTGTGGCATATGATATGTGTGTGCATGTGCAAACGCAGGGCGGAGAAAACGGATTTTGCCTTAGAGCACAGAAAGACAGTGGCAAAATATTAAATGTCTCAATAATTTTAAAATCTAATGTGATTATATACTCATTACTAAAATGGACAATATTAATCAAATAAGATTGAAAATGCAAAAATAAGGAAATCACTAAAAAGAATGTTTATGTATTATTATTAATACAAAATTACATAGAATTCAAGGAGAAAAATCGCACTGCATATTTTAGAAATGAAATATACAGTTGAACCCGCTTCCCACCTACTTCATTCCCACCTAATTAGAGAATGAATTCTCTAATTCATTCTTGTCCCCTCCTCTTTAGGTGCACAAATAGCGATTTCTTAAAGGTTAGTTGTAATGTGGAATATGAAATGGTATCATGAACTTTTATCAACTGCTACATAAAGATCTATTGATTTCTCTAGCCATTGAGAAGATCTTTTACCAGTGAACGATTTCATAGTGTGACTTAATAGTCATTTGGAAAATGTCGACTTGGTTTACTGTATAATAGTTTTATAAAACAGCCTTTAATACCATCACTAATATCTTTAGAAAAGTCTTAAATATTGGAAAACTCACACTAGTACATACACATTTTCCAAAATACCAATTTTTCCTCTAAAAGTTCATATTTTATAAATTGGCAACAAATTCTGTCAGCAGTTTTTTCTTAAAGTGACGGGCGTACTTCCTTAATTTTTTTTAGAAAATGTCAGCCAAATACAATTCTAAATGACCATAATTTCTCTGCCAGTTGTTCTTTGAAGAAAATATTGTGATCCAGGAAAAAGTGATCGGTTCAGCTCGTAACTCAAACAATCACACATGTATTTTTTCTTGAGGAAAAAATTACTTCACTATGTAGAAACACGGTATGCAAATGTATTATTTTATCACCCAGAATATTTCAAAGATACGCATACATTCAAGGGTCAAGGTTCAATAAACTTTATTGCTTCTTCAAAGACATTCTTAAGTAAATAGTTTTGTCTGAAGTCATGATGCCTAGTAGTGCTTGGTACCACTGCCTTGACATGTGCTAAGGAACCATCAATTCCATCCACCATTGCTTTTGCACCAGAAGTGCAAAGGCAGATACATACTAAAAAATATTGAAGAATTATTGTGAATACTTTTTGTGAATCCATGGTGGTTTTATTAGTTACTGTGGAGTCAGTCACGATTCAAGGCAACTCCATGCACTAGAATAAACTGTTGCCAAGACTAAATTATCTTCATGACTCCTAGGAGATTTCAATCTCTTTTTGCCATCACTGTATGATTTGAGTGACTTACAATCTAGGGGGCTCATCTTCCAGCACTGTATCACAAAAGACTCTGTTGTGACTAATATGATTTTCATCCACTAATATTGGGAGTTAGGCCACTGAGCCTTTCTTCCTAGTTTGTCTCAGACTAAGTGTTCTGTAGGAACCCGTTCACCATGGTTATCCCTTATGCAATTTGAAACATAGATGGCAAAGGTTCTAACATCACAGCAACACGCAAACCACCATAGTACCACAAGCTGACAAACAGTGATGAACCTTTTGGGCCCCCTGAAATACCCTCAGGGACACCCAAATATCCAGAAGCCATACTTTGAGAAGCATAGCTCCATCTTGGACTATTTCCACAGGATAGGTTAAGCCAACTTCCAAAAGCTAGGAAAGAAATGCATTCAGGCTTGCCCTTTCTCTGCCTGTCTCTTCACTCCCTCGTTCTTAAGCATGCACACACCTCTTATTGATTCCACTTAAATGAATCACATTTCATCTCTAAATTACATAATCCTCCGAAGTGTTTGTTTGTTGCCATGCCGGTAAAACAGTTCTTTCTCTCCCCTTTGGTCTTGTCCAGCCCCTCTCTCAGCAATATCGCTTGGCCTAGAAAAAGCCCCAACTCCCCCCTCAACCACCAACTCTCTGGTAACTTCCTGTACCTGTAAATCTCCCTGTTACAACAGTGGATCCATCCTTCAGGTCTGGCTACGGTAGTTTCGGAACCTGACTACATTCATAATGGACTCAGAGATATGTATTTTTCTTTGAATATGATAGTCCCCAAGCAACTTACACATAAATGTGACTGCCAATGCCAGCTCAACCAATATCGCACAGTCAAACCCCCTTACTTTGAGAGTAATTGTGAATGAAAACAAGCAGAGCATTTAGAAAATGTGCTATTTTAGCAGAATGATGGTTAGTACTTGAGAAACGTTAAATATTTGTTATATTTATTTACTAATAAATAAGTAGAATGTTTTTAAAAACCGGGAGCCATTTAAGAAAATGAATTTTGGAACAGTATTTAAACAGGATTTCCCTGAATAAGCCTTCATTTTCTCTGCCCAAAGTCACACACACACACACACACAGACACACACACAAACACACACACACCACATATCACACATATCCAAGTCCCAAACATGATATACCACATATAAATAGCACATATATCACACATATATACCGTCAAGCTAGCACACACTATACACACTTCACACATAGACACTAACATATCACACAAACCCCAAAGTTCACAGACATACCACACACCATCTATAAACACACACCTCCAACAGAATACAGCACACACATTGCCTCATGACTTAAATCCCACCCACTAGAGACCCACCTGAGCTGTGAAGCCTCTTCTTCTAGACATACCATTGCATCTGGGATGATTAAAGGTCTTCTTGCAATTCATGCCACAAGAGCCTCTCTGGACAGGCAGAGCGTGTCCAGAAATAGCTAATTTTGCAAAAAAGGAAAGTGAATACGAAGAGAAATTAAAGTAATAGAAAATTAGAGAAACTAGACACCAAAGGGTAGAGAAAAAATACAAAAGGTATTATATCTACTCCAAAAAGTTACCTTAATATTAGGCCTAATGCAAAAATAATGGGAGGAAAGAATCTCTCTTGCTTTCTCCTCCAGACTCCTGAATTATAAGCCATTGTTAGTGAAGCACAAAATGTAAGTCATTACTGACAATCTTCAGTTATGTGAGGGTTAGAGATGCTTTAAGTACTATGTACAACAGGGTTCTCTAGAGAAACAAAACTAGGACACTTATGATTATATAT
>NW_022103908.1:32831106-32832944 GCF_000313985.2 Echinops telfairi
TCTCTTTTCTCTTTAGATAATGTTTTGGTAGTTTTTCCTTTTATTTCTTTTTTAATTGAGCGACACCTGTCCAAAAAGACTGTGTGGGTCACAGCTATGTGAGGGTCAGGAAGGCATTGGCTCTGCCTTCAAAACTCCCTCACAATACAGCAGAAGAATCAATTACAGAGACCAAAGCAACCAGATGGAAGAGAGAGGAAAACAAAAAGATGTAAAAGAAAGAGAATCTCATTGGGCATGAATTTGCTTAAATGTTCCCTCCAGTTTTTCTAAAAATCAGATTTCCTTAAGCGAGTTCTCAAGAAGTGCTTAAGTCAACCAACCAGATATAAGAGCCATGTTTCAAAGGAAGACACCAAATGTTTCCCCCACCCACCTCCCAGACACCCCTGCTGCAGCATAGCAGAGAACCAGAGTCACTGACATGCTCAGATTGATGTATAGTCCTGGGCTTTAACCTCTTCACTGCACGGCAAGCCAGGCACAGCCACCAAAGTGTCACCGTTCTGCTCACAATCCCTACTCTCCTCAGAGAACCCTGTTGGCAGTTTTTAAATGGTTGATGTCGCACGATTGGCCCTATGCAGTAATGTTCAGTCCCCGAGGTAGCTTCCTGTAATACTCCAGAGGTTACCCTTTGTGAAGTTCCTGCCAAAGCATTCTGTTTCCAGTGCGTGCTTAATGCTCTTAGCAGAAAGAGTAGATAAGAGCTGTTCCCCATCAAGAATCTGGAAATAAGTAGGATTGCAAAAAGCAGAACTCTTCAGTCAGCAGTCTGGGCTTTGGAACGAGTCCTTGACTCAAAGGAATTTGTTAAACTCACTTTCAAACTCTTATGTTTTTCCCCAAAGTTTTTCTCTGGTGATTTCAGAGAGTTGTCTTATTTGATGTATCACCAATATTCTTCTCTGCTTCCTCCCCCCACCCCACCCCACCCCAGGGCTGTGTGCTGTACTTTGTCTTCCATATAAACACTGGCCTGGTTACAATCTTTGTAGAGCCCACTCCACCCAGCGAGGCTGGAGCCATTAGCACCCTTTGGAGAAACCGATCAAGGCTTTATTCCATCAGTGCCCCTTATGAGCTCCTCCCTGCCTCTCCCCCAGCAACTTCTTGTGCATCTGAGCACAACAGGTTCGCCCAAGATGTCACTTCAGCCCTGATGTTAGAGAAAATTTGCAAATGACTCTGTTTCTCTCTTGGGATTGATTTCTAGTTTTTCCACATCTCAGTCCTTTCTGGCTGCTTCTCCCTTGAACCCCTGCAGCAACAACCGACATTGATAGCACCAGCACTTCCAAAGTGCTTCCATAGGCAGTAAGAGGCCAAACAGATGGAACAACATACACTTGCTAACATCTAAGCATTGAGTAGAGTACTTGACAAGAATAATCATATCTAGTCTTCAAAACTGTTTTCTAGGTCTTATGGTTTGTACAAACATAAGAAAAAAACTATAGATCTCTCAGTTGAAATGTTAAAGTCTTTCTAGATCCCATCCTCATTCTGTTTGAGCAGATAAAAAATCCTCTAGAATGAAATAATTCAAATGTTGAGCTGTTAACTGAAAGGATGTTGGTTCAAAGTTATAAGCCACTGTGTTAGGAACATGCAGACGTCAGTTTTCATAAGGCTTAAACCTAGGAAACTCTATGGGGTAGTTCTTGCCTATAAGGTCCCTGAGATAGTTTATTGTGCCAGCCTGGCTGATAAACGCAAGTGGGATTAACTGAAGGGCAGAGAGATAAATGGCTTGGTGAGCCTTGCCTCTCTTGTCTCTCGCTCTATGATCATCGGACCAGTGTGCGGCTGCCTTGCTTGTTCTGTGCCTCAATTTA
>NW_022103908.1:32833426-32845931 GCF_000313985.2 Echinops telfairi
AACTTTTCCATAAGCTCCCAACAATGCATCATTCCATCACTTATGGATAGTTGTGATGCAACCTTGAGGATAGAAAACATCTTGATGTTATGACTATATCCCCACTTTTAAAAATTATCTTGCCCATCGCTATTTCAACAGCTTAAAAATTATCCACTTAATTTTATCTTTTTTTCCCCCCAAAGATTTCAACTTAGTGTCTATGAAAACAGGTTAGAGCTCATCTTTGGATGGTGGCATAATGCGTTAGGAGTTGGCCTACTAACTACAAGGTCAGCAGCTCAAAATCATCAGCGGCTCTGCGGGAGGACGATGAGGTTTTCTACGCCCATAAAGGGTAGTAGTCTCAGAAACCAACAGGGGCTGTTACATTCTGTCCTGTAGGGTCACTATGAGTCTGAAGGGAATTGATGGCAGGGAGTTTGAGCTTTCATGATCACTTTAAACAGACAAATGCCATAGCACATGCAGTCAACTTGCTGTTATGGAGTGAATTATGTTCTGCAAAAATATATATTTGAATCCTAACCCCCTAATCTGTGGATGGTATCTGTTTGGGAAATAGGTCTTTTTCTTTGTTATGCTAATAAGATCATCTCCTCTCACTGACACTGAGTCAATCCTGATTTCCGGCGACAACATAGACAGAGACTCCAGAAAGGGGAATTCTGAACTGAATCAGTTCTGTGCTTAAAGGAGTGGTTTAGACAGACAAATGCGCAGAGCAAGTCAGATGTCAGGTAAGAGTTATCAGAGAAATCCTTGAACTGCCTATAAGGAAGACATGCATGACTGAGGTCCTGATTTGGACTCTTCACCTCCAGAACTGTGACATAATAAAGTTCTGTTCTTTGAAGCCATCCAAGAGTGGTATTTCTACTAAGCAGCACTGGGCACGAAAACTTAGGGTGAGTCCAACTGCTTCCTCCTGAGGTCAAGTGCCAACTGCTGGATCAAGACGTGTGGAACCATAGTAGAAGATGACTGCCTAGCCTCCATTCTCAGTCTGGGCCTTTCAGAAATTCAAGAATGGGGTGACTCAACTGGAGGTTGGTTAAGAAAACATCTACTCTCCTTTCAGCTTTATTGCTAATTGGTGTGTACTAGTTATATGTTAATTAATTTATCTGGTTCTGGCAACAAAAACCATCTATGGACAGCCTTCACACACACACAAACACACACACGTATTCTATCCCTGTGGTTGTTACACAATTTCATGTCCAATTGAAGATATACAAAAGTGTATGGGTGGTAAGCAACTTGTCAATCGGGTCACAGCCTGATGTTGCCTCCTTGTGGGCATGACCTTCTCCTAAGGAGGACCCTGGGAACCACCTCTTCCTTTTCTGCCTTCACCTTCCTGCCAGGGTCACTCTGAGACATGCCACAGTCCTGTGATGGCATTGGATCCACATGCTTGTTGCATTCACTGACTTGTGATAGTCTTGCATTCTGCATCACTGCCTATGGCTGTGTGAATCTGAAGAAGGACTTATGGAGTAGTACCAGACTTATAGACTCCAGTAGAACTGAGCTAGATGTTTACTCTATATATGATTACTTCTTGACATAAAGCTCTTTTTTAAACATATATGAGTGTCTCTGGATTTGTTCTCCAGTCAACCGGCCTAACAAATCACCCAACATCACTTAAAAACCAGATCAAAACATCTCTCCTACTACTCGCCTTTTCCTTGCAAATGCTGATGCATTCTCTTTCCCTTTCGGCTCCAAGCTTCCCACCCATCCTTCTGACCCCTCAATATAATCTTCTTAAACCCAACTCCCATAGTCCTCCTACAAACTGGAACCCACAGATCCAATCTTGTATTTAGCCTTCCTGAAAGCTTCTGCCTCCAGGCCCATGCTTAATGCGTCCAGCTTTACCAGAATTAACTGTGTGCACTGACCAGGCTCACTGGTCACTGAACTGTTTTCTGGATGAGGAAAAACTGATACAATTTTGAGTAAAAAAGAAAAGTGTATTATTAAGAAGAATTGAGGAAAATAATTTTAAACAGCAAGAACTACCTTTTATAAATTTTAAAGATTCATTGCCTGATTAGCTTAATGGATTCAGGTAATTTTGGGGCAGACAATGAATATAAGAGGGGGTGCCCCCCCCCCAACTGGAATTGTGCTGGGTAGAGCAGAGGTTTCGCAATACCCATTTTTCCTGCTAGGTGAGCATTGAACAATTTGCTCTGAGTGAGTGTACCCAGTGCCGTCACCTGGGAAGGTTCTCTTATCACGGTGATTTTTTTTTGTATAAGCAGTTTTGCTCAAACCTCAATCTTTGTGATGGCCAATTTAAAATAACAGGGTGCAGCTGAGAAATAATGTTTCCTGCTTGGGAAAGATGATACAGAAACTGTTGTGAGGTTAAGCACAGCTTTCAAGGAACGCACTATAGGAAAAACTCAAGAGTAAGAGTGGTTTTCTCATTTCAAAAAAGAATAAATGTCAATTAGTGTCAAACCTCATTCTGGATGTCCATCAATGTCTCGAATGGATGAAAAGGTTGACTCATAGTGCATTTGGAGTTTGCTCCACCAGGTCAGTCTGTAAATCAAGCTTTCTCTTTCGAGGTTCTGAGAAAATGGAATAACAGTGTGAGGACCACAAAAGGCCCAATTTGTGGCAGATAGGGGGTTGGTTTTGCCACCAAGACAATGCACCTGATCAGTGTTCGAGTTTTTGGCAAAAATCAGCATGCCTCTCTTGCCCTATACACCTGACCTCTCTCTATGTGAGTGATTTTTGTTTCTGTGAATGAAGAGGGACATGAAAGGACAGCGATTTGACAACATAGAAGAGGTGAACAAAAAAAAATGAGTGAAGTGCTGTCAGCCATCCAAACAGATGAATTTGAAAAATGTTTCTAAGAAGGGACATGATGGTGGGACAAGAGGAAAGTAAAAGGAAATAGAGGAAAGAACCAGGAGGCAAAGAACATTTACAGAAGTCTAAACACAGGCATGCACATATGTAAATATATATATAACGAGAGGGGAACAGAACTATGTACTCATATCTATATTGTGTTAGTCTGGGTAGACTAGAGAAACAAATTCATGGACACATATATGTGTATAAGGAAGAGGTTTATATACAAGAGCAAATGTACATTAAGAAAACATCCCAACCCAGTCCAGTCCAAGGCCGTAAGCCTGATATTAGCCCATATGTCTGATACTAATCTATAAAGTCCTCTTCAGACTCACAAAACACATGAAATGAAGCCAAATACAGTACAATCACAAGCCAGTGGGTAGAAAGTCTTTGGATCCACTGGCGTTGTAAGCATCTCAGCACTGGTAGGGGTCTCTCTGTGGCTTCTCTGGCTTCCGAGGTCTGGTTGCGTCCATGTGGCTTATCTTCTGCAATGTCTCTGAGGGAGTGGCAGAGAGAGAGAGGTGTCTTCTGTCTCCAAGGAGGAAGTACCGGATATCCCAGAATTCTCAGGAGATGGCCATGCCCACACAGAAGTCACATTGGCTATCTCCAGATTGACAGCCTAGACTCCACCCCTACACTCTAAATCCTTAAACTGACACCAGATCAGGCGACTATCACATATATGTTAAGAGTTAAGGTTGCAGATGGACATTGGGCCTCCAGTCAAGTAGTCCCTCAATACAAGAACACTTTGTTCTAATAATCCAGCACCCTGAGATGCTCACCTTCCTGACACAATTGCTGAAGACAAAGTGGTGCATAAGCAAATGTGGTGAAGAAAGCTGATGGTGTCCGGCTATCAAAATATATAGCATCTGGGGTCTTAAAGGCTTGAAGATAAACAAGCAGCCATCTAGCTCAGAAGCAACAAAGCCCACATGGGAGAAGCACACCAGCCTGTGTGATCATGAGGTGTAGATGGGATCGGGTATCAAGCATCTAAGACCCAGAACAAAATCATACCCAATGTGAATGGGGGTTGGGTTGGGCATGGAGTGGAGGCCCAAAGCCCATCTGTAGACAATTGGACATCCCTCACAGAGGGGTCACAGGGAATAGATGAGCACCAATGAAACACACAACTTTCCTCTAGTTCTTTGGTGCTTCTTTTCCCCCACTATCATGACCTAAGTTCCACCTTAAAAATTGGATTAGACCAGAACATGCACACTGCTACAGATAAGAGTAAGAAATACGGGGTATCCTCAGGGTCAACAATGTGAGTAGAAATACCAGGAGGATTAGGAGAGGGTGGCGGGGGGAGAAAGGGTAAATTGATCACAAAGATCAAACTAGAACTCCCTCCCAGGGGGACAAATAACGGAAAAGTGGGTGAGGGGTGACAGAGGATGATATAAGATATGAAAATAGTAATCTATAACTTGTCAAGGGTTCGTGAGGGAGGGAGAGCAGGGGAAGGAGGGGGAAGAAATGGGGAGCTGATATCAGGGGCTCAAATGGGAAGAGACTGCTTTGAAAATGATTATGGCAGCATATGTGCAAATGTGCTTGACACACTGGGTGAATGTATGGATTGTGATAAGAGATGTAAGCGCCCCCAATAAAAGTAAGAAAAAAAATGGAATCACAGTTTGATAAATGTATTAAGTGTAATGGAGAGTACTTACTTTGAACGTGATAAGATTGTTTTGTAAAAAAAAAAAAACAACCCTAAAAACTAAATACATAGCTTTGGAAAGCAAAATCTGTTTTTAGCGGGAGAATCCCCTTCATACATGCAGAGATGGAGAGGTACGTTCTCTGGAAAGAGACAGAGAGAGAAACACTGTGACTGAAAATTAAGTCTGGATTGAAGCGGGAGCTGAGATTATTTCAGCCTAGAAAAAGAGCTTTGAGTGTTTTGTCTTCTATCTTTAGCCCACCTATATCCATTCATTCATTCATTCATCAATATTCACCAGTACTTGCTGAAGCATGAGCCATGCTCCGGGCACTGTTCTAAGTAAGGGTACAAAGATAAGCAACACGGATATGGGTCCTATTTAGGTGAAGTATTCAGGCTTCCATATCAATTTCACAAATCCAGTGTCAAATTATAACTAGGACAAGGGCTATAAAAAGTGATTCCTGAGTTCCAGTGTAATGTAGTCAGCAGGACGACATTACAACTGCGCCTTCATTTGCCCTGGTGGCTGACATGGCTAAGGATCAGGCTGTTAACCCAAATATTATACTTTGACCCCACCAGCAGTTCCTCAGAAGAAAGATCTGGCAGTCTGCTTGTATATAGATCATAGCCCAGGAAACCCTCTGCCGCATGGGGTGGTATGGCTGGATGCAACAACAGTGGCTGTCAGAGAAGACTCCTCCCTGGGAAATGACCCAAGGAAACGCAAAGAAGGCACAGGGATCGGCTGCTGTTGAGCTGCGTGGGGTAGAACTGCGCTTCATTGAGTTTTCAGTGATGGAATTTTCAGAAGCAAATTCCCACACCAATCTTTCCAAAGCTCCACTAGGTGAATTTGAACTTCCAATGTTTCCATTAACAGCCAAGAATGTCAGCAATGTATACCACTGAGGGATTCAAAAGGAGACGAGGAGCTCAGAGGTCAAGGAGAAAGAAGAGTCCTCCAGAAGAGGGAACTGCAACTAAAGAGACCGAGTGTAGGAGGAAGGAAAACAATGGCAAGGGAATAGACTTGCCAGTAAATGTAACAAAGGGTCTCACATCAAAGGGAACATCCCAATAGTAATACTGGGCTTTGCCAACCCAAATGGCAGAAGTTGAAAGGGCACTTTAGAGATCTCTTCTTCATGATTTCCAGAGCAGTAGCCCTGGATGTCTTAAAGGATGACGTATAAAAAAACCCTAAATTCCCGAGATGAAACTTCTAGTCCACAGAGACGGAGATGAGATGGAAATGACCAGAGAAGTTTTGTGGAAAACCCAGTGGACTGCACGTTAGGAGAGAGGGATCAGAGCCCTAGTTCGGTTAAACAAGAGCTGTGTGACATTTAGGACGTCATTCCTTGCTCAGGGGTTAGCAGATTGCGAGCACAGTCCTGGGCCTGTATTCTCTCCCTGACTCATATTAGTACATGGACTTGGACAAATCACAGAACAAATAGCACCTTGGTTTCCGCTTTGTGATAATAGTTAAAAAGGTGTCCCTGAGAGAATCAGAAAGTGCTTGCTGGTAGTATATGCTGTTGAGTCTCTACTCAAGCCCCTCATCCCTTCAGTGTACAACTGCAGAGGCCTACTTGCTAGTTCTCGGATCTCCACACCCCTCAAGCTCTAAGCCAACGTCTGGTCAGTGACTTGGGCATTGAACCTAAATCCCCCAGGCCCTTCGGCTTTGGAATGAAATCATTCTGAGGTTTAGGTTTCACACTTGCCCTATGTTTTCTCCCATAAAGTTAAACCCACCTTACCCTTTGCTTCTGGCATAAATTATTGCACTAAAATTTTTATCTCAGGATCTGCTTCTGGTAAAACCGAAACCAAGACATTAGTACAACATCTGTCATATCATAATGATTTATGATGAATCAGTATGATTTAAGAAAGTTTAAATGTTGTTCTAGCACAAATCTTGGAATAGAAAGGTTTCATTATTAGTTTTCAATGGCAGAAATAGGAAGTTAGTTATAGGAGGCAGGTAAAATGTGAACTAAATTCACTTGAAAAGTCATCTAGACGGTTAAGAGAACCAAGCAATGAACTAAAGATAGCACCAGATGTTATCAATAAATTAATTGAGAGGGTTTGAAGGAGTAGCATAAAGCCGAATGCTAGTGCTTCCTCAAGCACAGAAGCTGAGCCTCTTATTCTGCTTGAAAGCAACTGTTCTCTGCTCCTGTCCTCTGATATTTCAGGATAGTCAACTGTCAAAAGATGCAATGTGCTGTGTAACTATATATATATACTTTCTGTAGAAGGTAGGTGCAGTCATGGCTATAGGTAGATCTAGTTATGGTTCTAAGGATTTTGTAGGGAGGCCTACCAAAAGCTGCACTATCTAGAAACTTGGTGGGCAGTGAGTTTATGGAGGGGGAGGAGTATTTCAGGAAAGAAGATGAGAATGGTTGCACAACTTAAAGCATGAAATCAATGTCAATGAATTATACATGTAGAAATTGTTGAATTGGCTTTTGTTTTGAATGAATATCTGCATCAACAACAAAGTAAATGATTGAGAAAGAAAAAGCATCCTTAAAATACACAGTTTTACTGTAATAAGTATTGGGTCACTGTGAGCTGAATGCAATTTTATAGTTTTATACAACTTGGGCACCATTCCTTCATAAAAACTGAAATTTAAAAATAAGAAAACAACTGATTGAACAACAACAACAACAAAAACCTGCCATCTAGGCAAGTTCAACTCAGAGAGACCCTATAGGGTCTACCATTTCAGGAGGTAGCATAGGAGCAAGAACCAATGGTGCTGAAGGAAGACGTTCAAACCGCACTGAATGCATTGGTCCAAAATAAAAAAAAGATCCAGGAATCAACAGAATACCCATTGGAATGTTTCAGAAAGCTGAAGAAGCACTCAGGAAATTTGGAAGACAGCTACTTGGCCAACTGATTCTGAGTGTTCCATATTTGTGTCCATTCCAAAGAATGCTAGCCTATAGCAAGATAGCATTGATATCACACAAACATAAAATTTTACTGAACATCATCCAGCAATGGGTGCAGCATATACATTGACAAGGAATTGCCAGAAGGTCAAGCTGGATTCCAACCAGGACACAGAGCATGGGACATTGTAACTGATGTCAGATGGATCAAAGCAGAGAATAGCAGAAAGATGTTTACTTGTGCTTTATTGGCTATGCAAAGATATAGGACTCTGTAGATCATAACAAGTTATGAATACCCTTGAAAAGAATAGGAATTCCAGAATACTTGACTGTGCTCCTGCAGAAGTTGTACCTGGACCAAAAAGCAGTTGTGCAAACAACCCAAAAGAATACTGCTTGGTTTAAAAAGAGGAAAGACTTGTGTCAGCATACTTATTCAATCTCTATACTGAGCACATCATAAGAGAAGCTGGATTATATGAAAAAGAATATGATATCAGGTTTGGAGAAAGGCTTATTAGCAACCTGGAGTATGCAGTTGACACAGATTTGCTTGCTGAATGTGAGGAGGAATTGAAGCACTTGCTGATAAACATCAAGGATTGTAGCCTTCAGTATGGAATATAACTCAAAGCTGAGAAGACCAAAATACTCACAACTGCACCAACAGGTGACATCATGAAAAATGGATGAAAGATTGAAGTTGTCACGGATTTTGTCTTCCTTGGCTCCACAATCATGCTCATGGAAGCAGCAGTCAAGAGATCAACAGAGGTAATGTATGAACAAAATCTGTGGCACAAGACCTCGTTAATGTATTGAAGTACAAGGATGTGAAGATTGGGTGTGCCTGACCCAAGCCTGGGTAACCTCTATTGCATCATATGCATGTTGGGCATGGACAAAGGAAGACCAATGAAGAAAGGATGCACTTGAAATTGTGGTAGTGTAGCAGACGATTGAGAGAACCATGGACTGATAAAAGGACAAAGAGATCTGTCTTGGAAGAAGTAACATTTGAGTGCTCCTTAGAGGCATGGGTGGCAAGACTTTGTCTTATATACTTTGGAAACATAGTCAAGGGGGACCAGTCCCTGGAGAAGGACACCATATGTGGTAAAGTTGGGGAGCAATGAAAAAGAGGAAGGCCCTCAAGGAGATGGACTGACATCGATGGGCTCGGCTTGGGAACAACTGTGAGTACGGAACAGGACCTTGCAGTGTTTGGTTGTGTTGTGCATGGCATTGCTATAGGTCAAAGCTGACATGATGGTACTTAACAACAAGACGTTATGCAAGCAGAAAGCCTTATCTTTATCTCATAAAGCAACTGATAGAGCTGAATTATTGACCTTAAGGTTAACAGGCCCACGCACCACCACCAGGTTTCCTGACAACAGTTGATGTATTTGGTTCATCCACAATAGGTTCCATTGGCAATGTGAAGGCTGTCTTTCAGTGGTGAGGATGAGAGTTGGTAATGGTAGCAAATTCTAATCATTTGGAAATACAAACATCATACAACAAAGGAGTGACCATTCTTGTCCTGAGCCATGTGGACCACTTCTACTGAGTTCTTATCCTGTACCCAGGATCAGTATCATAATTATATTACCAAAGTCTCACTGTTGGCCATTCTGATTCATAAACACCCTGTATAGGATGCAGAGCAACTGGTGAGAGGTAGGGACCTTGAAGTTATCAGCTCAGTGCCTGCACATACTATTAGACACTTGAGTGCTTTAGACAAAGCTCTTACATTGTAATGCATTGGTATTTCTTGGTTTACCTTTTACATTTTCAAGAGAGAATAACATTCTAAGGGCAGTAGCAGTCTTTCCTGTTCACCATTTGACTACATGCACATCAGCTGGCAGTGTCTGACAAACAACAGCCACCCCATAACTACTTCATTGTTTATTGAATGAATGTAAATTCAGAAACACATGGATGCAACCCATCATGGGAGTCCCTAGTACATGGTGACTCTTACTATTTATGTGAATTGATAGGAATTCCCTGTAGTAGAGGAATCCTAGCAGTAAATACTGGGTAGTACACAGCCAACTTGCTTAGTGCTCTTTTTCCTTTGGGTAGCTCTGCCTCACTATAGAACCCCAGCATTTTAACACCCTAAAGAAAAGGCAGGCCGTCATTTGTCTGCAGGCTCTCACACAATTGAAAGCTAAAAGTCTATCAGAAGCTACTAAACAAGGGTACATTTCTTGATTGGATTTCTATCTCCCAAGAAACTTGGAAATAAATTGTCCTCAATTTTTGGTGAGATGTCCAGGGCTGCCTGACCATTTTCTTCTCAGGCATGTTTCCAATCTCTACCTAATTATTTTCTCCAATCCGTGCCCAATAAAGCTTTCTCTGGGTCAAACTTAAATAGACTGCTTATGAGGAACTAGATACGGAAAATATTGAGTAGTTAAGAATATCTTAAAAGTTAGCAGGTTTGCATTGTTGGATTACTACTAGCTTACAAAGTTAATATATATTTTTAAATATACCTAAATTTAAGATATATTTTCTTAAATGGGAACAATAAAATATAGTGAAATTATTTTTAATCTGTAGCAATTTTTATTATATTATTTGAACTTTCAGGCCCCCCAAAAGTTATTAGGATACATGTATTTTGCAAAAAGTTTTAAATAAACTTCAATAAAACATATTTGTTATATTATAAGCTTTTAGATAAAATTTTATATAGGCCCTCAATCATGGTCAGAACTAGGCAGGTTTATCAAGGCATTTTACTCTAAGAAACTAAGTAAAAACCCCAAAGGAATAAAAGAATAAATAAAGACCATTGGACCCATAAACTTAATCTGCAGGAATTTATTTTGATGGTGTATTATATATACTCACAAAAAAAGGTCATTCAAGAATATTTATCATAGCATTTTAAAATGACTGTTAGGAATAATATACATTTTCAATAACAATGGATTTTAAATGGAATGCAATGCTGCTATTAAATTGAACAGGCACTAGCTAAGCTATGGCAAAATGAAGCTATTGCTTCACGGAGATAAACTTCTAGAATTTTCATCTTGCTGTCCTTTGAAAGGCTCAGCATATGTAGTTATTTTATAACCAAAAAAAAGTGGAGTCCGGTAGCCAACATTCTAATATATTGATTATTCACTGGTACTTTATCTGGTGGCACTTTGGAGTTAAAGGGATGTTAATGCTATTTACTTAAGTCCTTTAAACACACACACACACACACACACACACACACACACACACATTTTAAAGACACTGATCCGGGCCTTCTGAGGTGCTCCTCATCTGACAAGTCTTGACCTATGCTGATGGTTGATCAAGGGCCCCTCTTCTCACACTGACCCCAGTGCCCTGAAGGGAACCCTGCTTCAGCTGGCTCTTGGGTTTAACTCTATCCCTGTGGACTTCTTGGGGGAATGGAAGGGGTTGGGGAGACGGAAGCCTTTGCTCCAGTTTGTCCCCAACAGCAGACGAAGTCTCATATTGCCCTCACTTCCCCACTTTATGTCCGTCGAAGGGCCAAATTATCATGGTATTGTCATGATTGTTTTCATAGTGTTCAAATCTGTATTTTTGTATGTATAGGCAAATGATTTTCTCAACCTTAACCATAATGAATATTGTACTAAATTGTCATGAAAGAATTCTTGTTTAATAAATGGACGTACAAATAACTAAAATGAACACGCATACGTATCAATCTGGAGTTTCTCCAAAGTATAGTGCCAAGTACAGGGGCCAGAAGAAATAAAAAATGAAGGCCAGGACAGTTGCTGCACCACGCAGGTAATTGAAAAGAAGAGGAAAACAATATCTCATAGTTCTAGAGCCTACAAGCCTGAATTTCAATTGCAGGCAATGGCATAACCCCACTGCAGGGTCTAGAGTAAAATCTTTTCCAGACTCTCCCAGTTTAGGCATTACTTGTCACCTGGTGGTAGCTCTCAAGTCTCTGCCTTTGCTCTCAGCCCTCTGGGCACGTGTAAGCACACCACTCAAACTGGGATGGGGGCCTACTCTGCTCCAGTGTGATCCTGTGTTAATTGGCAGCATCTTCAGCAGCCCAATTCTCAACCAACGTCACGTTTTCAGGTACTAGGGTTTAGAACTTCAGATATCTCTCCAGGAATACTACTAACTATTCTGAAAAGGGTTATACTAGCAGATCCAGGGCAGATTGAGAGAAGAATGTGGAATAGGACACAGTCATAAATGAGCCTGGACTTACTGGTCAGACAGAGACTAGTAGCTCCTCCAAGACTATGGTCCTTACCCTTTGGGTTTGGATCAGAACTCATCTGTGTTAGAACCATGAACTAGTTAAAATAAAAGGGCAGCATTTGCCCAAGGAAAAAGGTCAAGGGGTTAGGAAAGGAGGACTGGAAATAACCAGAGGGAGAATGTGGGCTAACTTCTAGTCCATGGAGGAGCTCACAATGGAAGAGTTGAATGAGACTGTGTATGAATTGTTGAATGATCTGGTCTGTAAACCTTCACCTAATACACAATAAGAAGTGTTCAAAATAGACACACAGTAAATGCTGGTAAGAATAACTGACCCCTAGATGGGAAACAGACTTTGTAGATCAATAGTAAAAGAAATAATTACATTTGTTTTGTATCCATCCTATAAGGTATTAATATTTTCTATCTTCTTTCATTAGCTAGCCAAGATCACAATAACTCAAAACCAAATCCAAAGCCATTGAGTCGATTTGATTTACTTTGACCCTGTGAGTCACTGGTCATAAGGCTCCCTTCCAGGGGGCTGTAAATCTTTACAAAAGCAGACAGTCTCAACTTCCTCTGGAGAGTCTGAACCAGCAATATTGGCAGTTAATACTCCAAAGCTCACCTACCAATACTGATAACAACAAAGGTACCAAAGCTTGGTTTGGTATACTGTTTATACTAAACAGTATAAACATATAAAGGCATAAATATATTCAATATTTCAAACAGAGGGAAGCAG
>NW_022103908.1:32849405-32879225 GCF_000313985.2 Echinops telfairi
TAGTTATACTCTTACAGAAATACCAGAAGTAATTAGATTTAGAATCCACCCTACCTGGATATTCATGTAATTAACCAAACAAAGAAAACTATTTCCAAACAGAATTAAATTCACAGGTATAAGGGCTAGAATTTCTATACATAAATCTATGTGGGGAAAAATTTGATTCATATAACTTGCTTTTTGTTTTATGATGTCTTACAATCTTCACAAGTCTTAATGATTTGGTCCCATTGTTTCTACCCAGAAGTTAATAAATACTAATTGAACATCAAATTTTCACCAAGTCATTTCAAAGACACTTGCATGGAACATAAAAACCACTACAGAATGTAGTTCCTATCCTTAAGCTAATAAAGTCTAGTACAGAAGACATAATATGCAAGCATTAAAGATAACTACACAAAGAATTATAAAATCCAAATGAATGATTCAGATAATTAGCCACGCAATAAAATTTCAAAAAGGAGTAGAATAAAGCCCTCTTGCTCTACTAATATTTTTTCTATCTGAAGTAGACTTTCTTGTTATTGCTTATGTGTTTATTCATTATTTTATATTCTCATATTTATATATGAATGACTTGAATTCTTTTAAAAATATACTGCTTTATATCATGTATGAAAATTATGCAAAATGTTCAAAAAATAAATTCTGAATTTTATTAAAGAGCAACAAACATGATTTTCCTAAAAGATAATAACAATATTTATAACAACGATATAATAATGTTAATTAATGGAAAGGGATAAGAATATTCAGTGCAGAATAGTATAGATGATAATAGATGAGTTAAAAGTAAACTATGAGCAAAGCCAATGTAACATTCATTAACCTTTTAAAATTGTTTACACTTTTGCCAAACAATGAAGCACATTGAAAATGGATCTGTGGATATTTGGGGAAGATTTTGGGAAAATGCTGCAACATAATGAGTAAAATACAGACCTTGGAGGTAACATTATATAGGTACAATATTTGACCTTGGGTAAGTAGTTTACTACACAAAATTTATTACCTTATTTGTTAAAGAGAGAGAGAGATAAAAGAATGATCACTTAAATCATCATTTGTGCTGGTTTTATTTTAGCCATTGCTATTGTTGGTGGTGGTTGACATTGCGGTGATTCCAACTCGTGGTGGTCCCTTGTGTGCAGAGGATAACTGCTCTGTAAGGTTTTCAAAGTCATGACTTTCGAAAAGCAGATTTCTGGGCTTGTCTACCCAAAGGCCTCTGGGTATTTCACAGCACCAACCTTTCAGCTACCAGTCGACACTTCTGTGTCAGCCCGGAACTCCTCCATGAGTATGACCAGAGAAAATCATGACTGAGCGGATCATTAGAAAATCCAAATGGAAAGAGCAGAGCCATTATTGCTCAAATGAGGCTTTTAAGCTACTAAAGTAAATTATTGGAGGATTAAAGACCAAAGAAGAATTGACACATTGAAATTCTGGTATTGGCTGAGAATATTTAATATGTCGTGGACTGCCAGAGGAGCAAACAAATCTCTCTGGGAAAAAGTACAGTAAGAATGCTATTTTTAAGTGAATGTGGGGAAACTGTCTCAGCTACTTGGTAACATTATCAGTCAGGATCCATCCTCGGAGAAGGCCATCATGCTTGGTAAAGAAGAATGTCACTGGGGGAAAAGCCTCAATGAGATGGGGTGTCACCTGGCTGTCGCTCTGGGTTCAAACATACTACTATGGTGAGGACAGCACAAGATTAACTCCTGTACCACTGTTGTACACAGGTCGCTCTGAGTGGGAAATGAGTCCGCGGCACCTAGCAAGAGCAACAAGAACCTGGTTACTTTAGTGGTCAGAGACTACATGCTCATGCATTTCATTCATCTGCAACCGTTCATTGATACAATATCTGTGTAAAGCACTATAAACAGTGCTTGTAATTATGAAAATTATTGTTATATGGTCATTTGGGTGTTTGTGTGAAGCTCAAATGATAGGGAGAATAAATACCAGAAGACCTCCTACTGTAAGTGTGATCAGGGAAGGCTTTCCAGAGGCAGTAAAATTTAAGGTTAAAGGGAAGTAGGCATTTATTCGGAAATGGAAATGGCTTATTTAGGAAGCACACATAGCTCATGCAACTTTAAGGAGAGATGACCCAGAATGCTGAGAGACTGATCGCCGCTGTGTAACCTGCAGGAAGCACAATAAGTGATCAGTGGGAGAATTGCGACAGGGGCTGAGTCATCAAGGCTTTATAATACTCGTTAAGGGGTTTAGAATTTTTACTAAGAGCATTTAGTGGACACTGATGAGTTCTGAGCAGAGGAAAGATTAGACCATCAATTTGGTTGAATGTTTACTGGATTCAATGAATTCAATTGGGTGTATTCTTAAAATAGAGGTAATGATAATGAATCATGGAGTCCTTCTAGAGTGAAAAGAGAGCTGTGTATGAAAAGAAAGAAAACGTATATTAAAAGAAAACGTGTGAGAGTCAGAGAAAAGCACAAGGGGTTGAAGTCCTGGATTGTCTGAAGCTCGCTTTGCCATGCTAATAAGGGTCCCTGGGGCTGAGCAGCTCTCCATTTCTCTCACGCTCTCACGTCCACACCATTATTAAATTATAAAATAGACAAAGAAAAGTAATTACATAAATGCTGCAAAATAAATTCAGTAAATGCTGCAAAGTACACAGACCTGTGTAACTACTAACCCTGAAGTAATAGATCCTAGATGTCAAAATCTAACTACTCCTGAGCTATTACATTCCCTTAGCAGTCATAATCACTATTTGGATTTTAATCATTATAAATTAATGTAGATTGCCTTATGATTTCTATAAAACTTAAATCATAGAGCATGTACTCTTTTATTGTGTTAAAACAGTATATATATATATATATATATATATACATACACGCACACCAATAGTTTGGGGCTGGTATTCAATGGTGAAATCTTCAACTGCCAATTAAAAGATGAGTTGTTCAGCCAGGACCCACGGGAGAAAGGCCTACTCATCTGCTTCCATAAGAAAAACAGCCAAGAAGACACTAGAGGGCAGCCATGCTCCCTGATGCAGGGCCGCTAGGAGATGCAATGGACTTGGCTTCAGCCAGCATCAATGTTACGTGTAGCAGTAATTTGTTCTCTATGTATACAGTGATCCATTATATGAATTCACTACAATTTATTTTACTAATGATGACTATTTGGATTGTTGTTATCTATTTCTTTGTTATAAATTACAGCTACTATGTTTGGTTTGGTTTGGTTTGGTTTGGTTTTCTGAGAAGTCTAAGTTTATTTTTGCAAGTGATAGACAGGAAGAAATGTAGTTTGCTACCTCCAAACCGCTTCAAAGATTCAATGAAAATCCAACAAGCAATATACCTTAAACTATGTGGCAGAGTCAGAGAAATAATGAACAGGTTTTTGACAATGATCAGAGAACCCCAAGCAATAGGACATAGAAAGGAGGCTTCAAAGGAACACACTCTACCTTCCCCCAGGGGATTATCAGACCATCAGTTGATATCTCCATTTCCCCCAGAGCTGTCACATGGCCGCCCAATGAGGCCTCTGGCTCCATTGCTTTTTGAAATAGCCTTGCTTGCCTCTTTCCAGAATTAGAACACCCTTATTGGAAAGTTTAAAAGGAATGCTTACTGCAAGAGAGGGAGCTGTTAAATTTTGGATTTTTAGCCAGCTAAATCTTAAATTATATTTCTAGTATTTTGATTACCAGAAGGCTAACTCACCTCCTCTATCATTTACTGCTGTTCATCTAAAATATTTCATCTGTTTGAGATGTTTAAGATGCTACATCCTTGGTTAATTATCAGAAGGAATTTGGTGGAGACTTAATCTACGTTTAAACTCTGCAAATGGATATTGTACTTCCACTTAGTAGCATTCCAAAAATCGGGGACTCAGATTTTAAGCTCTAATACAATTCTTCCCTCTGATTATGGATTATATTGTTAATAATCTTTTGACCACATAGACTGATGTGCTTCTTCCATGTGGATTTAGCTGACATCTCACTTAGGTGGCTGCTTATTAAGACAAGGCTTCAAAGTTACCGATGGCATTTCTGCTGATAGCTGAGCCACTGTGCTAGGCATCTTCAGGTGAACACTCTGGTATGACTTCTGGTATAGACCACAGGCATGTGATACATTTGAATTATGAAGCTAGTGAAGTACAGTGGACTAGTATGCTCCTTAGAGGCATGGATGGTTAAATTTCTTTTCTCATACTTTGGACATGTCAGGAAAGACCAGTCCTTAGAGCAGAATACCAAGTTTGGTAAAGTAGAGGGACAACTAGAGAAAAGGAAGGCCTTTGACAAGATGGACCGACTCACTGGCTGCAGCAATGGGGTCAAACCTAAGCACCATGGTGAGGATGATGCAGGACTGGGCAGTGTTTCCTCTGTTGCACAATGGGTCATTGTTACACAAGAGGACATGTTGTACCTGAGTTAAAGCAGACTCAATTGAACTTATTCACAACAATACTGCATGCATTCGTTTTTCTTTGATTTATAATGAGTAATTCAAAAGTTGGATTCTGTCTAATTATTTTCCCCTAGAACTTGTATAAATTTCTACTCCCCCAAACGATGCTACATCCTTGTTAATACTTAGTATTGTCTTTGTTTATATTTAGCTATAGTAGTGAGTGTGAACACATCCAACTTAAAACTGAGGCAAAGTAAACTAGAGCCAATTGGCTCAATGGAAATAATTTTGAGAAAAAATGTACATAGAACAACAGTAAAATTATGTGTTCCTTAGGAGAAGTGAATGACAGTCCAGAGCACCATAAAACATAAGCATTAGGTCATTCCCTAAAAGCTGTGCTTGGCAAGAAATATGCCAGTAAAACCAGATAATAATGGACTTTTAAAAATCATTTTATTAGGGGCTCATACAACTCTTATCACAATCCATACTCACATCAATTGGGAAAAGCACACTTGTACATTCATTGCCCTCATCATTCTCAAAACATTTGCTCTCCAAGTAAGCCCCTGGCATCAGCTCCTCATTTTTCCCCTCCCTCCCCGCTCCCCACTCCCTCATGAACCCTTGAGAATTTATAAATCATTATTTTGTCGCATCTTGTACCTTTCAACGTCTCCCCTCACCTACTCCTCTGCTGTCTATCCCCCAGGGAGGGGTTATATGTAGATCCTTGCAATCAATTCCCCCTTTCCACCCCACTCTCCGGTATTGCCACCCTCGCCACTGGTCCTGAAAGGATCATCCGCCCCGGATTCCCTGTGTTTCCAGTTCCTATCTGTACCAGTGTACATCCTCTGGTCTAGCCGGATTTGTAAGGTAGAATTGGGATCATGATATTGTGGGGCGCAGCGGTGAGGAAGCATTTAGGAACTAGAGGAAAGTTGTATGTTTCATTGTTGCTAAACTGCACCCTGACTGGCTCATCTTCTCCCCGGGACCCTTCCGTAAGGGGATGTCCAGTGGCCTACAGATGGGCTTCGGTCTCTACTCTGCACTCCCCCCCACCCCATTCACAATATAATGGACTTTTCTTGCGGGGAGTGGTGATGCTAGAAATGTTATACATTCAATTTCTTTACTAGATACAAACACAAATAAATTAAAGACTGCCATCAAGTCCACGGTGCATCATAAGTGGCCCTACAGATAGGTATAGTATATTTTATTTTCACTTGTCTGAATTGTCTTCCTTTAAAGACATTTTATCTTTTCCCTTGACATCCGTGGGTTTTGTTTGCATGTTTGTTTATTTTTTACCAATGTTGAGCCTGGTGAAGATACATTTTAGGAGCCCTGGATGCTATGTTTCTCCAAGGTATTGAATTTTCATTAAAGCTAAAGGACTATTAGAGCAGGGGCAGATCATCTTGTTCTGATAAAAAATTATGATAATCTGACACTGGTTTAAGCCTTTGTGGGGGCTGGCCTATTTCACAGTCACTATTTTTACTAGGGACTAGCCCTCACTTGATTAAAACCCCTGTAGTTGTTACAAGGGCCCTTTATAAACTCCTGTCTCCCTACTACCATGAATCTGTAGGAAAGCTCTAATTCACTGTTTTTCCTTCTTCTTCTCTGCTTGATTTACTAGCCTCTCACCATGATAGAGCAGAAATCTGCAAATGGCTGAGTGTAAAAGAATGATGTCCTCACTTCTCCAGTCTTTCTTCTCTAAGTCTCGATTTCCACTTCTATTTGTTCTCAGAGGAACTTTGCTCGTGTAGTGATTACATGCTAGATTATGTGGGAGTTACATAATCTAGTGTCAATTTGAGGATTAATAGTATAGGGGCAGAGTCTAGCCTGTCAATCCGGAGACAGCCAATGAGACCTCTGTGTGGGCAAGGCCTTCTCCTGAGAATTCTGGCAACTGCTGTATTTTTCCTCCCTCGAGACTGGAGACACTTCTCTCTCTCTCTGCTCACGCCCAAGAGACACTCTACTGACAAGGCTCACTCCCTGGGAGCCACGGCAGCTGACAAGTCACATCGAACGAAACTAGTTGCCTGAGCTGGAGAAGCCCCATGGACCTACCCTGATGCAACCAGACCTCTGAAGCCAGAGAAGCCATGTAGAGACCCCTGCCAGCACTGAGATGCTTACAACACCACTGGATCCAAAGACTTTCTACCCATTGGCCTATGATCCTTCTGCATTCATCATCATTGCATGTATTTCGTGAGTCTGAAGAGGTCTTTATAGGTTGGTATTAGACATATGGGCTAATATTGGACTTATGGACTTGATCTGGACTGGGATGGGATGCTTTTTTAATGTATAATTACCCTTTATATAAAACTCTCTCTTGTACATATGAGTCTCCCTGGATTTGTTTCTCTAGTCTACCCAGAATAACACAGGTTACTAACTACAGGGTCAGCAATCCAAAACCACCAGCCACTCTGTGGAGGAAAATACCAGACTTTATACTCCCATAAAGAACAATAATCTCAGAAATCCACAGGGGCAGTTCCACCCTGTGTTATAGGGATGGATGAGTGAGTTTCGATGTGATGGCCATGAGTTTTATTTGGTTTGGGCTTGTTTTCAGAAACATAAACTTAAATGTTTGCCTCCCAGCCTAAGTGGAAGACAAAATTTTGAGTCGTTTCTTTTGTTTACGTTCATTATTATTATTATTATTAATTGGGGTTAATATATATGTCATATAATTCCATAGTTCAATCTTGTCAAGCAGAGTTATATATAATTGCTACCACAGTTTCTAATCATGCTTTTTCTTCCTGGACTCCTAGACACCATCTCCCTTTTACACACACCACCACCACCAGCACCACCAGCACCACCACCACCATTTTCCCGCTGCCCCCACCCCAATCCTTATTCTATTTGCTGTCCCTATAGTTAATCGATCCTGGGTTTCATATACCAAAATACAGGAAGACATATGACATAACCTCAAGAGGGTGACCCCCAATGACATAACACCTCTGAGATAAATCCTAATATGAAGAAACATATTATATATAATCATAATATAACAAAACAAAAATACAAGGATATGCTGAAAACTAGATCAGGTCCAGCGTGCATCAGAGCAGGGATCAGCTGTCAAGGTTTTAACTGTTCAAGTTGGGTTCATCCCTTTGATCGTCTGTAGTCATCTCTTCTGAAGTTCTAGCTGTGCTACTGAGAAATCAGCAAATATGCTTAAAAGAGAAAGCGACTGAGAATTTTAGTCCAGCCCCTCAGGCCGACTTTGCCCATTTTCTCTCTGATGCACTCAAAGAGCTGGTCTCTGTTTCCTTTATTAGGGTGGAGGTGGAGGGGTCTGGGGGTCTTATCTTTTATTTAGCCTTCTAGTTCATCTCAGTGGAAGAATTGATTGGCACATTATACTCCAACATATTCAGAAGCTATGTCTGCCCTTTCCTATTGAATCATCTCATCTATTTCAAGGTTGGAAAATGGTCTTTCCAATTCAAAAATGTGTAATTGTTTTTAACAATTGATATGCAGTCTATTCTGACCAATAGCTATAGTTCCTGGATGGTAAAAATGCAGCTAAATGAGATTGGTGATTGGACCCCACTCTCACCTGAGAGACACATCAGGAGAATGGTCTGGTGATCTCCTTCTGAAAGATTACAGCCTCAAACGCCCTATGGAGTGCAGATCTACTGTGGCACACATGGGATCACCATGATTTAAACGGATTTAATTGCCACTGTTGGTGGCACTAGAAAATTGTGCTTATGCATAAGGTTAGCAGTTCAAAACCACCAGCAGCTCTATAGGAGAAAGATAGTGTTTATTACTCTGATAAATGTTGTTATAGTCTCAGAAACTAACAGGGCAGTTGTAGCCTGTTGTATAGGGTCTCCATGAGTATAGACTCAAGGGTTTTTGTTATTGGTTTTATTATCTCTAATCTTAATAATTCCATAATAAAGTATATTTATAAAAACGTTTATTTCTTATACTACTCCCACATGTTTTACAAACTCATGTTCTGTGGTGGGGGGTGGCTCACAAGTGTAACACACTGAATATATTTTTGAATTTTAAATATTTGTTCTTTCTTGGAAAGTTTAAAAAAAATAAAAGTTTTTAAAGTTATGTTCTAGAAACCCCATGTGCTGCATTGTGCTGGTTAACATTGCATGTTGTTTCCGTTTTATTTTTTCCCTAAATATGGCTAATATTATCAATGAAGATTAAGAAACCATAAAATAAACTCAAACTATTTTGTGTTTGTTTTTGTCCCACAACCTATGGAAGTAAATGTAGACGACACTTTTTTTTTCTTTTTTTTTTTCTAATCATTTTATTAGGGGCTCATATAACTCTTATCACAATCCACACACACATCAATTGTGTAAAGGGCATTTGTACATTCATTGGCCTCATCATTCTCAAAACATTTCCTCTCCACTTAAGCCCTGGCATTAGGTCCTCATTTTCCCCCTCCCTCCCTACTCCCCCCTCCCTCATGAGCCCATGATAGTTTATAAATTATTATTTTGTCATATCTTGACCTATCCGACGTCTCCCTTCACCCACTTTTCTGTTGTCCGTCCCCCAGGGAGGAGGTCACATATAAATCCTTGTAATCGGTTCCCTCTTTCCTACCCACTCTCCTTCTACCCTCCCAGTATCACCACTCACACCTCTGATCTTGTAGGAATCATCCGCCCTGGGTTCCCTGTATTTCCAGTTCCTATCTGTACCAGTGTACATCCTCTGGTCTAATCAGACTTACAAGGTAGAATTCGTATCATGATAGTGGGAGCGGGGAGGAAACATTTAGGAACTAGACGACACTTCTAAAAATTCTCTATGCCCCTCTTTCCCACCCTCAGGAGGAAATGCAAATTTGTGTTTCTAAGTTGTACATCATTCCTGGCATCAGACATATTCCCCAAAGGATTTTTGATTCAGAGCGTAATATGCAAATTTCATAACCAATCTATATTTTAATAGCCCCAGCATCATTCCTTTGACCATATCTACTGCAATATAGAAATAAAAGGATGACCTTTACTGATTTTCCCTTCTTCAGGAATTCACCTCTCACTCACGGGGAAGAACTGAAACTCTTTGTCTCGCGTATTCAAAGGAGCCCCCACACACTCACTGTGCTAGCCTCAGACGGCTGATCATATTAGTTCTATGATTGCAAAAGGCATCTATCAAATATGAACTATTCAACTGTTACCAACTGCAACCTAAAATTTCAATGAAATATTCTTTTACCATTAAAATCTAGAAATACTACTAATTGAAGTAATCTAAAAGTTCAAAAGAGAAGGACAAACAGCATAGTGTGTGTGCATTGGGCTGCAAAGTGCAGTGGGAAACTATCAGCTGTCCCAGGAGAGAAAGGCCAGGCTGTCGACTCCACTAACGTGTTACAGTCTGAGCAACTCGCAGGGCACTTCTACCCTGGGCTAAAAGGTTGCGGTGAACTGGTATCAACTCAATGGCTGTGAATGTTTTTGGTTTTATATATTTATGTACAAAGGGGTATCCCCTAAAAAAGGATTTTCTTTTTAACCCAAAAGCTACGTATTTAATTTGCTTTCTTTATAAAACAACCTTATCATCTTCAAAGTATTCTCTATTTCTCCATTACGCTTAATACATTTGTCAAATCTGCGATTCCATTCCTGAAAACGTTTTTTAAACTCTTCTGTTTGGAAGGCTGACAACACTTCCCTCCTTTTTATCTTCACCTCCACTATGTCATCAAATACAGTCATTCCTGGTCCCTCTTCACTCATGGAAACAAAAAGACGTTCCACAAAGTGAGGTCAGATGCATGGGGCAAGAGGGGCATGCTGTTTTTTGCCAAAAACTGCACTGCATGAGCAAGTGCACTGTCATCATGACAAAACCAATCCTCCATCTGCCACAAATCAGGTCAAATCAGGTCTTTTTGTCAGACTCTTATGCTATCTTTTCAGGACTTCTAAAGAGAAAGCTTGATTATCAGTCTGACCAGGTAGAATGAATTCCACATGCACTATGAGTCGACATTTTCATCCATTCAGGAAGTTGACAGACATCCAGAAGGAGGTTTGTCATCAACCGACATTTCACCTTTTTTGAAATGAGAAAACCACTCATACACTTGAGTTTTTCCCACAGTGCTGTCCTTGTAAGCAGTGTTCAACATCACAACAGTTTCTGTGGCATTTTTCCTGAGCAGGAAACAAAATTTCACAGCCACACGGTGTTCTCTGAAATCAACCATCATGAAATGAGATATCCCAAAAAGAGGTTTCAGTGAAACTGCTTTTACCAAAAAATTCACTGTGACCAGAGAGAACCTTCCCAGGAGACACCACTGGGTGCACAATTCAGAGCAATTTGCTTAGTGCTTGCCTAGCAGGAAAAATGCATACTAAGAAAACTCTGCCCAGCAGAGATTTCTTCCATTTTTTGTTTGTTTGTTTGTTTTGAGGGGATTACCCCCTCATATATTTCCAAGATGCCCACATGTTCCATGTTATGTTATACTTAAGAGATAAATGTTGGTCAAAGTGCAAAATTGTGCACTGGAGGAAATCTCTGTTGTTCTGATGATGAGATTTGACAACAGAGATTTTGGACAGTCAGAAATGAAGGATGCATCAAATTACACATAATTGAGGAAAAGCCAAATGAATATTTAGAGAGTGTCTTTGGAGAGCTCAAAACAATCAGCACACACATAATGGTGGTATCTGGCAATTATTCTACCCAAAGGAGAATAACTATTATGGTCTGTATGAATATGCATAAAATATAGAGTGGTAACCCAAAGGAGTATCTATGTATATCTCTGTGTCCTAAAGCATATCCCATAAATGGTACACTCTGAAAACACTGTGGTAAGTGTGTGAACATGTGAAAACACACAAGGAGATTTCAAAAAGTCCAGGGGGAGAAATGAGCAGACCTAAAAAATAATGCATTTTTACTTGGAGAGTCACAAAGTTTTTAGAAAAGTTTCATTATGTTTTAAGTCCACTCATTTTTCCATGACCTTTTCGAAGTTCTCTTTTGTGGTTTTACATATATACACTGTTTACACACTGTTTGCATACTGCACTATTTCGCAGATGTGGTATAGGACGAGATATCTTCTAAGTAAATTCATTTTTCTATGGACTTTTTGAAGCTCCCTGTGGGTGCGTGAGTGTGTGTTTGTGTGCGCATCCATGTACACATATATATACAACATTGAGACTGACTGCTAACCAAAAATGAAAAGAAACTTCTATCATAGCAATAGTCAGTTGTCAGATATTAATCTTGGAAATAGAACAGTTTTGAGTAAATTGACTCATATAAATTAATCACAAGTACTCTACTAATTCTGTGTGGTTTGTCATAATACTGGCTTATCATTATGATGGAGATCTCAGTAATGTGAAATTATCATTTAAAATAATCCCTATTTATAGTTCCCTTAGAACTGATTTCCAGAAATAAATTTGGGAATTATCCCTTAATTAATAATTGTTTCTATTAGAATCTACACTAAAACTTGGATCTATAATACTCAAAATGGAGCAAAATCAAATGGCATTAAAAGCAAAAGGATAATTTAATGAACATTGCTTTGTAATACACAAAAGATAGAAACAAACTCCTGTAAGAATTCTGTTAGCAATATTTCCCCCTGACCGCGAAAGTACCTGGACCAGGCATGTTTCTGGCTCTGGGGGCTATTCTGTAAAAGCATCCTAGGATACTTCGAAATTCCTTTTGCTGTTTTTCTATCATCTATGCAAAGACATGTGCAAAGCTTGTCTAATCTCCTCACCATTCCACACTGGCATGGACAAAGCATTCCCCTTATCTTCTTCTCATGCTGTCCACCGTGTTCAATCAGGTGTCTTTTCTTGGCCAACGGTGAGTTCCTGATCTCTCTGCATGCATTGAATAGTAGCAAAATAATTTTAAAAGTTTCTGCCTTAATCTGTTAGAGCTTACTGCTCCTCTAAGCAGTGCTCACAGACCAAAGAAAAAAGGTGCCAGGCCAGAGATTCGTTCACTGTCACTGAAACGCATGTCCTCAATTTTCTGCATAATTTCACAAAGAACACAGGAAGGCAAGCCGCCGTTAGGACTCTCCGCCACATTGACCCATCGCTGCTCCAGAGGTCCACCTCCCATCTCAGCTACAGCAAAGAACTACTTCTTCTCAGATAAGATGGGTGTCGTCTCACCCCAATAATCCACCGAAGGAGATAGCATTTTGAAGTGTTTCTCCCTCTGGAGTGCTGGTTTCAAGGCTGTAATTGTCAGGTTATCAAGATCTCAAGCTAACTAAAGTTATTAGTTACTTCCATGAATTCTAAGAATGTATTCCCCCAAAGACTGGACTCCCTTCCTTCTCTGAGAATTATATCTTTCAGATAATTCAATAACAAACAGGAATGGAGAGGACTGAGATGTACGTAAATAATTTTCAAAAAGTGCGAGGGATTATAGTAATGTCAAACTAATTACATAGGAACTATGCGACTATTAGTCAACTTTCATTAGCTTACGCTGTGGCATACACAGCAGACAATTGAGTGGTTGACAATCACCTCTCACAGGTCAGCGGCTACGTCCATTTTGCTGCTTCGCTGGGTTCCAGGACCTTTCAAAGACCCCTGAGTCAGGCCATCCACCCGACGGCAGCAGCAAACCTAAGCAATCGCTCTTAAAGCTTGCATCAATCAGAGGCACGTGACCAAGTTTAACCTTCATGTTGCAGGGAAGAAATAAGGACAAAGTAAACAATCCAATCCAGTGCTACACAGTAGGAAGAAGCCCAAAGTTGCCTTTATTCATTTCGTGGAGGGTTTATAATCTCAGGAATCTGTGTGAGCCTAAGAACATAATGGGGGGGGGGGGCATCAAACATTCATTGAAATAATTCCTTATCTTTTAGCAATATTTTTTCAGAAATGTATTAAAAACCACCTCCATATAAATGAATTAAAAGAATGGAATCATTTTCAATATGGAATATAAATGATATCAGTAAAGAGATATATCAGTGATTCTGTTAGCTGCCCTTCTGTAACAGAAATAGCACAAGTAGGTGGCTATGAAGAACAAAAAATTATTTTCTCATAGTTCAGGAAACTGTTGTTACCAGGTGCCATCAGGTTGGTGCTGCCTCTCAGTTCCCATATCTCTGTGTACAATAGAATTAAACGCTGCCTTTTCATGCCCTGGCCTCCTCATAATCATTCCTATGTTTAAGCCCATTTTTGGAATCCATCTTATTGAAGGCCTTCGGAATTTTCCCTGGTGTTCCACTTTACCAAGGAAGATGCCTCCAGAGCCTGGTTCAGCCTGTAATGTACACAAAGTCCCCGTGCAAAGTCTTGCCGTATGTACTTCTAAGGGTCATGTTGGGTTTCTTCCAAAAGGTGGTGTTGTCTTCACCAGCATAATAACTCAAAGGCATCAATTCTTCTTATTCAGTATCCAATGTTTGCACGCACATCAGGTGACTGAAAATACCATGGATGGGGTCAATATCTTCTTCATGCTCAAGGTAATATTTTTGCTTTTAGCACTTTGAAGAAGTCACTTGCAACATTTGACCAATACAGCACGTTTTCCTTTTCTTTTGTGTTACTTAAATGCTGCTTCCCTGGGCATTGACTATGGATACCAGTAAAATGAAGTATTTGAAAATGTTTTTCTTTGCTCCATCCACCAGTGATGGTGCTTACGAGATCTGCGGTGACGACAGTGGGGAGCTAGTGGCACCGTGAGTACATATTGGGCTGCAGACTGAAGAGTCTGAATCCACCGGCTGCTCCACAGGACGAAGCTGTCTCCTCGTGCAAAGAGCTCCTCTCAGAAAGCCACAGGGGCAGTTCTGTCCCATCCTATAGGGTTGCTGCGAATCAATGTGAGAGCAGTGGGTTGGATTTGGTTCGGTTCTTGTGCTGAGGTGTAATCCGTTCTGAAGACTGTGGTCTTTTATATTTATCAATAAACCTGTCATGTCTTCCTCACAAATAAGTGATATCATCTGTATTGCAGATTCTTAATCATTCGTCCTCCAGTTCTGATGCCCGTATTCATATAACCCAGCTTCTCTGATTATTTGATCAGCATACAGATCAAAAAAGTATAGTGAAAGTATACAATACTGACATGTTTTCTGATCTGAAAATATCTAGTGTATCCTTATTCTGTTAAAACAACAATTAAGTATATTAGAATTCCTACTTATCGTCATGTTATCCATAATTTATGATCCACAGTCTCAAATACCTTTGCATAGTCAATGAAACACTGGTTATTTTAATCTAGTTAACTCCATTGATCACAACTGCTAGTGATATATGCATATCCAACAAATTAATTGCTCTCAGTGTGTTGATCTGAATGATAGTACTATGATTTTTCAGTGACAAGAATTCCAATTTTTTTTTCTAAATCCTGGGTTCTTCATCTAAGATATAATACACAGAAGGCTGCCTGCATGCTAAAAGGATAATTGTGGGTGTAGCCACTAAGAATCCTATCCAAAAAGCAGAGAGAAGACGTTTTGGGTAAAGGCTGGTTGTTGAGTAGCAGGGTTTGATAGTTTAGGGAAGTGTGTCAGTTCCTTTGTAAAGGCCATGTCAATTTCCCAAGATGGAATATATACACAATCCCTTAGACAAGGTTGGGGAGGGGAGACTCTAGAGCAGAGGTTCTCACCTTTCCTCAGGCAGCGACCCTTTCATCCAGTTGCTCATGTGGTGGTGCCCCCAACCATAACATTATTTTCATTGCTACTTCATTTTGCTACTGTGATGAATCAGACAACCTCTGTGAAAGGGTCATTTGACCACCAAAGGGGTCGGGACCCATAGGTTGAGAACTGCTGCTCTAGAGCTTAGCTTCACAAACTAGGCTGGCCATTGGAATCACCTATGGATCTGGTGAAGCTGCGAATCCCTGGGTTCTATTATCAGAATTTTGAGGGGAGGGAGCTCAGGGATTTGTAGTCTCAACAGATTCCCACATGATTCCAATGATGAATCAAGTGTGGGAACCTAAGCTGTAGAGTTAGGCTGCCCCAGGTCTATTCTCAGCTCTTCACCAAGCAGATATGGAACTCTAGGCAAACCATCTGACCTCTTAGTTGTCCATCAATAGCAGACTGCTGTGCTCCAAAGGGTTTTCCAAGGCTAATTTCAGAAGTAACTCCCCACGCCTCTCTTCCTAGGAGCCTCCAGGTGGACACAAACCAAACTAAGAACGTAACTGTTTGTGGAACCCAGGGACAGCCCATCATAACCAATCCAGCAGTGGTAGATGAAAATGCAAAGTTTGGTATTGTATTTATGGTGGTTATACATGTTAGATACAGTTAATGGAATAACATGCCAATCAATTGCCAGAACTGACATGACAGAGGGTTAAGTGGTTGAATGCATGCCAAGTGTTTATTATCAGCTTGTCAGGTGAAGACATTTTCAGGAGAATAAAACTTTAAATGTGGCTAGTTCTGTAAGAGAGAAATTTACAAGTGCTCTATGGCTCATTAATGAAGCACTAAATTGGACAATCAGTGTTAATGGGAATTGCAAAGTAAAAGCCCTGCACATCAAGTTGAGGCTTCGGACTAAATGTGTAATCATACGCTTTAGCAACTTAGCCCCAAGCAGTCTTTGTGTCACCCACTAGATTAAAGCAGACAGATAATCTTTATTTGTGGGAAAAATGGAGTGTTTCACTTATTTATTATATCTTGTCTTCTTCAAACAAGAAATATAATAAAATAATTAAGAGAGTTGAAATAAAAGAATATTCGATAACCGCAGTGTCAGAATAAACTTATCAAAAACTGAGGCTCAATTGATGTATGGATGGTAATAAGATCTGTAAGAGCCCCCAATGAAATGAGTCATTAATAAAAAAAAATATAAGGCACATAAAGTAATTGCAAGAGTCCTGGATGGCACACGTGGTTAAGCACTTGACTGTGAGCCCAAAGTTGGTGGTTCAGACACACCTGGAGGCACCTGGCAAGCTGCTTCCTGAAGGCTATGACCCAGAAACATCCATGGGTATGCTCGCCTCTGCAGAACTGTGTGGTCATGAGTTAGACAGAGCAACTAACACCACAAACAGCAGTTATTGTGCTTGGCTACAAAAATGAAGTCCAAAACTTTCTGCTCCTCAAGCATGAGAAGAAATATGTAGTGTTCTTCATAAATTCTCTGAGCAAGAAATACTTCAAAATCTATTTTACTCATCATCTTATACCTGGCCTTTTAGTTCTATTAAATATACATATTAGGAAACACACTCTAAATGCCTCCCATTCATTCTCACAGCTTTAAAGTTTTATTTTCCCTTTATTTAATGTAGGAGGGTGGCCATTTGCTGCAGAGGTTCCTTTATCGTGTATCCTAGGAAACCAAGCTAATCCTCAAGCAAATAAGCCTATTTGTATGATGGCCTTAACTCTCAAAGGCCCCTAGAGAGAGCTGAAGAGGGGAAGTCTGCACATTACCCTTCCTTGAGGAACTGACCTTTTGCTTGTGTGATTAGGCATTTGAAATACATCTCACTTTCCTTTCATAGCTTATATTTTCCGGACGGATGATTGACATGACACCGCAAAGTATAGCATCATAGAACGGTCAAATCCAACTCCATTACCTGTCGCATTTAGTTTCTTAATCCCAAACACAATATGCACACACCTTAGCCCTGTCCTGCTTTTATTTAAAGCTCATGTCATGGTTCTTTATCTGGAGTCAACCAATATTAAGTGTGTGGAGTGAAGAAAATGGAAAGATTAATTTTGCAATGTGACACTCAAAGGAACACTTTCAAACAGGGATTAGGCGAGGGGTCTGTCCCTGTAAGATACTGAAATGTACCCATGAGAAGTGCCGATGCCTCTATCGACTGCTGGGAGAGAACCCAGCTTTGTACATATAAATTCTACCTTTTTAAGGAAAAAACACTTAAAACACTAAAAGATCAGCAGTGGTGGCTAAAGTCATCTGGAAGAATGCTAGCTTACTGTCTCCCTGTTTATTTGAAAAAGAAGAAGAAGAAAAGGAAAGCTTTAGAGAAAATACAATACCCGAAAATGTAATTTTAGGAAATCCAAATTACGAATTCTTACAATAAAGTGAATATCTTTAAGAGTAACCATAACAATTGTTTTGGGGACAGAAATTATGCCAACACAAACAGAATAATAACTTCACTTTAATACAGTTTCCATGCTTCTTGTGATATTAAATTTTAATATAATTAAATAGGAGAACATCCATTAAAAACATTATATATCAATAATGATCATTAGAAGTTCCATAATTTTGTCTTGAGGAGCAGATTTCAAGTGTATGAAGACCTATCACACAGAAAATGTTGACTGCTTTTTAAAACCCAGTGAGGAGAGGCAGCCACAGACGGTATTGAGGAAAGAACCAAAGCCAAGTTTCTTAGAGTGTATTTAGAGAGACTCTGGGTCTGGTTACCAAATGTCCATGGAATCTCATTTCCAGAAATATTTTAAAGCATGAGAGATTCTCTTTTCACTGGACAACAGCATAGCGTGAATTTCTATTCCATGTAGTAAAGAGTGTTGCACTTTAGTGCACTGTACTACAGAGCCTTGGGAGGATTAAAAAGTAATGATAAAAATAGAAGGCCTTTTCTGACCTTGAAAAATTTGGGGAGGATTGGGAATATAATTTATATGCTGAACCAAATAGAGTTGACAAATTATTTAAATTAGATAAGAGACAGTCATGGTTGTGAATATTTCCTAAGTAGCCACTATAAAAATGACACATATATTGATGGAGAGGAAAGAGAGCTTTTTAAGCAGAGGATATTTGAGAAGGTACCCCAAAAAACAGAATTGTGCTATGTGGAGCAGATTTCATAGTACACATTTTTCTTGCTAGGCGAGCATCCAGCAACTCGCTCTGAGTTAGTGCACCCAGTGCCATCACCTGGGAAGGTTCTGTTTAGTCACAGTGGACTTTTTCATAAAAGCAGTTTTACTCGAACCTCAATTTTTGTGATGGTCAATTTAAGAGAACAGCATGTGGCTATGAAATTTTGATTCCTGCTTGGGAAAAATGCCACAGAAATTGTTGTGATGTTGAGCATAGTGTGTAAGGACAGCTGTATGGGAAAAACTCAAGTGTATGAGTGGTTTTCTCATTTCCCAAAAGGTGAAATGTCAACTGATGACTAACTACATTCTGGACATCTGTCAACTTCCCAAACAGGAGAAAATGTCAAAAAAAAAAGAAAGAAGGAAGGAAGGAAGGAAGGAAGGAAGGAGGGAGGGAGGGAGAGAGAAAGAGAGAGAGAGAGAGAGAGAGAGAGAGAGAGAGAGAGAGAGAGAGAGAGAGAGAGAGAGAGAGAGAGAGAGAGAGAGAAAGAGTCAACTCAATGCGTTTGATGTTCATTCCACCAGGTCAGACAGCAGACTGTTAATCAAGCTTTCTATTTAGAGGTTCTAAAAAGATTGCATAATAAAGTGGGACCAAAAAGAACTGACTCGTAGCAAAGACGGGACTGGTTTTGCTACCACGACAATGCACCTGCTCATGCAGCCATCCTGGTGCTCCAGTGTTGGGCAAAAACAGCATTCCTTTCTTGCCTCACCTGACCAACCAGATCTCGCTGTGTGACTTCTTTTTGTTTCTGTGCATGGAGAGGGACATGAGAGCACAGTGATTTGGTGACTTCGAAGAGGTGAAAAAAAAATAAGGGAGGTGTTGTCAGCTATCTAAACAGATAAGTTTGAAAAATATTTCCAAGAATATAATCACAGATTTGACAAAAGTATTAAGTGTAATGGAGAGTACTTTGAAAGTGATAAGATTGTTTTGCAAAAAAAAAAATTTGAATACATATCTTTGAAAAAACATGAAAGTTCTTTTGGGTACCCCTCATATTATGGAAGGTATCATGATATGCATCTGTCAGTGTGTTGTTGTGCAGTAGTGGTTCTTGTGCTGCTATCATGGAAGCTATGCCATCAGTATTTCTAATACCATCAACCTCACCCATACTAGATAGGTTTTAGTGACATTTCCATATTGATAGACCAGAAAGAAAGACCTGGAAATCTAGTTCAGAAAATTAGGCAGTGATAAACCTCTGAATTGAAACAGAATATCATCTGATTTATCGCCATGAGATGGGTTCACTAGGTTGACAGTCATGGGATACACACAGTAGCCTCCAGACTAGGCATGAGAGTAGCAGCATTTGTGATGATGGTGCGAGACCGCACAAGCAGTGGTAGAATCAGCTGGTTGGCACTGGTCTGACAGATCTGATACCTAATTTTTTGTTCAGTTTGGCAAACTGGTTGTTAAAATGGCACTTATGATCAGGGTTCTCTTGAAGGTAGATGACTGGGTAGATATGGAAATCACAAATTTACGTGCCTTACTCTTTTTTACCACCCATCTGTGCAACGGCTTATTCTCAGCACCCTTTGTAATTAGTGCTCATTCCCTCCATGGGTATAAAAGATTAGGCAGAACTATGCTTGTGACATTTATTTATTCTTTTCATAAAACTCACAATACTTTTGATGAAATGCTGCGTTCCATACCCTGTGTGTACGTCAATAAACAAGCATATAGCATAAAGAGAAAAGCTGATAAACATCCAGAAGGTGACACTCATTCATTTCAGTTTGTGTTATGCTCAAAATGACCAAGAGTTGGTATGAGTGAGTTACACAGTTCCTGAAAGTGTTCAAAGAGCTAAAAATGATGTCAAAACAATTGCCGTACATTCAGCAGAAGTGGAAAGGGCTTTCTCAAAGATGCACATAGGAGAAGTCACCTGTTTCTAATATATCAAACAAAATAATGACTATTGTCTAACTGGCCTTCCTCTAAAGGAATGGGATCCCACAGAGAAAAGAGGGTCAAAGAGAAATTACATAGCCAATAAGGCTCGGATAAAAGCCATTCAAAATATTGCAAGTGAGAATGTCAATTGAAAAGAAACCTGGAAACAACTTGAATAACAATTTTATTGTCTTTTTGTCAGGTATTATTTAACATTCCTTCATTAATATGTCAAAACTCATAGCCTAGTTTTGTGTGCTTCTTTTATTGTTCTTATTTAAGTGTTAACTGCATGAAATAATAAAATACTTCTTGGCATACAATTTTTTTAGAGTTGCAGTGGTCCTTAGGGCAGCAAACTGGTTGTGAAATCGTCTGCGTCCCACCACAGCCACGCCAAGCTGTGTTCCCTTCACGGGGGTCATCACGAGTCAGCGCTGACGCCATGACAACTAACAGCCACGTGGTGAGAGTCTACTTGGTGAGGGTGGTCCTGAATTCCATGAAAGCAACATCGATATATTCTGTTTCTCCCTCTGAAGAATGAGAGTAGTAACACCTTTTCCACGTCTATGCCCCAAATAAATAATATGTACGGCACTTTGCCTGTTGGAGTAAGAACTCAACCAATAAAAGTCATCACTAATAGCATCTCCATCGTTATCAGCAGCAGCAGCAGTTTCCTCATCGCCGTCTATTGCCGTCCTGCTGTTCCACCAGTAGGAAAAGAGGTCAGCGAAGTAGACAGCAGTTTCTAGAGCTTCACTTTCACCTATCTGAATTTAAGTTCTTTCTTCTAAGGATCATGCGTGTGCCAGTTAACATGCCCAAAGCTTTGAGATTCCTGAGGAGTTCAGCAGCATCGGATAAACTCGAAATAGGAGCTCCTCTCATTTCACTGCAGGTGTAATAGGAGTCACCCTTGTGTGAACACAGGAAGGCTAATGCCTCAAACCCAAATTCACGAGCAGACAAATCAGCCAAATGAAGCCGCATTAGAGTTCAAGATTAATTTTTACCTGGCGTATCTCAAAGACCTACTCTTACGTGAAGGATATTCTTCACATTTGTAGCTTCATATTTATCATTTCCCTATTGATGGTGAATGATTCTATTAGTCGTATTCAGTCAGCTCTATAATTTGGCAACTTTCAGCGTATATACTCGCTAATTTATCATTGTGAATCCTATCTTCAATCAGAAGCAAAAAGTTCATTACTGCATTCAAAATAGTTCTTAATGAATGTGCTAATTGGGAGCACAGTAGCACCTTTCATTTGCTTCTGTGTTTATTTTTGAAGAAAAGTAGTAAATTTGCTTTCCTGTGTATATTTAGCACCTGGTAAATTTCCACTCTAGGCAAAGCTTGTCCCAGAACCCCCCACCCCCACCCTTAGCAGCAGAAGGTATGGAAATAAGAGGAGTGCTCCCTGGAGAGCCATTGGAAATTCCTCTTATTTAAAGACGAGCGGCATGACTTTTAATTGAAGTGACAGAGAATGCTATAGTTGTCTGTCATTTTGTTACAAAGGAGAGCCATCCATCCTAACAACTAACAAAGGTCCACTGAGTCCCAGACTTTCAGAAAGATCCTACCATTCCAAAAAACCTCATAGAAATACATAGATTTATCACACTCCTATTTTTTTTCTGAATGGATATTTTTTATCTGTAAATAACATTTAATTTACATTTTTGTGAGTTATTGCTCCTTTGAAAAACCATTGTTGTAAATTCCATGGCACACATCCACAAAGATATATTCAAGAGGGCTTGGAAATTTTGGTGGAGAAAAATCTGTAGTCTTTTAATTCCATTATTTCACAAACTTGGCACGCACCCTCATATAACCCCATTGCTTCCATTTTGGCATTCTTAATTTTGCATGTACCATTTGGTGGAATGAATTACATTAATAGTGCCATTCAAGTATCACCACTATGTACTGCCATATTCCCATTACCACAAACAGAAATACCATGCGTCCTAAGCAGTGTCCTTCTCTCCCCTCCCTTCAGCACATGGATATTTATTTAGTTGCCCACTAGAGGGCATTTCACAAGGTAAAAAGAACAACAATAACAAGCAAATCCGACTTTCCAGAGGAATTATTTCTTTAAAAGAGCTCACCTCTGCCAATGTCTTAAATAACCCAGGTTAATTGTTTGCAGACCATGGATTTAAGCACATCTAACTGACAAAATGCCTCCCGCCGTTGAAGGGGCCTGCATCATATTTGTCCACTGGGTTTAAGGCCAAACATATCCTCTTATCTCAGACCCATATGGAATGGTCGTGGCTGGTCTAGGAGAACCAAGACACTGCTCCTGGAGAGGAGTAGACTCGATCCCCATCCTCCGCCAGCACCTTAACTCTTGAAGTTAAGGGTGACTACGTGTTTGGTTATAATTCAAGCAAACCAGAGTAGGGAATCAAACATGAAGGCACCAAATTGTATTGGGAAACTTTGGTCTAACATAAAGAGCACGAATCTGTTGCCAAAGAACAAGAGCTTAAATCTCCATCCGTCTCTTGCTAGCTTGAAAAGCATTAGCTAATGTCTGTACCTCTAGAGCATCTATTTACACATTTGCAAAAATACAGAAAATAATTACCTTAGAATGTTATTCTAAGACTACGGGGAAATGGGTAAAAGGCCTTGGTGACACTAGTAAGAGTACATGTGACAGCTACTCTTTTATTAAGCATAATAAACTGGTACCACCTAGTTGATGCCCAGGCACAGTGAGGCCAAGTGTACAGCTGTGGCTGATTCTTCAGAAATAGACCATCAGACTTTTCTTCCAATGCTCCTCAGGGGAGCCTTAAAATTCCAACCTTTATATTGGCAGTAAGCACTCTAACTGTTTACCCTAACAGTATAACATCAAGAAAACAAAACCAAAACAACAACAACCATAGCCTCCTGATGATTTCAATTCAACAAAATGCCCACCTCTATTTGCACGGCTCTTAGGAAAAATAACGAAAGAACAAAAATATTAGCGATGCAGATGACCTGCTTGAACACTCATGAGGGGTTGTGACTGCTCTGATTCTTTCTTCTCTGACTATCGCTGTAGCACCAAGCCTTCCATTTCTAATACACATTCTAGTTCCTCCTTAAACTCCCATCCACTGCCGTCCAGTCAATTCAGACTCACAGTAAGCCTATAAGACAGAGGAGAAGTGTGCATGTGGGTATCTGAGACTGTAGCTCCTTATGGGAGGAGTAGAAAGCTTCATCTTTCTCCCACAGAGCAACTAGTGGCTTCAAACTGCTAACCTCACAGGTAGCAGCACAACTGGAAACCCACTACACCACCAAGGCTCCTGTATTTCATCAACCCTCATAAACGTTGGTAATAGAAGTCGATGAAGTAGATAGCGCAGCCAATCAGATGCAATCTTAGGTGTCAAAAGCACGCACAAACAGTTGCGCTAAGTACAGCAAAACTGACAAGCTAAATTATCACCAATTTTAGACCTTGTTTTTATTTCCCCTTAAAACCCTCTTAAGAAAGGGTATTAAAATGAGTGGGGAAACTGGACCAAGTAAGAAGACAAAAATGTCTCACTTTCATACAGAATGGGAGATTATGACACTACAAGCCGACATTCTGCTGAAGTCCAGAGTGCATGAACAGTTCTGGAACTTACTCGCAGAGGCAAGGTACCCAAACATGAGAAAATGTGCTACCTCCTTGACTGCATTATTTGGCTCTACCTATTTATGTGAGTCAGCCTTTTCCCACATAAAGATCATTAAGTCCAAGTACCGTTCCACCATGACTGATGATCATTTGCAAGTGTGCTTGAGGCTGGCTGTCAGCAGCTACTGTCCGGACTATGCATCCCTGGCTCATTCCATTCAGTGCAAGCCATCGGAGTAAACTCAGGTAATGACAAAAAAAATGTACAGTTAATTGTGTTGTGTTGTGCAATATGGACTCATGCGGTTACGCAAGGTACATAAACATACATTGTACATATAAAAATTCTCAATGCATGTATGAATAAATGTAATAAATAAAAATAAATATATTGCTTGTATTTTTGTAGTTGGTAGATGATTTTGACTTGATCATTTTATAAGTAGCTCTCATGCTGAAAAAGTGTGAGCACCCCTGGTCTAGAGACTAAAACTATTTAGCAGATATACTGTTCTTCTAATGTTCTCCCATTCTCTAGGTTGCCTCTTCACTTTTTGATACAGTCTGTTGACGAAAACAAGTTTCCAAGTTTGATGAAGTCCCATCTATCTAATGGGCCTTTTGCTGTATGTCTCCTTACTGATGACCTTTAACCTTGATGAAAACCGACCACATCTGTTTGGTTTATCCATTGCAAAGGTATAGAATTTATAAAATTTTTATAATGATTTGAGTGAACATTTACAGAAGAAATTAGCTTTTCATATGTAACCATGTAGCAGCATCCTTGGCCATTTCCACTTATATCTTCTTTGCTATCACGTCTTGCCTCGAATTTTATCCCTGCTTCTTTTGAGCTTGAATGGTTGGTCTAAGGAGTGCGTATCTATTGATTTTGACTCATAATGATCCTATAGGACAGGTTTCCTGTAGGATTCCAGGCATTCCTTCTCCTCCAGAGCAGCCAGTGGTTTCCAATTGTTGACCTTGCCAGTAGCAGCCGCACACATAACCACTAGGTTACCAGGGCTTCTGTTTTCACCTAACCGACCCAGCTAATGTTTGGTTGAAAATTGAGACAGGGGGGCAAGTTCAACTGCAGGCTAGAAGGCTATCTGTGGACCATAGCCTCAGGAGTTCCAGCAGTCTCTATCAGAACAGTAAGGGGTGTGTATGTGTGTGTTTGTTTACAGTCTGGTCAGTGCCTTGTATTGTGATCCCTTTCAGAGAGGTTGGCAGTGGTACCTGTGCAGCATCTAGTCCTTTTGGTGTGTCAGGTTCATTGGGACTGGCATTCGTGTGGTCCATTAGTCCTTAGAACTAATAGTTTCCATGTGTTTTAATTGTCTTAGGTTTTTGTTGTTGTTGTTCTAAATTTAAAAAGACCAATTAATTGTGCCTTAGATGGCCATTCAAGGGCTTTTAAGACCCCAGTGACTACTCACCAAAGAAGAGTGTAGAACATTGTCTGTAGGGGTCTGTAGAACCAATTTGAATGCTCTACTTCTTGTGAACACCAGAAGATAACTTGCTCTAAGCTTTTGATATTTTTTTCATCCTCTAGCAATGCTTTTCCCAGAATCCTCTATTAACCTACGTCTGATCCATCTACTTATTGTGACAAAGCACAAGAAGTGTTTTTACCATGATTTCCCTAACCCTCCGAGCCTCAATAGTTATAGTATGCATCTGTACTACCCATTGAGCACTTGTCTTACTGATCATATGATGAAGTTAATGAACATAATAGAAAAAGTAGTTACTGATTTCTTTCTAATGACTTTCACATTAAGTGCCACTTTTTTTTTTTCTAAGTCACACCCCCCATATATGGAAAAGAATTCTGGAATCTTGGGCTCCTGTTTCATGTTTCCTCCACCTCTTCTTGTAAGCATTTAGAGAGCTGAAATGTGTTGTTTGAACATAGCATTTTACAATTCTGCACAATTGAGTAAATAAAAACAAAATGACCCTGGACAAAACCTACTAAAACCAAGATTCAGGATTTTCTGATATTTCTTTACCACAAAATTTAACTTACTAAGACTAACTCTAGTATTATAATTTTTAAAACTAAATTATTTTTAAATAGACACAGGAGTCTCCTTAATGATGTTTAGTTTCATGGTATATATAGCCCAGATATCGATTTTTTTTGGAGGCCAAAACAAATGGAGTTGTACCCGTGTATTTGTCATTCACAATAGAAAATTATGTGGGCAGCTTTCATTATAGCTGGGTAAATTTAGATAAATGAAGTGTGTCAACTCAGTAATTGCTAAATGTTATATGTGAAGCAATTAAAGCATGAATGCTTTCAGATACTGTTGTAGCTACAGGCTTTTTTATGAATGGAGGTTCAAAATAATAAAAACTGGCTGAAAGGGAGTCAAAGTACAAACAAAAGCAAAGATATCCTACTTTTAAAGATATTCTACTTATTAGAAGGTTAGAGTTAACCCTTATTGTCAACAATAAGATATTTATCTAATGAATTATCTTTAATTGCACTAAAAAATGAAAGTGCATACTTTTTTAATGTTCCTAAAAGTTCACATCCACTGCTTGGTTGTCAGTTTGTCATGCTGTGGTGACTCGTGTGTCTCTGTGATGCTGAAAGTTAGGCCACCAGTATCCCCAATGCCAGCAAGGTCACTGAAGCAGAATAGGCTTCAACAGAGCTTCCAGACTAAGAACACAATGAATAAGGGATTGGCTGTTCGTTTCCGAGGAATTAGCCACACACAAGCTTATGGACTGAATCAAAACATTGTCAGATATTGAAAACCTCATGAAAAGAAGCAGAGCATTGTCAGAGATAGTGCTAGAAGCTGAGCCCCTCTGGTCAGAAGACACTTAGATTGTGGCTGAGAAAGTTAAAGTTTTCCGAGAGTAGAGCGCACCATAAGGAAAGGGAGGGCATAAGGCTTAAGTTACCAAAACATCAAGGAACTTCATTCACCGACGGGACAAGACTCAAAATGAATAGAGACAACTGCGAACATCAAGTAATAATTGGACCTAGAATTTCCAATATATGAATTTAGAAAACACTGGTGGCCATTTAAAGTGAAATGAAATGCTTAAAGACATAGCATTATAAAACATAAGAGGAAGAACAATTAGGGCATACATTAAATGGAAAGAACCCAAGAAAAACATCAGATCTCAAGTTGCGATACTGGGAAATTCTGTGGCCAAAATAGTGAATGATGCAGGAAGCATCAAAAGAAGATGGTTGGAATACGCAGCCATTAGACCAAGTGGAACTAGTTGACATGGGAGTTCATGAACAAGAGGGAGTTCATGAACAAGAACCAATGATACTGAAAAAAGGCCCCATTGCACTGAAAGCATTAACCCAAAACAGGGGTCCAAGCATTAATGGAATATCAAGGGAAATGTTTCAACAAGCTAATGAAACCCTGGAAGCACTTATGCGTCTATGCCAGGAAAATTTGAAGGCAAATACTTGGAAACTGACTGGGGCTGATCCATATTTGTACCCATTTCAAAGAAAGGTGACCCAACAGAACATTCAGATTATAGAACAATATCAACACGCTCACATGCAAGTACAAGTTTGCTGAAGATCATCCAACAACAGTTGCAGAAGTATATTGACAGGAGACTGCAGGAGGCTCAGGGCAGATAAAGAAGAGACTGTAGACCAAGAGATACCTTAACTGATGTCAGATGGATCTTGGCTGAAAGCAAAGAATACCAGAATGTATTTACTTGTTTCATTGACTATGCTGAGGCATTCAACGGAATGAATCATAAAGTGTGGATAGCCTTGAGAATAATAGGAATCTTAGGATTCTGCACTGTGTTCTTGAGGAAGCCACACATGGATCAAGAGGCAGTTGTGTGAACAGAACAAAGGTCTACCACATGGCTGAAAATAAGGAAAGCTGTGTGTCGGGGTTGGATCTTTTCACCATATATATTCAATCTGCGTGCTGAGCAAATAATCAGAGAAACTGTAATATATGAAAAAATATGCAGCACCAGTATGTCCTTTTAGCAGTCCATGATAATTTCAGTATTCTTCACCAGCAGCGTAATTCAAACACACAATTCAAATAGCCTCCTTCTTCACCAGCACCACACTTCAAATACCTCCTACGCCTGTGAAGGTTGGACACTGGATCAGGAAAACTGAAGAAGAGCTGAGTCACTTGCATACCAGTGCTGGTGAAGAATACTGCTGTCAAAAGAACAAAGGTGTCTTGGAAAAAATAGAGCTAAGATGCTCGCTACAAACAAGGCTAGCGAGACTTCATCTCATGTCCTTTGGGCGTGTTGTCAGGAGAGACCAGTCCCTGGAGAAGGACACCAGGCTTTGTAAAGTAGAGGAAACGTGAAAAAGAGGAAAATCTTCTAGATGAATTTCCACGGTGCTGCAGAGATAAGCTCAAACATAGGAACAATTGTGAGGATGCAGCATTACTGGGCAGTATTTTGTTGCATTGTACAGACAGTCTCTATGCATTGAAACAGACTATGCATTGAAAGAGTGGAGCGGAGGCAGGAAAATGATGCTGTTTTATATAAAATGAAATATGATCAAGACACATATGACTATATTACCTTTTAGATATATCCTTTCGACACCCTCATGTTAGATCATTTCTGAAAGCCAACAAAGCCTGAATCCCCTTACAATAAACAATTGTAGCATGCATAAACTTTTTGGTAATAAGGCTATTACAATAGTAATTTACAGACGATTCCTTAAGACAAGTTGATCAATACTCTTCTCCTTCTAAATATGGTCCAATAAGATACAGCCATGCATTCATTTTGTTAAGCTCTGTGAATTCTCATTAGTTCTTGAACTACCAATTTTACCTATATTGATATTTGGCTCCAACTTAAAATGAAAAATCAATAATTTAGACAAAGAAATTCACCTGTTCCTTAAATGTTCCCTCAATTCATAGGTTACAAGGAAGTCTTCATCACCCCTCCTTTCAATGCCCAAAATTTAGCCTACTGGTAAGATAGTTTTAAATGGTAGGGACTGGCGAGGCTCTGTCCAAAATACAGTGATAACTGGTATTGGTTCAGGTACAATTTTAAAATTGTTCATTAGATGCTGTCTACTTCCTAAAAGTCTGCTGATTTTGCTCCCCATTGCTTGCTCTTTCTTAATGATATCTCCACTGGAGAAGGCGCTTCTGTTGCTTTGTGTGATCAAGTCAATTCTGGCTGCTTACCCTGCCTTCATTTGTGCAAAAGAGAAACTGCCCTCTGTTTTGAGTAAATAAATGTTATCTTGGTGTTTCAGTCACATGCAACCAAACTGATCCTAACCAACATAAATGAAAATGTCCAGTTTATATCTTCCATCAGGCTACAGAATTTCCAAAATCCAAATGGTGGTTGCCCTTAAAAATATGCATTCCATTGCACTTTCTATTTGCTGAAAAGCACCTTTTCTGGTCTCTATTTTTTTGTAAAATATGTCTCTAAAATAATAATAATTAATATATATATGTATTTATTTTCCTCTTAAGAAAATGACAGCTAGCTGATGCTGATGCCATTACATGTATATCCTCACCCTGTCCAGGACCACTTAGAAACACTTATCTTATATTTTCATTCAAACCCAATTCATTGTTTTTGTTGGTGTGATGTAGTGAAATTTTTAAAAATCATTTTATTGGGGCTCATACAACTCTTATCACAATCCATACGTACATCAATTGTGTAAAGCACACATATACATTTGCTGCCCTTATCATTCTCAAAATTAGCTTTCTGCTTGGGTTCCTGAAATCAGGTCCTCATTTTCCTTTTCCTCCTCCCTCTCCCTCCCATTCCCCCCTCCCTCATGTACCCTTA
>NW_022103908.1:32881565-32886270 GCF_000313985.2 Echinops telfairi
AATTATGATTAGAGAGGGATTAGAAGTCCACCTATTCATTTTTATAATTGGATTTGATAAACAGGTATGTTAGAAATTTCAGAAGGGACAGACATAGATAGAGTACCATAAGTAGAATGGTTTGTGTCAGAGTGGGCAAAGGATGATGGAGCATGGGGGCATATCTGACCTATGCTTCTTGGCAATAGACAACCAGAAGAGGCCAGGTATGACCTCCACACAGTTTACTGAACTTGGGTGTTGTTGAGTACATTCTGGCTTATATCAACCACATGTATCAAAGTAGAAGAAATGCCCTATGTTTTCTTGGCTGTCAACTTTATGGAATTAGTTAGCGCCCCACAATGACCAATGGACACGATTAACTGTTTTTTCTCCTAGAAGGCAACTGGGTGAGTTCAAACTGGCCAACCATTTGATTAGTAGCTAAACACTTACAGCTCAGCTCTTTTTGTTAAGCATATGCTAACACAACACCTAGAGCAGAGGTAAAGGGAATAGGAATATCTAAGAGCAGGAGGTCTTCAATACCTCTGGTCATCTTGACTCACCTTTCCCTTTAACATGTAAGTAGAGCAGCTCCCTGCTATGCACTTCAACAAGGGACAAGAAATCCCAAGAGTCTTTGTTTCTTGCTTTTACTGATAAAGATTCTCATCCTCATCTTGCTTCCTGAGCCAACTTGCCACTTTCTCTTTTCCTAGTAATTATGGGGCACACCACCAAGATAAATGAGTAATGTGTGGTCAAATTCTAGAAAAGGAACAGTCAAACACAAAGAAACAAAAATAAAAAGTAGTTGATTTGTTGGAGGAAATTTCACTAGTATTGTGAAAGACAAGCAGGTATGCCTTCAAGAAACTCAATGAGGCCCAAATATGATGGACCCCTGTTAAATAGACAGAAGGTGGCAAAAGGAGAAGAGGTGGTGAGAGCAAGAATCTGCCATAAACTGTATCACAAAAGGGGTGGAGACCCGTTTCCCAAACAAACCTCTCCAGCCCAAAGGAAGGTGAAGGACAGATAAGAAACATTTCATTATCAATGGAAGAGACCAGAGAGATAAAGGTTAGGTGGAGAAAGACAATATATTCACAGTACTCCCCTCAATGACCAAATAGACTGCTGATTTAGAATCTGAGACAAGGGTACAGCATCAAGTCTGGGGTGCTGTGAGATGCATACGTGGAAAGAGGAGGTACACTACAAAGGACCAGTCAATAGCAGACCCACCAGAAAACCAGCTGATACTGAGAGGTCCACCATTAGCAGAAAGAATACAAGGTCCCGCTTTATGTTTTGCCAAATCTATTAGACTAGCTTTGAACCCTTTGGACTCCTTTTCCAAAGTACCCCCTTCAATAAACTTACTCTTTCTGTTCAAACCCTTTCCCTGAATCCTGCCTGAATTTTGCACCTCACCTGAACTCTCTTATAAGCAAGATAAGAACCAAGGAGCGGAGAGGATGTACAGTTTGAGCATCTTTCTGGTAACACCCCCAATCATAACTCCTGAAGATATAGCAAAATTAAAAATTTCAAAACCAAAGACAAAGAGAGAATCTTTTTAAGCAGCTGGAGGAAAATAAAGGCACCTATTGCAGGTAACTGGACAGAAGGCCACATCGGACCTCGGACTTCCCAGTTGCCAAAAGGCAGGGGCAGACATGCCTTTATGCTCCAGCTGTTGTTTCTAATTCTGAAACCACCCTTTCCTCCCGTAGCTCTGACTTCTACACTGTGTTCAATTATTTCTTACACTGCATGCACAATTCACAGATTATATTCAAAATGATGGGGGTTTGTTTGGGAAATCAATAGATAACCACAAGTCAGGATGACCCAATAGTAAAGGTACAATCAGTAGTTCACACCAACATCTCTCCTCAGCCAGCAGCCTAGTGTTTCTTTGTTCTTCAGGGTCTCAGTCACATTCTCTTGACCATTGCCTCCATGGCCAGGAAACCAGCCCCCTGGTCCAATAATCCCAGTATAATTCCTCCTGCTGCCCCCTGCCACAGTTTCTGGTGCCTCTGGTCTGCACCTCAATCACTTCAAACAGAAATCGGGAACATGCTTGTCCAATGCCCTGGGATGTCTTGCTCTGCTTGAGATGACTCTTATTCAAAAAGCAAGGAATTTGATGGAGGTGTGTTTTTGGTCTTTCAGCTGGCCATATCCCCAAGGAATATGGAGGATGGCGTCTTAATCCATATGCTCTAGCAATAGTGGTTATTCTTTGGGCTGCTAACCACAAGGTGAGCAGTTTGAAACCACCAGCTGGAGAAAGAAAAAGATTTTTACTCCTGTAGAGTGTTACAGTCTCAAAGGGATGCTTATACCCATTCTTGTAGCATTGCTACGAGTGTTGGTTCTGTATCAATGAGGAAAGTAGAGTCTAAAGACACCCCCAAGGAAGCAAGAGGTGCGACTTAGTTCATCATCACTACTGAGGTCAGGATATAGCCCCTTAATCTTTTCCATTAGCGAACTCCCTCAGAAATTGAATGGCAGTCACAGGCATTGAGGCCAGAATTATAACACATGACATAAGGAATTATGACGACTAGTGCCATATTGACTACTTCTCATCTATGAAGGAAAACAAATAAGAAAAAGCTCTGATTTCTTGGCAGAAGCCAAACAGTAAAGAGCTAATGGGATGACATTTATAAAACCATAATAAAAAAAATTGCCGAGAGTTATATGCAAAAAATTGGTTCTGAAATATGATGGTAAAAATCAGAAAATTTCCAGATAAGCAGAATTTAAGGGAACTTGTAAAAGCACACAAATTTTACCCAAAAAATGCAAAAGGGAATCTCTCAGACAGAGAACCCACAGTGGCAGACCACGATTTGAAATTGAGACACACGTGTAACCCAGAAACCCACTCAGATAAAGATCAGTAAATAAATAAACTTATAATACTGAAAACAAGGCACCAGAGACATCCATTTATAAGCAATGACTACTACAATGCAGAAAGAGGGGACAAATAAACTTACAGGATTTGCAGGTATAAAAGTCAAGATATCAAGAGAGAATAATAGAAAAAATCAACAGATTAGGTTCTTTTAAAAGATTAATAAAGAGCAAACTACTGGAAAATTTTAAAAAGGAAATAAAGGAAAAAATAACATGAATAATAAAGTAAATTGGCAATGTTACATACATGACATCTGTGTTAGTCCAGGTAGACTACAGAAACAAATCCAGAGACAATGATATGTGTGTAAGAGAAAACTTTATACCAAAGAGCAATTGTACATTAAGAAAACATCCAGCCAGTCCAGGTTAAGTCAGTTAATCTGATATTAGCCCATATGTCTGTTACCAATCTGTAAATCCTACACACTCACACAGCACATACAATGACACCAAATGCAGGAAGATCACAGGCCAGTGGGGGGAAGTCTAGTGGATCCATTGGTGGTGGAAGCATCTTGGAACTGGCGTCGGTCTCGATATGACTCCTCTAGCTCCAGGACTGTAGAGTAGCTCCAGGTGCCTTGTCATCGGGAATACGAAGCAGAGAGTGTGAGTGTATCTGACCTCCCATCAGCTATTTATCTATGTGGCACCTCCAAATGGGGTCATCAAGCTGAAACCTGATTGCCAAGCTAGTCTCCACCCCTTCGTAAGCTGACACCAGATCATGTAACTACCACAACATCTAAATTGGTAAAGAAAATGAAAACTCTACTTATTTTCAGATGACATTACCTATCCTTTGTGTATAAAATCTCAGATATTCACAAGAAGTCTACTGGTACTAAAGAAGGATTTATTTAACAAAGTAGTAGGATACAAGATAAATGTAAAAAAAAATTAATCATATTAATCTAGTCTAACAAAGGATAACTCTGAAGGCAATTTGGAAAATAAGACCTTTTACAATAGTCATCCAAAAGACAAAGTGTTTAAGAATACTTTAACCATAGATGAAAAAGGATCTATACAAAGAAAACTAAAACACACTACTAGAAGAAACAATAGAGACCTATGAAAACAGAAGAATAAAAATATCACACTCATTCACAGGAATGTTGTATAGTGCCTATACAACCCATGCATCTTGCTTGAATCCACAATCAATGCTCATGGAAGCAACAGTAAAGAGATCAAAAGATTCACTGCATGGGGTCCACCTGCTGTAGAAGACATCTTCCTAATGTTGAACAACCAGGATATCACTTGAGGACCAAGGTATGCTTGACCCAAACTATGGTAGTTTTAATAATCTCCAATGCACGAGAAAGTTGGACATTGAATAAGAAAGAACAAAGAAGAGTCCATGCATTTGAATTATGGTGCTGGCAAAGAATATTGAAGTACTGATGAAGTATTGATGGACCGCCAAAAGAACAAGCAGCTCTGTCTCGGAGGAAGTACGGCCTTGGAAGAAAGGATGCTGAGACGTCGCCTCACAAGCTTTGGGCATGTGACCAAGCGAGATTGGTCCCTGGGGAGGAAATCCTGCTTGGTGCAATAGAGCAGCAGCAAAAAAGAAAAAGGCCCCTGAAATGGACTGACACAGAGGCTGCAGCAATGGCCTCAAGCGTAAGGACAATTGTAAGGACGGTGCAGGCTGGACAGTGTTTCCTGCTGTTGTCACAGCGTCGCTATGAGTCAAGACGGACCCAACGGCACGCAACCACCAAAGCATTCTATAGACATAATGCAATTCTGATTCCGATTCTAT
>NW_022103908.1:32888387-32909655 GCF_000313985.2 Echinops telfairi
TTAACTTTAGTTCTGGTTAAAACTTAAATATTTCATAAGGGCTTTCTCCTAAATGAGAAAAGTATTCATGAATTCAAAGGGTGGCTGGAGAACATCTATTTCTCTGACCTTCAGATCACAATTTTCAGGACTGGGGTTTTTACTTTTTTTTCTTTTTCCATTCCTATTACATACACTTAGTGTGCTTTACCTGTCACACCACTACACGCGTTTGACTTCTAGGGCCTTGCTCTTTGCAGTAAGTCACACTGCCATCCAGACAACTCTTGGAGCTTCTCTTCTACGTCCATTTTGGTATCTTATACAAAAGATACAATGTTCATGTCAACCTTTGAGCAACATGTCTCTTGAATGAATTAATGATAAGACTGTCTCATTTTTTTGAGTCAGGGCATGACCAGACTGCATTTGCTTTTCATAAGTAAAGAGACAGTCTCATACTATCTAGCACCTCACAATCTTCACAGGCAGAATAAAGGTGCTTTCTTAAAATCTTCCACGTGGATTTTTATAGAAGATAGAATGTTAGCATTTTGAAAATTATTTCAGACCCCCCCCACCCCCACCCCCGCCCCTCATCACCACCAAGTAATCTACTGGACATCTTGCAAACATTAGCCATCATACAGATCACTACAGATGTTTAAAGAGAATGAGATTTGCTGTATGACCTGGAGGAGAGAAAAGGTAGCTGAAAGACACGATAATGGTTGAGAAGGAGTGTTCACGCAGAGGAAAGGCCTTAACCCAGTCAGAGAGGTGGCTAAGCAAGGTGCGCATCGGCCAGGAATCCAAACATTTCCTACACAGAAGGGAAGAATTCTGTCCCTGAGCTAACCATGCACTATGAACACATAACACATGCTCAATCAATAGTCAATGAGTGATTGGAAGACCTCCATGGGATCAAGGAGGTGGTAGTATAATGTAAAGATGAAGAATACAGACTTGTTCTAAGGACACTCATGCACACATGCAGTATGAAGTATGTATAAGAACTTACATTGTAGCACTGTTCACAATGCAAAATCCTGGATACCATCCAATGCCCACCAACTGAAGGGTAAATCAGCACAATGTATTCTGTTCACAAAATGGCTTTGTTTTGCAGTCAAAGCATAAAAATCTAGACATGTTTTAACAATAATATCTCAAAAGCTTACCCTTGATCACAGTATCCTTTTTGAAGTGAAACATATCTAACAGTGAAATAATACTTTCAGAAATACATATGATTACAATAAGAGTACATGATATGAAAAGCAGATTCAAGATGATAGTTATTTCAAGAAGGTGAAATGGATGGATTGAAGTTTTAGATTTAGGTTCCTATCAAGGTTATAACTTTTGTTGTGGGAGGTGTTTTAAGATGCTTCTTTCATTCTTCTTCTTGTTTTAATCATTTTATTGCAGGACCGTACAGCTCCTACCAGAATCCATATACCCATCCATTGTGTCAAGCATATCAAAAAATTTTCTTTCTACTTGAGCCCTTGGTATCAGCTTCTCATTTTTTCTCCCTCCCTCCCCAACTTTCCCTCCCCCATGAACTCTTGATAATTTATAAATTATTACTATTTTTTCATGTCTTACACTGACCAATGTCTCCCTTTACCTACTTTTGTGTTGTCCGCCACCGTGGGAGGGGGTTGTATGTAGATCACTGTGAATGGTTCCCCATTTTCCCCCACACCTTCCCCTTCCCTTCTTGCTATTGCTACTCTCAATATCAGTCCTAGGGCTTAATCTGTCCTGGATTCCCTGTGTTTCCAGCTCTTATCTGTACCCATTTACATGCTCTGGTCTAGCTGGATTTGTTAATGTAGAATTGGGGCCAGGATAGTGGAGGGGAGGAAACATTAAAGAACAGGACGAAAGTTGCGTGTTTCATCGATGCTATACTGCACCCTGACCGGCTCGTCTCTTCCTTGTAAGGGCATGCCCAATTGTCTATAGATGGGCTTTGGGTCTCCACTCCACACTCACCTTCATTCACAATGATATGATTTTTTTCCCTTGGGCCTCTGATGCCTGATACCTGATCCCATTGACACCTCATGATCACATAGGCTGGTGTGCTTCTGCCATGTGGACTTTGTCGCTTCTCAGCTAGATGACTGCTTGTTTATCTTCAAGCCTTTAAGGCCCCAGATACTATATTTTTTGATAGCCAGGCACCATCAGCTTCATTAACCACATTTGCTTATACACCTGTTTTGTCTTCATTGATCGTGTTGGAAAGGTGAGCCTTAAGGAATGCCAGGTAATTAGAACAAAGTGTTCTTGCACTGAGGGAATACTTGAGCCGATGCCCAATGTCTGTCTGCTACATCTGCTATTTTAATACTAAACTTATAAATATATGTACATAGATCTATTTCCCTATCGTTATATATAAGTATATTTACATATGTAAATGCCTGTATTTAGACCTCTATAAATGCCCTTTGCCTCTATTTCCTTTTACTTTCCTCTTTCCTTCTTAGAAATAGCTATTTATAGCTATTTATAACTATTTATAAATAGCAATGTTGAAAATGTGTCATAAAATAGACATTAAAAAATTTTGTGAATCTGCAACCCAAAGAAGAAAAAACGGGTGGGGGAATGTGTTCTTGAGTATTTTCTTGCTCTGGGGGCTGATGTGTGGGATGGCAGCGATGCTGAGGGGTATCTTTTACATTGGAATAAGACTCTTTTCAAATTGCAAACATGAAGTTTCTTAGCGGTTTAATCTTGGGAAAATGTCTTAAAGTCTTTGTGGATTTGTTTCCTCACCTGTAAGTATAAGCAAAAACAGTACCTTTATTCTAGAGTTATTTCCTTGAAAATGAGACTAACTCTCTCTTAGATAAAAATCTAAATTAAAAATCTAAAGCAGTGGTGGGATCCTCACTGTATCTGTAGAAGATTCAGGTTGAATTACTTGTCAGTGCACCTCATGCAGAATACCACCTGTATATAATTGGAGGTTTGTGTGTTGCTATACTGATGAATGGATTTCAATAGAGTTTTCAAACTAGAAAGAATCACCCGCTGATCTACTTCCAATGGTAAGCCAATGTAAACTGTATGGGTCACAAAGCTCAAATCTGCCACTGATCATGAGGACAGCACAGGAAGCAGGAGGTTGACCAGAGAGCAGCTCATAATTATTGAGGAAAGGGAACAGGGTGAAATAAAATATCTAGAATGAGCTAAATCAGATATTGACTAACTATAGGCCACAGACCAAATCCATCCCCAATTGAGTGGCTGCTGCTCCCCAGAGAATGTCTCTAGCAATGGGTACACAAGGTGCTATGATAGTTAAGGTTGTGTGTTAACCCAGGATTCTCAGTGATTTGTGAGTTAAGATGTAGTCACCCCCACATGATGAAATGATATGATGTAATCATCTCTATGATGAAATCTGCTATGACCAACCCATGAATTGAAAAGGAGTTCCTTATGATGAAACCTGTTTACAGTATATGTGGACCCTCTAAAAAATATTTACTTTGCTTTTTGATGGTCTGAGTCCTGCATACCATCTAACCTCCAGTTCTATGGACTTGAGCCAGCAGCCTACCATATTTCCTGATGGCCCTGGAAGTCATCAGCAACATACCATCTCAACCGTTTAGCTTGGGTTCATTTGTCTCTACAACCAGAAGCTAACTGTCTGATCCTCTGATCTCAGTTCCTTAAAACACGCAGCTAAGTCAGTCAGGAGAAGCCTCCTGGCTGAAACCTGATCCATGGATTAATAATTTCCTCACTTCTATAACTCTGTGGTTGGATAGTGGTTATGTGTTGTGCTGTTCAGCAAGGTCAGCATTTTGAAACCACTAGGTACTCCTCAGGAGAACGACAGGGCTGTCTAACCCCATACAGAGTTACAGTGTTAGAAACTCGCAGACGTTAGTTCTACCCTGTTGTTCTAAGTCCACTAAGTGGCAGTAAGATTTAGATAACTGTATCAGCCACTTTTATTGAGAAAACCCTCTTTGAATATACACATTTATATAAGCTTCACTGGATTTGCACCTTGAGAGGACCCAACCTAAGATAGAGATCCGCCACACAGAAAAAATCACCCAGGGATGTGAGAGACATTTTCTCTCTTATGATACAAGTATCCTCAATTTTGTATTTTGGCTCCTAAAACATTTACTGTATTTTTACATAAGTAAGCATGTACATACAGTTTTCATTGACTAAAAAACCCTGTTACTTGTTCGCAGGTAAGCATGCTGTATATATGGAGGTATGTATAGGAGTGATACTTAATTGGGTATGTTATTTGAGAAAAAACATGATAATTTTTGGCCCCAAACAATACTGATCTCTAATATAAATACGGTTTTTGGAAATTGAGTGATGGGTAGAGCTAAGAATATAAAATGTGTCTCAACCACCATTGCATGTTTACTGTCTAAAAATATACATATAAAGGGACAGCTAAACGTTCATGGAAAAATAGAATCAACAGGTAATAGAATTTCTTCATGAGTGTGTTGAAGCCCCCTCAGATCTTTCTTTCCCTATAAGTCCAAACTCTGCCATCACAGCAGTGCTAGCAGGTGGAGTGGAACTGCCCCCATAGGCTCCCTAGGACACAGCCTTTCCAGAATCAGATTGCAACATATTTCTCCTGCCGAGTGGAAAATGTCAAACTTTTGGTGAGCCGCTGAGCACTGAACCATTGCGCCTCCAGTGTCTTTTAATCTCCCCATCACCCACCCACTCACCCTCATGAAGTTGATTCCAACTCCTGGCAGCTCTACAGGAGGGTCCCCAGACTTGAACTCTTTACTGGAGGAGGCGCTCAACCCTTATCCATAGTCCCAGCTAAATTGAATTGCCAAATGTAAACAGGGCTTTGTCACACTTGGTAGAAGTTAGGGTTTCGCCTCCTTGGCACCTGTTAAGCCCTCTACATTGAAGAATTCTTAGCAGGATCTCTGGGCTCTACCAACTAGAGGCCGGTAGCACACCTACCCTAGTTTAACATGTCTGTAGGCATTCCCTGCAGGGGGAGGCATCACCCCTAGCTGAGTATCACTAGAGTGTGTAATTGTAAGGTAGTAAGCTCCTTACTATTCTATAAGGTTTTAATTTTTTCACGCACTATATAGAAATTCCTTCATAATTTCCAGGGATTTTTTAACAGTATTTTTTCCCAGTTCTCATGAGAACCTTAATTTCTGGGAGGGCCACATCTGAATCCTCCCTTGGTTAGTGTGTAGAGGAGGTAAAGGGGAGAGTGTGGAGACAGAGAGAGTAAGTATTGCAGTCAGCAATTGACTTTCTCCCTGGAATAGGCTGGAAACATGGCAGCCAGGGAGGGAGTGGAGCTGGGACCTGAGGAGTTGCCATGTACCCAAATGAAGTTAGAAGGTTTGCCAGGAACAAAAGGGCCTAAGCCTGGATTAACTCAGAACCACAGAGCCAGGGAGATGATGGCAAACACAGGACATGGCAAATCAATGGGAAAATGTCCAAGATGGTCGCTTTGAAAGACTTCATTGCCAGTGGGTTTTGTTTGCCAGCTGCCATATAGTATTTACACCGACTGAAAGAGCTGACAGGGCCAGCGAAGAGAGTGACAGACGGACCTGGTCTTCTTGGCACCCGTGTTAGCAAAGAGAAAGGAACGTCTTTCAATAGAATTGTATAAGAAGGAAGACATACCTGTGGTTAGATGAAGACAATTTTCCTACACAAACCTACACAAGCCAACATGGACTATATATGTCTTAGTGTTCTCTGGAAAGACAGAACCAAACACATACATGTGCACACACATACACAAATGTGACTCTCTAACTATCCCCAGATGTACTGTCATCAAGTCAGTTCAGACTCATCATGACCTTATATAGGGTCTCAGAGGGGGTACATCTTTATGGGAGCAGGCAGCCTGGCCTTTCTCCCATGGAGCAACTGATGGAGTTGAACTGCCAACCTTGCAATTGTCCATCCAATACCGAGCCCAAAGTGCCACCAGATCTCCGTATACACACACAACACACACATGTAGTCAGAAAGAGAGAGAGACAAGGAGAGTGATTGGCAGGTGGGGGGTGGGAGTGAGATAGAGAAAAGATTGATTTCCTCAAAGGCATAGGCTCTGCAGATTGTGGAAGTAGGCAAGTCTAAAATCTGTAGGTCAGCTACCAAACAGGAGACTCTAGCAGGTATGCATCCTAAAATTCATTGGCCAGGTGGGGGCAAGTATGCAAAGAAGAGAGAGACAGATCGGCCAGAAATATCCATTTATAATCTGAGAGCAGCCCACCCATTAAGCATACTCTCCTTTCGGTGGAGACATTGATTACATTTATTTGGCATTAAAGCAGTCATTACTTTACATTATGAACCAGCCATTGGTAGGGCATGTGGCCACACCGCTGGGAGCCTTAATTCGGCTAAGTTGACACATAAAATTAACCATCATCATGTATAAGAAGGGGTCCGACCCTCGAGAGGCTGGAGCAAAGAATGAAAAAGGCTTGCTTCCTGTGCCTGTGCTGGCTCACTGCTCTACATGCTGCTCCTCTTTGTTTGCATCCTTTTCTATCAGATGCCAACGTGAGTTGGTATTCAAGTGCCACTTCCCAGGAGGCGCTGGCAGACAGCCCTCCCTAGGCTGTCCTTGTAGCACCTCCTTAGCACTCAAGTAGGGCTGTTCTAGCTTCCGCCTGGGTTTCTGAGTGTAAGATCTTCCTTTTTTCCCTGTGTACTTCTAGTCCTTTGTGCTCTGTCCTTCTCGTTCTTATTAGAGTCTTTTGCTCCCACATCATTCCTCACGGCGACGGGGACCGTTGTCTGCCACGCTGCAAGCATTCTGTAAAGGCTGCCACCTGCCTGGCCACTTGGCCAGGGCCTCCCTCCCAGCATATTAATGCCAGCCTTCTTTGGAGACGATGTCATGCTTGTGTTCGCTCTGTGCTGGATATTCTTTGGGTCTCTGTTGGTCTCTGCCTCATTATCTCTTTTTCTAAAGGCTTTATCAGTCAAATACTCAAGAATTCTAGCCAGGTCCTGTCCCTGTGGGAATTAGGGAGAGAATGGCAAAATGAGATGCAACGCCTACAAGTGCACAGAATTTCTCCGAGAGAGTCTAGATGGAGGGGGGGGCTGGCGGTGCAGCGAGTCGGAGAGGAGTACGTTCACAGGAGAGGGAGAGAAATCGCACGGCAGCACAGCCTTGTTACTCATTTGCCCTTGAACACCAGAGATCAGTTTGTACTTGTCTTAATGAGAGACTATAGTTTCCGTGAGACCCGTGGCTATTGTTTTTCGTGTGTGTTCTAGGTACAGGACCACTGTATGCATGTGTAATCATCTTAAATTATCACCCAACACCTTTCTAGTCTCATGTATTCCTTAATGAAACGTTACTCCCTCGAATAACACACTTAAGAGATTCTCAAGCAAACAAAACACAGCAAAAACCTTGTGGTGACCTAGCTCAAGGCGGCTGGGGCAACCCCACAGGTGTCAGTGCAGAATTGTGCTCCAGGGTGGATTCTTTGGGCCAACATCACCAGGCCTGATTTCTGATGCACCTCCAGGGGATTCAAACCTCCTAACTTGCGTGGACCCACAATCAGTGCTCATGGAAACAGACATGGAGCAATCAGAGGGGCACCTTGCATTAGGCAAATCTGCTGCTCAAGATCTCTTTAAAGTGTTAAAAAGCAAGGAGATTGCTTTGAGGACTAAGGTGCGCCTGACCCAAGCCATGGTATTTTCTGCCACCTCCCATATGTGAAATTTGGACCTTGAATAAGTTATACAGGAGAAGAATGGACACATTTGAATTATAGTGCCATCAAAGAATATTAAAAGTACCATAGGCTCCAAAGAGAGCAAACATATCCATCTTAGAAGTCCAACCAGAGCACTCCTTAGAGCCAAGGATGGGGACATTTGCCTCATGTCCTTTGGACACATTGTCAGGGCAGATCAGCCCCTGGAGAGGGATGTCATGCTGGTACAAAGAAAACCAAAACTAAACCAAACTCAATGCCATTGAGTCAATTATGACTCTTCCCAGCCCTATAGGACAGGGTAGAACTGCCCCTGTGAATTTCTGAGGCAATAACTCTTCACAGGAATAGAATACCTCAGCTTTCTCCCACTTCTGACCTTGCGGTTGGCTGCCTAATGTGTACGCACTATGCCACCAGGGCTCCTGGTAAAGACGGAGGGCAGTGGAAAAGAGAAGGCCCTCAACAAGATGGATTGGCACAGCGGCTGAAGCAGTGGATGAGAGCAGCTGTGAGACCAGTGCAGGGCCGGGCTGGTTTTCCTTCTCTTGTTCATGGGCTCACAAGGAGTCGGAACTGACTGGACAACGGCTAACAACAGCATTTCAGTCAGAAGCCAAGCCCATTAAAAGCCTGGGTCGCCCACTAACTTCACTAAGAGGTGTTTTAACCAAAAGCCCAAGCTCACTGCCATGGGACTGATCCCGACCCATAGCAACCCTCCAAAGTTGGGCAACATTGAACGTCTCCCTAGGGTTTCTATGATTGTACATCTTGACGAGAGCAGATAACCTCATCTTCCTATGACAGAGGGACTGGGGGGTTTAACCAGATAGTCAGAAGCCCAAGCTTAATCCATTAAGCATTCAGTGGTCCTTGAGAGATGATCCCAAAACCAGAAACCCACTCCCTGCGATCCAGTTGATTCCAACTCAAAGTCATCCTGTAGGACACAGTGCAAATATCCTATGGGCTTCAGGACTTTCAATCTTCATGGAGTAGACCACTTCCTCTCTGCCTCCACACCCCTTCTCTTCCCACCCCCCAATCCCATCTACGCCAGAAATGGCTGCATGTTCAAGCAATGACCCCCATGATCAGCAGTTCAATTCATAGCCCAGGTCTCCTTGAAAGATGATCCAGGATGCTCCGCTCACATCTAACACTGTTCCTCTGTGTATTACATGGCATGCCTGTCCCTTCGATAACCGTATAACCCTTGCATCGCATCATTCCTGTGTCTAGTCCACTGTCATTCTGAGAAACACAGCCTCCCATTGCAGGGTGTGGTTAGAGAAGGTCCGATAGCACAGCCAGAGGCCACTGTCAGAAATGGACCATTGGTTTTTTTCCATAACCTTTGGAGGAAGCAAGCGAGCACCAGATGAGACAGACTCTCTGTCCTCTATAGCAGAAAGCATTCATTAGCAGCTGCAGCTGGGAAGGACAGGATGGAATGAGCTCACTTGCTCCCATGTGACTTTCGGAGGATTCCAGAAGACAGCCTGAGGCCAGCAGCTGGCCGTGTCCAACACTGACCCCGGCAGGGGCCTGCTGGGACCTAGACGGGACCTAGACGGGACCGAGCCGCTGAACAGCTGCAGCAAGCCAAGGGAGAATCTTAAAAGGGAAAGTGGGAGAGAGAGAGACACTGGGTCACAGTCCTTTCTGGTCAAAACAATGACTGCAACAAATGAACTTGACCTTCAGGCCAAGCAACTCACTAGGCTTCCTTTCGGCTCTTTTCATTCAGTTTGGGAGCCCATGAGTGACAGTTGCAGGATGAAAAAAGAAAAAGACAAGTCATGACACCTGTTCTTTTTTCTTCCTTCTGTAATATAAGCTTCAAATCCCGAGGAAAGGCCAGAAGTGAGACTGTGACGCTCTGTGCTGTCTGCTGTTAATGAGGCCTCCAGTGACATTTCCCCGCTAGACAGTGACACAGGTAACGATATTGGTTCTGAGAAAGGAGAGGTGGGTCACACCTGGGGCATCCCTGATTACTTCCAGCAGCTGACCCCTACCTTAAGGGAATCCTGGCCCTGACAGGTGCACTAATCATGGCAGAGTGGTGGGGATCAAAGGCCCTGGATTATAGGGGTGGTGGCCATGCCAGCCTACAAGGATGGATTTTTGGGTGTTTTTTTTTTTTTTCAGCAGAGACTCATCTCCAGGGCTTTGAAAGTGAGCTGCCTGGGCAAGAAGGGTGCCAGCTCCCTGGAGCCTCTGCATCCCTGCCATTTTGCTGGCCAGAAGGTGCCTCTTTGGCTTATCCCGCTGATACCCTATAGGCAGCCAGTAATGAATGCTTACGTTCTGCATGTTTGGTTGGAAATTTAGATTCCAGGTTTTTCCAACCAAAAAAAACAGGTGCTACAACAGATTTTTTTTTTTTTATTCTCGGGCTGTCACCAAAGAAAGATTTCTGGGAAGAGTAGACCCCGACAATGCTTTGGGGGCGGTAGTGTTTGGGGGCTTCTTATGAAGCAGGTGGATGTGTTTGGGGCGCTGTGGTTGTTGCTGTTTGCAGTGGCCATTGCATCAGGTCTCGCTCGTGAGGATCCGTGCACAACAAGCAAGCGCCACTCCATCCTGGAGCTTCTTCACAGCGATTGGCTTACTCAGATCCGTGTGGCGGCCGCTGTGGATTTTGAGTGTCTTCTAACATAAGGGGTTCCTCTTCCTACCTTATATAGAAAAGTATGCTATGAGGATCCAAGTGTTTTCATGGGCTATTTTTTGCAAGCAGATCCTCAGGCTTCTTTTTTTTCTCTCTCTCTAGCCTTAGTGCGAAAGCTCAGCTGAACCTTGTCCATCCTGGCTGATCCTGTTGGTATTTGAAATACCTGTGATCTAACTTCTAACATCACAACTCCACACCACCCACCACACACACGCGGCTGAGAAATGGGTGGGTCAGTAGAGTGAGTTTTGTGCCTTCTCACTGCTTCACCCTCTGGGGTGCCATCTCCCCAACCTACCACATGCAGCTCTGCCTTGGCACAACTAGCACCCATTGCCTTTGCAGTGCCCACAAGCTGGCACTTTCACACGTACCATCTTCCATTCTCACTCGTGTCCCCCCTTTGGCTCAGCATATCATTGCATTCAGAGCAATCGCTACTTCCCTGACTATGATTGATCCCCACTTATTTCATCCTGCATGCAAAGCATTTGATTTCAAGTGTGGTTCTTTCTGCTCGGTGAACTCATTATAAAGTCAAGCTGAACATCTCACAGATGTGAAGCACCTTGTCTTGGAGGTTCAGCAATCTAATTTGGAATCTCATTATAGACTTCTACTAGTGGTGGGCACAGGGGCAACTACCTGGCTGGCATTTGCCTGCCCATCTCCCAACCCATAAAGAAACTGTCATTTCAATACTAGCACGCCAGAATATTTCCCATTTGGGGGGGAAATAGCTTTATTTATCTCTCCACAAATGCCTCTTGGCACTGATGAGAGAATAATTTTTTGTAGGCTATTTTATTAGGCATCTCAGGAGGTCAGGTGCTGAAAGAGACAGCTCGCAGCTGTTTGCCTCCCACTTATTTAGCCAGATCCTCTATGGATCTTCTGTTACATTTCCTGAAGTCTGCGGGGTGATTGTCATTTCACTAACAATCTATGGACCAAGGGTCTTCGCTTGGCACACTAATGTAGTTTAACTCGGGGAGGATCAGATTGCTGGCATCTCTGTGGCGGATGAAGGAAGAATGGGGTTGAAAATGGAAAGTTACTCTATGTGCAAAGAGATGCATTGATTCTGAAAGATTGATGCATTCGTTTTTCCCCACCTATTTGGTGCTTTCAAAACCAATAAGCATTGAAGGCTTACTTCTGGCTGCTAATGAAGTTTTTACTTATCCACTTTCTATTTTAAAACTTCAGTAAAGGAGGAGAATATTTGCTTTGCCAATTGCAATCCCCCCCCACCCCCTCATTCCTTTACGGAGCAGGCTGAGCACTGAAGAGAACTACTTCTTTGTCACAGCAGAGTGACCAGATCTCGAGAACCACAGAGACTGGTAAGGGAACTGATCAGATTTGCATGTCTGAATAAACCGAGATAGATGCATGTCCATATGTCTAGAAACTCATGGAGATATTTATCTTGAATCTTAAATTTAGCAAAAGCCCAGATTTTCTTCAGACTACACCTCATGCTCTGAGTTTTCAGTCAGATCTAGGAAAAGAATCAGCAAACCACAAGCCATGGGCCAAGTCCAGCCAGTTGCCTGATTCTGTTAAAAAAATAAATTAGTGAGTGTTTTATCATAACAAAACACCAAAATTCATTGTTGGAGTGTCTATTTCCACTCATCCTGCTGACCTCATAGAACAGAGCAGAGCAGAACTAACTGCCCAATGAGGTTTCAGAGGCTCCCTGTCTTTGTAGACACAGACAGCTACATCTTTCTCCCATGGTACAGCTGGAAAATTCAAATCACCAAAGGTTTGGTTAGCCACAGAGTGCTTAACCACTGAACCACACCTGTTCATTTTGTCCTCTGGGACTTTCAAGCTGCAAAGGCAGATGTGAGCAGTTTCAAGAGAGACCAAAGAGCTTAGAAGCCTTAAATATGTGCTATCTTGTCCTTTACAGAACAGTTTGCTGACCACTGATTTAGGAAAGGAATCTTTCTGGATCTATGTAATTCATACAAATAGAGCATATGTTTCAGTTTTTAGTTTTTGGATTTTTTTTCAATATAGTAATTGGGATGACAATTACAATAAGCATAGAATAATGTTCTGACATCCTTACCTGTTAAGAAGATGTATAAAGCTTGTAAACTTTGTTATTTCTATCCCAAAGAATCATTTGAATGGAATGCTTAATAGCAAAAAGCTGGTACAATTTATTCATACTTTGGAAGACTTTTTGACTTGGAAAATCTTCCTCTCCTCTGATTTTTGATTGCCACTTAGAATTACTTCATTTCAGTTTTACTGCATTACCTTTGAGTCAGATGCATGACTCAGGAAAGGTAAAGTTAAGGATCAGTGATAGTAAAATGTTACAGCATGTCCACCCCACGAGATGTTCTCATTGCCTGTGTTTCTCTCCCATCTGGTTATTGCCCTCAGGCTGTTGTGACCCTTTAGGATATGCTGACATCATCAGTACCATAGACCATAATGGTTGGCACACCTCACCATTTAACTGGAACCATGTCAGCCATTCATAACTTCTGCTTTATAGATACTACTCTCAGGTCAGGAGTGATCATCAACAATTCAAAATAGTCTGCTGAAGCAATGAGGTTGGATAGATGAATCAAGATAGATTGATCGATAGATATTGATAGATGATAGATGACTGATAGACAAATATATGATGAATAGATAGAAAGGAAGAGATAATATATATAAGTGAGCAATAGAGTATAAACAAAACAAAACCAGAATTTTTAACTACCATTTGTCAGTTTCATATATTGCAGTGGCCTCTGTGTTGCTATAATGTTGGCAGCTCTGCCAACAATTCTGAAAATGCTCGCATGGTCAGCTTGGACAAACATATTTCAGTGGATCTCCCAAACTGAGATAGATTGGGGGGAAATGCCTGGTAATCTACTTGAGAAAATTAGCCAGACAATTCTACGGATTTTGTACATTGCCCAACTGGCTTGCTTTGGCCACATTATCAGGAAGGGTCGATTGCTAGAGTTGGACAGGAGGCTTGGTGAAGCCAATGGTCAACAGGTGAGATGGGTTAGCACAACAGCTGCCGTGATGCATTCAAACATGCTCAGGACAATGACGATGAATTAGGCTTGGGCAAGGCTTTGTTCTGTCATGTGAAAGGTGCTCCTGAGTCACAGTCATCTCCAAGGCAGCTCCTGGTAACAACGGGGTTTTAAAAATGTGGCAGCTACCTCAGCCACATTGGAGCCTCTTTGAAATCTTCGTTTCTTAGCGAACAATAATGTGTGGCAATCTTATATGTTTTGAAAGGAAATGTGATAATATATTACAGCATACAGTCAAATTCAAATTTAACACTGTAAATATTGTGGCAGAACTAAATTTTCTATTTTACACACAACTCCCCTCCTTGTCCCTACCCCAAGGGAGAGAGTCCTGACATCATCCAGGCAATCCCTCTCAGCACACTCTGTTTAAAAAACAACAAAAAAAAAATACTCAGCAGCGCCTGGCAATGAAAAATGTTGTACTATATCCCATAGCCCAGAATTAGGTATAGGTATCTGCTGTTGAAGCCTCCCTACACCCCCACCCCACCTGACTATCCCAATTATTCCAGCACCCCAGTGGGTGATATCACCCACTTTGGAAAACACTGCTCTAACTGGAGAGAGGGTAGGTCAGTGTGCATCAGAAATGAGTGGTGGCAGGAGGAGACTGACAGGGATGGGAAGGGAGTGCTTTTTTAAGGTTTGAAGTTTGGAGAGGCACAAAGAAAGATTCTCGAGCTGCAAATGCATGATGACCACAGAGAGGAGATAAATTAGGGTTTTCATAATTGATGTTGTGGATAATATATTTGATTTTTTTTCACAGGCTTATAAAAGCAAAAAATAAATGTTCTGTTATTTCTAAACTCACTGTCTGGGGGTAGAGGGAGAATGATTAAATGGAATATAGCATTTGTAGGGTGATCTGGTGGTGAAGTGGTTACATGCTGGGCTACTAACCACAAGGTCAGCAGTTAAAAACCTACCAATTGCTCCTCAGGAGAAAGACTTGACTTTCTACTGCCATAAAGAGTTACAGTCTCAGAAACCCATAGGGGCAGTTCTACTCTGTCCTATAGGGTTCCTATGAATCAGGATTGACCCCATGATAGTGCATTTTATTTGTTTTTCTGAGAGGATCCCAGTCTGCATGATCTTATTATGGTAACTGGGTGACCTTATGCAACACAGAGTAATGCCAAACACAAGAGTGAGCCCTCAATTAACCATTGCTGTTCAGTCATGTTTACTTTGACTCAGAAGGATTTCATGGAACTGAGTAGAACTACCCCATAGGTTTCCTAGGCTGTAATCATAACAGGAGCAAATCTCTAGGGTTTTCTTCCATGGAGTTTCGACATGGGTTCAGTCCAACAACCTTCAATTTCTCAACCAAGAATTCAACTTTTGTGCCGCTAGGCCTCCTTATGTGAACGATGGACATTAGCTAAAAGGAATATGAAAATATTCATTCTTCAGCCATAGCAAATGCACCACGAGTGAAAGAGAGTAATTATTGGGGAAATTTTATCCAGGAGAAAAGAGAAGGTCTACAGAAGCCCTGTACTTTCTACTCATTTTCTTTCTTCTTCTTTTATTTTTGTAAACTTGGGAGTGCTCTAAAAAATAAAGTGTATTAAGAAATCACTGGTTCTGGAGTTTTCATCTTTTCACTAGACAATACCAGTGAAGACTGAACTGTGGTCCATCCAGACTTTTAAAGGAAATGATGTGTTGTTATTTAGTGAATTGCTGATTCACAATGTTACACGTGTGCAGAAAAAAAGTCCAGGTGCCAAAATCATTAAACAGTGGGCTGCTATTCTAAAGACTGGTGGTTCAAACCCACTCAGCCACTCTGTCCATAAGACTTAGGGATCTCTTGCTCAAAGATTATAGCCTAGGGAATCCTAATGTGGAAGCTCTGTAATCTGAAATAGGAAGGAGGCACACACAACCAAGCGTTCCTAGTGAGGGTATAACACACAAACAGACTCTTGTCTATTGGTCACAGACTATTGGTATAAGACAAAGAACTCATAATGAAGAGTAAATGAACACTAATATGATGTAAAGAGAGATGTAGATGCTCTGCTTGTCAGTTATTAGGAAAAACTCCCATGTTGCATGAGCATGGTGATAAACTATCCTTGATGGATTTAAAATAAAAGTTAATTTTTGATTCCAAAAATATTGTTAAGTATCTACTCTTGAACAAATAATATGTATTATATGTGTGTATGTATATAGATACACACACACACACATATATATATATAATTACTTTTTCAATAGTAGGTACTCAACAATGTTTTTGGAATCAATATTTATATCTATATACGGTAGATGCCATCAAATTGCTTCCGACTCAGACCCTGTGTACAACAGCACAAAATCTGGCCTGTACCATCTTCACAATTGTTCTTATATTTAAGCCCAATGTTGATGCCACTGTGCCAATTCCTCTTTCTGAGGGCCTTTCTCTGTTTTCGCTCTCCCTCTACTTTACCACGTATGCCTTCGCTTGCAACCATCCATGTTTCAGTTGTTGTTGAGTACCCTCAAGTCAGTGCCAACTCGCAGTGATGGTTGGTAAAGCTTAGTCAAACTGCCAGCGTTTTCTAGGTTGTGATCTTCCTCCCTTAGAGCACTGAGTGCTTCTGTCAACTTTCTTTCCCCAGTTAGGTGCTCAACTACTGTGCCACATTGTTGTTAGGTACAGCCAAGTTGGTTCTGACTTATTGCAAGGGTATATATATATGGTAGTTACATAATCTGTTGTCAATTTGAGAGGATTAAGAGTGAAGGGGTGGAGCTTAGCCTGTCAATAAGGTGGCAGTTTGATGACCTCATTTGGAGGTGCTGAGATGAATAGCTTACTTGAAGTGGGACACATGCTGACTCCCTTGGAGACATTGTAGCTGACAAGACACATGGATCTACCATAGTACCCTAAGCTGCAGGAGCCATGTGGAGACGCCACCCAGCACTGAAATGCTTACAACACCACTGGATCCACAAGAATTCCCACCCACTGGCCTGTGATCGACTTGAATTCAGTTATGTGAGTCTGAAGAGGACTTTATAGATTGGTATCAGACATAAGGACTAATATCAGACTTAATGCACTTGATCTGGACTGGGCCAGGATGTTTTCTCATTCAATATTTAATATTAAATTGCTCTTGTATATGTGTGTTTATGAATTTGTGTGTCTAGTCTACCCAGACTCACACAATAGACAACCAATTTCATTGCAGCCATTGTTCCATGGAGGATCTCCCTCTTCTTCACTTACCCTCTATTTTATCTGCATACCTTCCTTTTCCATGTGTAATCTTGTGAGAGCACATACAAAATACATGAGATGAAGTCTTGCCACACTAGCTTCTAAAGAGCGCCTGGCTGTGCTTCCTCGGGACAATGGACTCTTTCCCATAGGCAGTCCATGCTACTTTACACCTTCTTTCCCCATGCCATAATTCAAGGGTATCCATTCTCTGCAGTCTCCCTTATTCACTCTCCAGCTTTCACATGCACATGAGGCAAATGGAAACACCAGACTTTGGGTCAGGCATATCTTAGGGACATTCTGGCTCTTTGATCCTTTAAGGAGGTCGTGTGCAGCAGATTTTTGCAATGCAATACATCACTTGATATCTTGACTGCTGCTTTTGAGAGCACTGATTGTGGAGCTAAGTAAAATCAAACATTTTATTTCTTTGATTTTTTCCCCCTGTTTGTCATGATGATTTCTATGGGCTTTTGTTTTCTTGACTTTGAGTTATAAACTATACTGCAGGCTCTACTGCTAGAGTGTCTTGATTCTCCCATATCCCTCTCAAAATGTGTAATGATTATTATTTTGTAGGGACAATACTGAGATTTATCTAAGACTATAGAGCTAGTGGCTGGGGTACGTTTTGCATCCGAAGTTTATGAATTCCAAAGTCCAAGTCCTTTGCCACTTCTTCACCATCTCCCTATAAATATTCAGTCTAGGCTGTAGGCCACACATGAGAATCGGAATCCGTAAATATGAACACTGGCTGGAGGCCCCACTGCCCTGATTTTACAGATGCCACATGGAGAAGTTAAGTGACTTTTCCAGGGTCCTGTGATTATTTACAGGCTGTCCAAAAATCCTAATCTCCTGAATCATATCCACACCTATAAAGAAGTATCAAAACACTAGTGGTAAAACACTCTTACCTTTTATTTCCATTTTTGCCATAAGTATTTGAAACCCCTTCTTGATGGTAAAGCTATAATTTAGTGAGGATAGGACACTAGCGCCTGGCCTAGGCATCCTTTCCCCCACAAAACAAACTTGCTATTGAGTTGATTCCCACTCACCGTGCCCTGTATGGGGTTGCTGAGACAGTCAGTGTGTAGGGGAGTGGCCAGTTTCATCTCTCCCAATGGAGTAGGTTGCATCACTAACTTTGCGGTTAGAAGCCCCATGTTTATCCAACAGTGACACCAGGCTTAGTCCCAGGAGCCCTCAAAAAAGGTTCTTTTGCTTTCACTAGTGTTTTGTTTCATTTTTTTTTCTCTCGTCACCTTCTACTTGTCTTGTCATCTTCCCTTGCTTCCTCTATAAAGCAAGATATGACTTTCTTATATTAACTTTTTCATGGTTTCTAGAAAAGAAGACTGTGGGCCCTGACCCAGGAAGAGCAACAGATCCTGCACTGGAGTTTTAAAAATAAGCAAAAGGAGAGTTCTTGCCTCTCAGAATCATAGATACCTGTGCTACCTGCCAGCTTCTCAGGACCCTGAATAGCTCAGTGGTGAAGTGGAGTTTCTTGGAGGATTACACAGTGGACTGATAACTGCAATGTCAATGGTTCAAAACTACCAGCCACTCAATGAGATAAAGATGAGCCTTTTTAGCCCTGTAAAAAGTTACAGTCTCAGAAACCCACAGGGGCAGTTCTATGTTGCGCAACAGGGTCTCTGTAAATCGGAACAGGCTCGATGACAGTGAGATTTGGAATTAGAGACTATGCCCTGAGCTCCAATGGTCACCACTGCTGCTTTTTGTAAGTGGCTATTGTCACGTACGAAAAGAGAATAATACTACTAACATTTGGACCCACTTTTGATTATTACATATACAAGTGCTTCGTAAATTATCCTGTTCTGTAGTTGCTAGGTACTGTTAAGTACTAATCATAGCTACATGTTGAGATTCCAACTCGCTGTGACCCAAAGAAAAGTCTAGGCTCTGATCTTTTATGAGGAGCATAACTGGTGGCTCAGTGGGTGATTTGGGCTGCTATAAATTTGAATGACTACAAGTTGCTGTGACTCAGAATGACTATAGTGGCAATGGGCTTGTTTCTTATTTTGTTTTCCGTTGTTTTATTTCATAATCTTCACGAGAGGAAGGCCCTGCAAGTGCATTGAGTAAGTGCCCATCTGTTAACCACCGAGTTTTCTACTTGAACCTACCACAGCTCTCTGGGAGAAAAGACCTGGCAGTCTGTTCTAGCAAGCTTGATGGGGAACTCAGACCATGCCGTGCAGTTACTGTGAGTCAGAACGGACTTTCCAACACATAGCAACAACACAGTGTAAAGGCACAGACAGATTGCCGGGGTGTTTTATCCATGGAGTCATTCAGCAAATTGGAACTGGCAGCCTTCAGACTGTCGGTCAAATGCTTAACCATTGCCCAACCAGAGCCCCGCACATCATCACCAGGTTTGTTAGCGAGCTCAAAGTCCAAGTAAAATGCTCCGTTTTACTTTTTAGTTTTCCGAGCTTTTCCTCCTTTCAGTCATTAGGGAGCCCGATTATTCCCACACCATTCTTTGAAGCCATCATATATGTGTGAAACTCTAACTAGAATCTAAAATGACTTTCCATATTTTATACTTACTGTGAGATGATCATATGCAGGTGTGTATAGAAAAGCAGAGGTGATTCAAACAACATTTATTTTATAGTATCAAAATTTCAAAAGTCAGAGTTATATCTAAATATTCCACTATATTCATGACCCACAATATGTCTTTGCCTAATTAAAGATAAACAAGGGAAAAAAGAGAGGCAAAAGTTAAATGCTTTGGCAAATATCATGTAAACTTGTCCTTCTGAAAAACATTTTCATGATCATTTAAAGGGAAATGAATAATATAATTCCACAACATAAATAGATGATCATATTGGACTGCAATGAGAGCAGATGTTTTAAGTGATGTAAAATCTTGCCCCATCTGGTAAACAGTAAAAATGTCTCAACAACAACCCACAGATGAAATGCTGCCAGGGAAGGGAGTATAGTGAAGTTGGGGTAGAAGAAGTCAATTTTTACTGGATTACTTCATAAAATGCTAAAAGGCTATTAGTGCACATAAAATAATTTTACCTCTCAGGATGATTACCATTCCATTTTCCCCCCAGAAATTTCAGGAAACCTCCTTCCCTCACTGCAAGCCAGTCAATTCTGGTTCATAGTAACCCTATACAACAGAGTAGAACTGCCCATTAATTGCCAAGACTACATCTTGGGAGTAGAAAGTCTCATCTCTCTCCTGTAGAGAGACTGGTGAGTTTGCATGACTGACCTTCTGGTTTAGCTGCCCAACAAGTCCAATGAGCCACCAGGGCTCCTTTCAGCCAGCCAAGTGTCTACTAAGTTTCACCATTAAGGACCTGTGTTAAACTATACAGTCCATTCCTCGTAGTAGACCTTACACCTACATTCCCTTCCTGGAACAGTTGTATGTTTAAGGAATTATGGCCCTCTACTCCGACGGGCACCAATGCAGTAGAATACATTTAGAGATGGTCCAGACTCCCACTGTTGCCTCTCTCCTTCTGTGTGTGAAGAGTCAGTGGATGTAGCATGAATATTCGGTTTGTGTCAGTTTGCCTTGTGTGAACTATTTACAGTATTTTCAGCGACAAATAATTGGCTGCTAATATAAACTTGCTGCCTTATCCCAAGTTGAATTACCACCAGACAAATTTTCAAAAAGAAATAGAATTGAGCTTCCTCACACTTAGTTGAGCTTTCTTCTTTTGCCACTTCACCATTTCAGTTTGAATTTTCATATTCTTCTTACATGTCTCCTCCTTTATTTTTAATGTTCTACAGAAATCCAGGGCAACTCCATTTCTGCATTCTCACTGGAAGACCAGTGAAAATGCTCTGAACTACAAAGACACTTGAAAATGTGTAATAATAGGACTGCTCATATATATTTGTCAATCAAAACACTCAATACTATGAGTCAATTCCAATGTATAGTGACCTGTAAAATGAGGTAGAACAGCCATTTTGCATTTCCAAAGCTGAAAACCTTTATTGCAGGAGATAGTCTTACATTTATCCTGTGAAGATGCTTGAGGTTTTGGACTGCTGACTTTGCAACTAGCAGCCCAAGGAGTGAGCTACTATGCAACCATGGGTCTGTTAACCACAAGGTCAGCAATTCAAAACTACCTGTCACCCCACAGGGGAAGATAAGATGTGCCCTTGGAAAGATGTAAACACTTGGAAACTCAAAGGGGAGAGTTCTACTCTGCGAGGGCTATTTTCCATTTAAAAAGAAATCCCTTGATGCAGGGATGGCATGGTGATGGGAGGAGGTTATATTAAAGTAACAAGTTACTGTACTAATTTTTAAAATTTTGTTGTGAATTTAATTCAAAGAATGCCATGCTTACCCAAGAACTGACCACCTGTTCCCTTGTGTTCGATTTAGATGAGAAGTTTGTTTCATAGATTAGTAGAAATAAATCAATGAAACTAACTGGCCCAAATAATAAATATGAACAATTTGAATTATATA
>NW_022103908.1:32911057-32936688 GCF_000313985.2 Echinops telfairi
CTCTTCTTGGTCCCCCTGTCTGGAAGTTCTGCTGAAAGCTTCTGTGTTGAGCATTGCACCAACTTCTAGTCACCAAAGGGAAAGTGCTGTCCATGAGGTCCATTGACCAGGCTTCAGAGCTGGGTCTCCCACATAGAAGGAAACACTGCACCTCAGGTCCATGAGGGCATCATTTGGAAAAGGTATGTCATATCCCATTCTTACTAGCCCCCTGGAAGACCTCTTCAACGTATTTAACATAGAGTCCAAACTCTCCTTGTATTTGATTTCCACAGTGCTGAAATAGCTGACTCCTGCTCAACCCTCCAAAGCTACCTGCCACTTCACTTCTCTTTCCCACAATATAACTTCTTCATAGGTCCTAACCTTGGTCAAATGCTTTCATTGGTTGCAACCTTTGGAAGGCATCACTTCACTCATCCACAGGGTGTGTGTTTCTAGTCCCTCGGGTTAGCACTGCAAAGAGCCCGGCTGCTGCAACTCTGTCTAATGAAATATTGCTCTTCCCCGGATGCACTCATGTCCTGTCACTCTGTCTGTCAGGGCACGCATCCCCATTGCTATGGTTTTATGATTTTATTATTTTCTCATGTCTCTTCATCATTATCCTCCTCACAGTTACATAAAAGCCCATGAGAACAGGGGCTACGCATGCCTTCTTCTTTTGATTCTCTGGAACTTTGAAATGGCACTTAGAATGTGCTCAGCAAATGTTCATTGGATGAGCTAGTTTCTGCAAAGGATACAATGATGAAAAGTATTGACTGTTCTCAAAGATCTTACAGTCTAAAGAGGAGGGATATAAATACAAAGGACTAAACAAGAAATACAAATGAGCTTCAAAGCATTTGTGGAAAATAGAATAGGAAGATAATGGAATTTTCCCACAAACTCCTGAATGCTCCCTTGTACAACTAGAGGAAAATGAGAATGTTAAAACTAGGGATGGAAACAACATGCTATTGTAACTAAAAAAAATTCTTTTACAAAGAGTTGATTTCCATTCATGGTCACAACCATGTATGTTAAGGGAAAACGCTTCCCCCTAGGGCTCTCGGGTTGATTCTGTAGCGGATTACCAGGTCCTTTTTGGAGGTGCCTCTGGGGGGACTTGAACAATCAACCTTTAGGTTAGATACCATGCTTGTTAACGGTTTGCAACAACCAGGAATTCCATGGGAACAGACAGAAAGAATAATGATCTGAGTAGGGTTTTGGAGATATTTAATGAAGAAGAAAAAAGTCAGGTCATATAATATGGCAAGAACATAAATTCAAGAGGGTGTGCATAGTGCTGGAGAGTCTGGATGGGAGTGACATGGAGTGTAAGAGGGTAAGTCCAAAAGTATTGCTATTAAACCATACAGATCATTATAAACCAAAGCATCAAAAGGTAAACCTTTTGTTTCTCAGCCTGCCCTCATTTATATCTAGATCCTTCTGAAAGCAATGTTTCCATCTCTCTCCCCTGTCCCTGAAGAATTCTGCATTCTTTGAGTTATTCCACATCAAAATAAGAATTCTGACATTCTTCTAAGACTCAAATTGTGTTCTGTTTCAGTAGTCTTTTGAGTTTGAGGAACGAAAAGAAGTCTGAAGGTGAGAAATCAGGGCTGTATACTAGGTGAGATAAGTTTTTCCAATGAAATTCTCATAGGTCAGCTCTTGAGCGTCCCCTAGAATAAGCAGGAGCATTGTCAGGGGGCGGGGAATTTCCACCCAACTTTTCTGTCCTTTTAATCACCAATGCCACTTTAAATATTTTTTAAAGCTTCTTCATAATAGGTCGCATGATTACTCTGTGTCCTCTAAGAAAATCTTCAAGATTACCCCTTTGAAGACCCCAAGAATAATTGCTATAATTTAAAAGCTGACTTCTCCGCCTGGAATTTAACTTCCCAGAAGATTCTCTCAGAAGCCATTGTTTGATCAGACTTTATTTTGGAAGGCACCCTAACAAGACTAATACCTGTCTGCAGTCACCTATTGATAACAGTCACATATTTAAACATAACTTATTTGGCATGAGCCATGTATCTGTGACCTAGTGTGTTAGTCCGGGTTGCCTAGAGAAACAAATCCATAGACACGGACACTCAAATGTGGATAAGAAAGAGCTTTATATAAAAGAGCGATTGTATTTTGGGAAAACATTCCAGCCCTGCCCAGCTCAAGTCCGTCAGTCGGATATTAGCCCATAAGTCAGATGTTAGCCCATATGGCTGATACTAGTCCATAAATTCTTCTGCAGACTTACGGAGCATATACAATGATGCCAAATGCAGGAAGATCACAGGCTAGTGGATGAAAAGTCTTGTGGATCCAGGGGCTGTGGAAGCATCTCAGCATTGGTGTGGGTCTCCAGCTCCAGAGCTCTGGCTACAATCAGCGTAGCTCCATGTGGCTTGTTAGCAGGAAAACAAGTCAGAGAGAGCATGTATGTCCCACCTCCAGGGAGGAAGACAGGAGTTCCCAGAATCCTCAGGAGAAGGCCATGCCCACATGCTTGGCTATGACCTGATTGAGAGGCTAGACTCCGTCCCTTCACTCAAACTGACAGGAGATTAAGTAACTGCCATGCCTAGAAACCCAATAACTATACTTTTTGACGTAAGCTCCTATTATGTGGAAGTGAGATGCCACCACTATGGAAGGGGAGTTGAGGGCTGAGTGTGGCAAGCACGGATATGGGGGACAATCGGGGTATCACAACATCAGTGGATCAAATAACATGGGACCCAATGAAAGAACATGCCCTTGAAGGGTCAGGGTTCAGGGCAGGTGGCAGAAGCCCCACTGGCCGAGTTTCCTTCGATGCCTTGAGGGCACACCACTGACTCTCTGCTTGCTCTAGCGTCTGGGTCTCGTGGCTGAGTGAGCTCTCCAGAGATAATGCTGCTTTCAGTCGTGTGTCAAAAGTGAAATCTTCTATTTCCCCCCTTTTAAGTGTATTCCATTACAGGTCATTACCTCCCCCTCCCAGTCTGATTCTCAGTGGCGAAGGTGAACGATCAAGGCAAAGAAGTACGGACTTAGGCATTTGAGGTTTATGTCTCTAAGTAGTGTTTTTAAACTCATGTCTAGCTTTATCAAGAAAAGCAATCAGGTAATTTTTCATAGGGGAAAGGTAATGGTGTATGCCTGTGGCAGTTAAACTATCTCTGGTTCCCCACCTCCCCCACCCACACGCTCGCTCTCTCTAGCTGTAATGCGACTGTGGCCGCACAAAACCTCTGCCAGACAAAGGGTGAGACAGTCAGTGGTCTGTTTTGCCAAGATAAGAATAAAGGTGAAAATAAGTTTCTAGGCTCTAGGGCCATACGTTTTACCCTATGATAGCAAGAAGCCCATCTATTCACAAAGCTGTTTTCTAGTTGACATAACAGAAAACGATTCTAAATCATTAAAAGTAATATGAAAAAAAACCCACTTGCACAAGACCTGGGTGGCCCATAGGTTCCTTTTTGAAATTAGCTAGTACGTCATGAAACTCTCCAACGTTACATAATTCATTATTTCCAATGTGGGGAACTTTGATTTTCCTGTCTCATTCTACCTCCTACGATGATATTTTCTGAGATATTTCTAAGCATTGTCAGGGAAGTGAAGCACGAGTTTGTCACAAGGACTCTTGTGACTTGATCAAGCTGCAAAGTCCTGAAAGCAATCATGTCAAGTTTGTTATCCGGAACCTAACATCCTCTAACCATGGAAAAGAATGCTAAAATATATCATGAATGTTGCATTATTTGTATGGGAATTTTCAAGCCATGGACCCCAAATCTGTTACCCTTGAGTCTATTTCGACTCATAATCTTATACTATTGGACAGAGGAGAACCGCCATCCTCATGAAGTGTCCAAGGCAGCTGTAAACTTTTGGGAGGATACGGACATCTGTATCTTTCTTTATCGAACTGGCTTGTGGATTTGAACCTCCGAGTTCTGGTTAGCAGCCAAGTGCTTTATACCACTAGCGATCCTATGCACACATCTAAAGCACTTAGATATTAAATGCACTGACTGACCTTGAATCCTGTGGGGCGGAGGGCTGGGGTGGCTGCAGACAACCTCCTCAAGGACAACAGTATTGACCCTCCAATTCTGGGAATTGTTCCTCTTTGAATTTCTAGTCTCTGGACTTCAGGAGTCTTGAGTCTGCAATTGGTTAAAGCGTTTAACTATGAATGGAAATGTGCCACACAAGAAAGTCTTGGACATCTATTTCTACAAGTACAGTCATGGAAACTCTTATGTAGCAAAGTTTTACTCTGACATACATGTGTTTGACATGAGCTAGGTTCAACTGAGGAACTAGTTTCTGAACTTCCAAACATACATCAAAATGTGGAACATGCATCAATGTGTGAGGCTGTTTCATTGTTTGTGTGTCCTTCTACCTTAAGCAGTAAGTTAAGGGCTTCATTATGTACCTGTTGTTATCACCTAGGTTTGTGCTCAACTGCTACCCTAAAGGCTGGTGGCGTGAACCCACCGAGCGATACTCTGAAAGAAAGACCGAGTGATAATGCTTCCTTCGGTTGTGTGTCAAAAATGAAATGTGCTCCACTTAAGATCATGGCCAGGAAATTTCAATAGAGCATTGTTGTACTCTGACACATGCATCGTCCTCATGAGTTGAAATCAATAATTGGCAATAAGTACTGGTATTGTATGACAGACAACAAATCACCTTTGGAAGGAACCCCCATGGCACTAAAACCTCAGAAACCCTATGGAGCAGTTCTAATCTGTTGAGCACACGAGGACCCCATCAGCTGGAATCCACTGGAGGATGACTGGTGCAACAGTAGCTACTAGTTAGCAAATAATAGATGCTACTTACGTATTTGAAAAGGAGTTTGAGAGGGAGAAACATTTGAAATAGTTAACTTAGAACAGTATTGGTCATGTCAGGAATCTACATGATATCAGTACACTAGACATATTTGGAAATGCAGAGCAAATTCTCATGCCTTCCAAAACATAAGCTTGAATATATAGTCCCTGAAGAAATGGAGTGGGGACCGTGTCTGATCTACTCTAGCTACACAAAAGAGAGTACAATTTCATGTCTTCCCAAAGAAGATTCTATGTGGGAGAGGTCAGATATACCTCCATCCTCAAACCTACTTTCCCCTAGATTGACACCCACCAATCAACCAGCCCACAACCCTCTACTTCTCGGCTGGATTTTTTAATACAGTGTGGTGGTCAAGAAGAATGGTCATGAAGCTCTGTTAAGGAAGTTAAGAGGTTACCAGAAGTCAGAATCATAAAATACTAAGGATTCAGTCCTATGGTACGTAATACTTTTCCACAGCCATGCCAGCTGGTATGTATCTCTGTGGTCTTTGGTCTCTGTCTCATGCCATGGGTCAGAACATGCCCCACCACCACCACCACCACCACCACCACCCAAACACCCTCTGTCTGTCCATCGCAGCACTGCTCCTCTGCTCTGTCTCATGACCTCTGCTTTGGCCTCTGGTCCATTGCTGTCTCCACCACTTCAGGCAGGGATCCCCCAAGCCTGCTGCTAGTGGTGTCTCTTTCTTGATGGTTGTGGGATTCTCCTTGCCAGCTGCTGAAGTGGCTCACTGTTAAATTCATATGACTAGTAAGACCAACCAATCCCCAAGTTAGAATCGTCTAACCGTATATACATATCCCTACCCAATCACCATATGGATGTTAAAAAGACGATGGATAGAAGAACCATCCGAAGTAATTTCACTTCACTGCAGTCCCCTTTCTTAAATATATTCAATAAGTTTTCAAAGGATTCAAAATATATTCAAATATCCTCTGATGGCTGAGAAGTCTCTTCGGCAAGTCTTACACTTTGGTATCTTTTCAGTTATTTTGCCCATCTCAGGGACTGCTAGTCTCTGCGTGGAAGGCTATCTCCACCCCAGTCTTCTCATGGATAAATCCTTCATTTACTGTATGTCTCAAAACACATATGATGTCTTCGCAAAGACCTTCTGTGGTTACCTAAATTAGGTCAGCCACTATGTGGCTGTTTGGGTTTTTGCTTGTTTCATAACCTGAATCCATTTTCTACTTCCTCCATGGGCTACAAAAGCAATTTCCCAATCACATGTGGAGTGCTGCCTTTACTAATGTGTGTGTGCTTGTGTGTTTTCTGTTCCCCATATTAAATGTCACTCCATGAAGGCAGGACTCCATTTTGTCACATTCACCCTTGTCCCCCTAGAGGCTAGCTTCACACAGGGCTGAGAACACAGCACGCAGTCAATACATAAACCTTGCTGTTATTGTTATATATTGTTTACACTCATTCCAAGCAATGGGTAAATTTCATGTTTAAGAAAAAACAACCACTTGATAGGCTTTACATGATTTGCTTAAACAGGATGAAATTGCATTTCTCAGCATAGGATTGTGGGTACATACTCTCACATATTTGTGTTACGTGACAAAATCACTGGGGGAAAGCACCATTTACAAAGGGAGAAGGCATATGACAGCTTGGGAACAATGCTCGTAACACAGGAGTGGGAGTCAAAGAGTTTGTGGGAAAAGATCTATTACCTTTTATTCCTTTTGGAATAAGCTTTGGAAGGCCCCCTATACACGACTGAAAAACACTTGTCCTGGCATTGAGTGTGACTCCCAGTGACCTCACAGGCGTGCTCCACAGTGATTTCATTTCGTTATCCTTTGGTCTTGTGGTACTTGTTGAGGATACGCATGGAGGGACATCCAAAAGTCAAAGTGCCTTCTGGAGCCATTTAGAGTCATTGATTTAATTCTCTTAGGATCCAAGCATCCTCACTCTCTTTTTCAGAGTCACTCCGACCTCACGAACATAAACTCATCGTCTCCTAAGGATCATGTCTAATATTTCAAGATGCTGCTCTGAATGGAGGGAGCCCTAGTGGAAGAGGGGGTACAGTTGGGCTGCAACTGGAAACCACCACGGGCGCCCCTGCAGAAAATGTGTCTTTCTACTTCAGTCAAGGGCTACAGTCTCAGAAACACACAGAGAAAGTCCCCCCTGTCCTATAGGGTTGTTATTGACTCTGTGGCTGTGAGTTTGGTTTTTGTTTTGTTTAATCACATATAGTTATTAAAAGATTTCCATGCCCAAGGCAGATTTTTTTTTTACTAATTAAGTTAAACTATTGTTCTGTTTTTTAGGAAGGGTTCAGGGGTTAATTAGACTTAAAGATTATTTTAAGGCATTGGTTTCAGGAATTTATCTATCCTCCCTGGCTCTAGAAAATCAATGGAAAATTCTGTTCTGCATTTCCCGCCTTTTGATCAGGATTCTTGTATTGAAACTGTGGTCAGTGTTCAGGGATACATGGTAGCCTTTTAAAATTGAAGTGTAAGACCACATGCCAAGCAACTAGAACACTTGTTTCCTTCCAGGCCTCCACCTCTGGAAAGCATTTGCAAGTGAAACTGTTTCAAAAATCCTCTGACACCTATTCCTCGGACTATTTCATGAAGCCAGGAGCCATTAACATCGCTAGCATGAGGGTCAAGTGATGAGCTACTTGGATGGTTGAGCCATTTAAGTGCGATCCGTTTGTAAGTACAATTTCAAGTCATTTCAGTGAGTATAAACTCTCAGGTACTTAAAGGGAGTACTCCCTTTTGGAAATGTGGCTCATTAGTAACACTGAGGAGTAATAGAGTATGATGGGAGCATCAGCACCTTCCTGGGAGGCCCTGGGGCCCTGGAGTGGACATGAACGACTAACCCCAACTTGCCAGCACAGAGTCCCCTTTGAAAGCCCCCTGAAAACACCCCGCTTGAGGGCAACAGCCATTGGTCTTGCTCCTTCTCTGCCTTGGTCCCCAGAACTATTAGAGACCTTTCTTTCAGTTTCTGAAGCACACTGTTGCTTATTTAAAGAAAGAGGTATATTCTAAGTCTCCGTCACATGGACGTATGATACCTTACTAGAGGGATGCTCTCGGCTGATGAAAAATAATTAAAAATAATAATAACAAGAATATTTTTTATTAGTGGATGTCTCCCTACCTTATGTATTTTTGTGTCAGTTATGTGTAACTTGGTTAAGGCTCATTTTCACTTCTTCATGGCTGCTTGGCTTGTTTAAAATTCTCCGAAGCACATGCCGTATGGAGATGAAATGCACACAGTCTCCAGGAAATGTAACTAGAAAGGCAATGGCTCAGCCTGCCAGTTTTTATCAGAAACCTCAGCTCCTGTGCCCGCCGCTGCACATCTTGCTTGGAGCAGAGCACAGAAGGTCAGCAGGAATTCAAGTCTCATCAAGTTACCCCTAATCGTAAAGAAGACACACTTTAGAGCTTGTACAACTAACAAGTGTTTTGGCACTTCTCAACTTGCTCGAGAGGGAGGTCATGTTTGTTGACAGTGTAATAACTTCACCAAGGTACTTCAGTTGTCCAATTGAAACTTTACTGCCTTGATAAGGTTTTGAGCACACTCAGAAATCTCAGGAAAGTCAGCATTGCTCCAGGCTGACATCCTATAAGCATGATTTCGGTCCGGGAAGACAGAGCTGACCAGGTCTCACAACGATATTTTCAGCTTCAACACTAATTATTTCAAAAAGAAATAAAAGACTGAACAGTCTGATTAGGGGGAAAGACCTATGAGTGAATTTAAAAGCAATGTAAGGTATGAGATTGTGATTGTTGATGGTGGTGCCCTAGCACAACCAAGCACAACACTGCCTGGTGCTGTGCCATCCTCACAAACACGGCTCTGTTTGACCTCAGTTTCCAGCTATTGTGTCATTCTTCTCCTGGAGACCCTTCTTCTTCTTCTTTAAAATTAGTTGGTATTTAATACATATATCATACCATTTCCATATTTCAATCACATCAAGTAGAATTGTACAACTGCTACCATAATCAGTTTCCACCACTCATTTTCTACATGTACTCCTTGACCTACCATCTCCCTTTTAACCCACACCCCCATCACCGCTGTACCTCTCCCCCCCCCCTTAGTGTACTTGATGTCCCTATATGTTCATCCATCCTGGGATTCATATCCTGAAAATGGAAAAGCAGATAACATAGCTTCAAGAGGGTGAGCTCCACTGATATAAGACCTCTGAGATACACTTTAATATGAACAAACAAAAACTGAAAAAAAATACAGAATATTTTGGAAACCAGACCAGTTCTAGCCTGCATCGTAGGGGGGATCTACGGACAAAGTTTTACTGCTCAGGTCAGATTTATGCCATTGATCTTCTACACTCCTTTCCCCCACACATTCTGGTTAGTGACCACTTTCCTTCCCTTCTTCTTTTTTTTTTGACCCTCTACTTTTCAAAGCATGATGTCATTCTCTAGAGGCTGGCTCCTCCTGAAGTATGAGGTAAGTGCGCATAAGAAAGTGAGACCATACCCCTTCCATTCTGCAAATAGTACAGAGGTATCCCACTGCGTTTTGAAGAAATCACTACTCCTCATGAGGACCCCAAAGACCCTCCATGAGCCACCCACACCAATGCTCCAGCCTTTTGCCTCGTTCTCTTCAGTGGCAGAGGGGCTACATATTGGCTGGTTAATTAGAAGGTCGGACTCCGCAGGAGAAAGATGGTCTTTCTGCTTCTATCCCTTTAAAAGTACAGACTCGGAACCTCACAGGGCAGGCACTTCTGCCCTCTTCTATGGTGTTGCTAAGACTCAGCATGGACTCAATAGCAGTGAGTCTTCCCTTAGCCTCATAATGAGCTTGCTTCTGCTCTGAAGGCTTGTATTCAAGCCAAGATGGAGCACAGCTCCAGAGACAAAGAAACCTGCGTAATATGAAAAATACAGGCCACATTTAGTCTCCACCCTCACCCCACCTTCTGCTTCTATAAACCACTTGCTATCTGCTGGCCAGCCCTCCCCCGACAGCCCTAAGTAAACACTCATTTCTGCTTCTGTATAATCCTGCTTGCTAGGCTCACCAACCAAACGTAGACAACCTATGAATCCTCTCCTCTTCCTGCTAAAATGCTCCCAGACAGAGAGGATGGGCTCAGGCTCTGCGGACATATCCACTGAGCCATGTGTGCCCCCAATAAATTAAACCCATTTGTTGTAACCCGGTTGGCATCGAAACCCTTCAGAGTGACTTCAGTAAAGGTATATGCTCTTCTCTCTCCTAAGAAGTTTATTTCCCCATGGGTTAGGCTGGGTTGACTAGAGAAACGAATTCAGTAACACACATATATGTGTAAGAAAGAGCTTTATATCAGGGAATCATTGTATATCAAGAAAACATCCTAGCCCAGTTCAACTCAAGTCCTTCAGTCTGAAACTAGGCCATGATCCCCCTTCAGATGGACATAGCCACCTGCAGTGATAAAACGTGCAGGAAGATCACAGGCCAGTGGGTGAAAAGTCCTGTGGATCCAGTGGTGGTGGAAGCATCACAGGGCTGGCCCAGGTCCCAGCGTGGCTCATCAACGACAAGGTGAAGGCAGAAAGAGGGAGCTGCCCAGGCCTTCCTTAGGAGAAAGCCACACCCACAAGAAGACATCATCAGGCTATGTCCTGATTGACAGGCTAGACTCCACCCCGACACTTTATTTATCAAGGTGCCTGACATGAAATTATATAACATGTCGTAATAATAACAAACACATTGTGCTGAATAAATAACTGACTAAGAATTTGCAGGTATTAAAGAATAGCTTTAAGCAATGTAAGGAAGCAGGCATAAAAGAGGTAGTGGAATGGATAGAAGAACAAAGATAGAGGCAGTGGAGGAGTGAAGAGCCACTAAAAGAGGTACCTGGGGGGTTGTGTGCGCTTGGCTGGGCCATGGATCTCATTATTATGTACAGATCCTCCAGTGCTTGACCAGGACAAAATAGGAGTTGTCCTATTTTTTGTAATTTTCACCTTTATGGTGTTAATGATGCCCTCTGTTAGGCAGTTATGCCAATGAGACTAGATACAATGGACAGGATTAGGTTGTGTTTTGAGTCAATCTCTGCAGACATCTAAAAGGGAAGTACAAAGGAGCAGAGTTGGAAGGAATATCAGCACCACCAGGAAAAGGGAGCCAGCACAGAGCAGGGCCAGTGTCCCTGTGCTGAGAAGCTCCTAGACCACAGAGATCTCCAAGAGATACTGCTTCCACGGATGTGGAAACGGACATAAGGACTTCCTCCATAGTTGTCCAAAATAGAAAGGCTTTTCCTAGAGATTGTGCTCTAATTTTGGAGTCTAAATTTCCCCTCTGTGAGAAAATACATTTCTGTTTGTTAAAGCCATTCACTGTGGTATTGATGTTATAAGAACCCTAGATAACTAAGATGCCAAGGTAGGTAGACCAGAATAAAAAGGGGGAACGGAGGGAGAGAGGGGTTAATGGAGGAATATACTAAAAGTCATATAAGGAAAAAACAATGCACACAGCATGTTGAGAAGCAGGTGACGAGATTAGAAGCTATAGCATGGGGTTCAAATAGGAAAATCATGGCAAATGAGATCAGAGGCTCAACTATGGAAAGTGCTTGAATGCCAGGTAAAAATGACAGCACTGTGGAGGGCTATGAAGCGTGGGTGACCAGTCCACCAAGAAAATAACTCTAAATCTCACTGCTATCAAGGCAGTGCTGACTCACTGTGGCAGTCACCTACTCTGGTATCAATTTAAGGATTAAGAGTGTAGGGGTGGAGACTAGGCTGTCAATCTGAAGATAGCCAATGAGACTTCTGTGTGGCCATGGCCTTCTCCTGAGAATACTGGGAAATCTCAAACTTCCTCCTTGGAGGCGGAAGACACATTCTCTCTTGGCCACTCCCTGGGAGACATTGAAACTGACAAGGCTGACTTCTTCATGCAAGACATCCCTGAGGATATGCCACATGGACCTACCCTGATGCAGCTCTTAAAACTGGAGTGGCCACGTGGAGACCAATGCCAAAGCTGCAATGTTTCCAATGCCACTAGAGCCAAGGACTTTCACCCACTGGCCTGTGATCGTCTACATTCAGCATCATTGCATGTGTTTTGTGAGTCTGAAGAGTACTTATAGATTGGTATTAGATATATGGGCTAACATCGGACTTATGGACTTGATCTAAACTGGGCTGGGATGTTTTCTCAATTTTCAATTGCTCTTGTATATAAATATCTTTCTTATACACATATATGTGTCCATGGATTTGTTTCTCTAGCTTACCTAGACTAACACACTTATGACAACCCCCTGTGGATTTGCAAGACTGTAATCGTTTAGGGGAGAAGAAAGCCCAGTCTTTCGCCAGAGGAGCTGCTGGTAGTTTTGAACTGCTGACCACGCGGATCACAGCGCAACTGGTAACCACTACACCGTCATGACTCCTTGGCAAGAAAAGAGTTGTCACAAATATCAGAAAGAACTGTCTCTAGGAGGAGAGTGTCTCAGAGTGGGAGCTTCTAGAGTCTTGGCAGTTTTGTTTGTTGATCTGACAAAACTCACTGCCATTTAATTGATGCTGACTCATCCCGACCTTATAGGGCAGAGTGGAACTATCTCTGAAAGTTTCCTAGTCTCTGACTCTTTTTCCCCCTATGTGATCATTTTTTATAAATATGACAAAAAGTATACACAACAAAACATTCTCCATTCCCACAATTCCTCCATGTATGATTCAGTGTCATTGATTCTACTCTTCGTGTTGTACAGCCATTATTAATATCCTTTTTCAAATCATTCCACCACCTTTGACATACCTCGATGCCCCCTGAGAAAAAACCCTTCTTCTTTCACCCAGGGTGATGTAACCCTGGGTCAAGTTTGGTTTTCTTTTCTAGTAGATTTCTTGATATAGGATTCACCCTTCATACACCCTTCATAAACATAGTGAAGCTGCTTTTAATAACTGCTGAGTATCCATAATCAGAATCAGTTCCAGTGCCCCTACTCCCCCAGCATTCATTGTGTGCAGCAGCAGTGAAAAGGCCCGTCTTTCTCCTGAGAAGCAAAGGTGGTTTCAAACTGCTGACCTTGCAGTCAGCAGCTCAATGTGTAGTCTGATCTATATGTGGTCTTGCATTTGTAAATATGAATGAAATTTTGAAAAGTCATGAAAAAATGACAGTGAAAGACCATGACATTTTCCCACCGACTTTGTAAAGCTCCTCATATTTATTTTAACACTTTCTGTATGTATGTTATCTTCCAGAAGAAAAGATGGGTGTGTGTGCTTATTTACAATAGCAAACATTTGCAATAAACATCCCAGTAATTATGATTCACCATGGATCCTATATACCTGGATCATATAACTGTGCTTGGAAACAATAAATATAGCCAACAGGGTGTACCAGTGCAACGAGAGGTCTGAGTGTATAAGGAGACAGGTATGATGACTTCAAACTTCAAATTTCTGTGGCTGCAAGAATGATGAAAATGTTGAATCATTTCAGAGGGAAAATCAGTGCTTTCTTTTCTCAGCTACTTAAATCAGCATGCATTAAATGGAGCCCTGGTGATACTACTAACCAAAAGATGGTATTTGAAACTCACCCAGCCAGTCTGCTGGCAAAGGCCTGGCGATTTATTCCCATCATTGCCTGATGGAGCCACTCCGCTCTTTTATCTGAGGTCACTACAGGGCAGAAAAGTCTCAATGCCCCTTATCAACAGTGGCATTTGTTGAAAGGTGAACTGAAGCACTGCAGTGAGCACCAGAACACAGAGATGAGTCATGCCCCATTCATTCCCCCCACCCAAATTCACAATCTATTTGGGGGAAAAAAATAACTTGATACAGGATGTGTAGCTCAGTGGTAGAATTTGCACCTTCCATGTGAGAGACCTGGTTTCTTTCCAGGACAATAAACCTCATAGGCCGGGACCACTGTGCAGGCTTTCATAAAGTGAAGATGCTAAGGAGATTTCAGAAGCACTTCCAGACCAAGACAAACCAGGAAGAAAGCCCTGGGCAGCTCTAACCGAACACCAGCCAGTGAGAACCCTACTGAGCTTAATGGCAGGAGCGCCCTTGTGTCTCCCAGGAGTTGGGGGCTGGCTCAACAGGCTCAGCAGAGCTAACAACACTAACGACATATCTCAAGAATCATAAAGAGGCTTGTTGAACGTAGTAGTTCTTGATCTCTGATAAGAAAGTACGCGAGCTCTTCTTACCACCACCAAGAGTTTCTAGATCTAAAGAACCTATTATTCTGAAATTTCGTGGAAATAACATGTTTTCTTATGCACTTTATATAAATCAATAGTTTGGTATAGAGTCTCTCTTTCTCAGTATGGAGAATAGAATACAAAGCAAATGCCTATTTGTTCTCTCTGCTGAAAATGTCTAATGTTAGGAGAAGAAACTTTGTTTCCACAGAAAATATTGGCTTCCCCATTAGCCATCTGCTAGATGGTGGGAATGTTCTGTGTGGCTTTCTCAGCTGGAACATTTGGGAAATGAATACGTTGTTGCAAAAAACCTCACATTGTTGGCCATAATGCTTGTGATAATGTTGTTGACTTACCAGATGTCCTGAGAATTCCTGGGTGGGAGTATTTCCACTCTTTCCAAGCTCCTCTGTAATGTCACTGAACAGTGGTCTGTCTTTATGAGGCTAGCTATTTCTCATGGCTAACCGTGAGCTTTTCCCTTCAGCCAGTGACTGTAGAACGTGGGAAGATGGAAATAGATTCCAGTAAAGTGCATGCAGCATGCAGCATCAGGATGTTATGCAATGTGGAACGGGCCTATTATTTGCCACTTTTCAAAAGAATTCCCTCTACAAGCCAAGTTCTGTACATCTACCCATAGGTAAGATTAAATAGCATGACCTTCATTGTATTTGTCTCCAGCTGGTGGAGAAGCAACAAAGTCTAAGCTTGAATGCTTGCTCATTCCTTATATCAAGGGAGTTTGTTTGAAATGTGACTAACCTCTGTTTTCAGTCAGGGCCTCCCCTTTTGAAATTAGATTAATGAAGTGATGAATAAAGTGAAGCGTCCTGCACACGTTGGCGTGAAAATAGATGAGACTTCCTCTCTTGCAAAATGGAATGGTCTCCTCCTATGTGCCTTTCATTTAAAGCAACAGAAATCTCTGAACAGACTGAGGATTTGTTCTAAATGGGAACCCGTTTTAATCCTCCATCTCATTTTGACTGCTGTTCCAGTCAGACGTGGCTGTAGATCTACTTGTCAAACTACACTTCATGACTCATTTGTATCTTTTACTCCTATCAAACGGAGTTAGCATAATGGTTTAAACCTCCAAACAAATGTGAAGGGACAACTTCATTTATATTTGAGACCCCTCTCTACCCCCCTAGCCCCTCACCCATCTGTCAGTTTGTTGTTCTGTGATAACTTGTAATTTGGTAAGGTTCTGGAAGCTGTGGGACTGGTATTTCAAATGCCAGCAGAGTTACCCATGGGGGCCAAACTTTAGCAGAGTTTTCAGACTGAAACCTAAGAAGCAGACACTCCTGGCAATCTTCTTCCAATGATCTGTGCATGGTGGTATCCTATCACCACACTGAATGATTCTGTATGCTGAGAAAATAATCTGAGACCCTTTAGTAAATGAAGAAGCATGCAGCATCAGGATGGGAGGAAGACCTATTAAGCACCTGCAATATATATAAGATACAACTGTTCTTGCTGAAAGAGAAAATCTAAAACCTTCCATACGAATTGTACTCTAAATAAAGAAAACAAAAATCCTCACAACTGGACAAGTACTCAGCATTATGACAAACGGAGGAAATATTAAAGGTGTCGAAGATTTCATTTTACTTGGATCCACAATCAGTGTTCATTGAAACAACCATCAAAAAACCAAAGAACCAATTACACTGGGCAACGCTGCTGCAAAACCCTCCTTGAAGGTGTGAAAGAGCAAGCATGTCACTGCGGTAAGCCTGGATCATGCCGTGGTATTGTCAGTCATCTCCGAGGACAATAAAGAAAGGAGATTGTAGAACAACTGGGGCCTTGGAATCATGCTTTTGGTGAAGAACATTAAACTCACCCTGGAGAATTAGCACATCTGTCTTAGAAGGATTCCCACAGTATGTTCCTTAGAAGTGAGGATGGCGAGAATTGGTCCTGTGTTATCACGAGAGACTCATCCCTAAAGAAGGACATCATGCTGGACAAAGTAGAGGAAGATCCTAACCTTGATGGATTGACGCCATGGCTGCCACAGTGGGCTCAAAGAAAATGACGATGAGGATGAAGCACAACAGAGCAGTATTTCATTCTGCTCTACATATGGGATCATTATGAGTCCAGACCCACTTGAAGACATCACACAATAACATGGGCTCAAACACGCTAGCAACTTTATGGGTGGTGCAAGACAGGGAAACATTCCATTCTATGGTACAGACGGCCTCAGGCCACTGTGAGTCATAGTCAGCTCAATGGGTCACTAACAACAATTCTACCACCCAATGGCATATCCAGTGTTTCTTGGAGTATACACAGTATCAAGGCAATGGTGTGAGCATCCACTGACCTGTCCATCCCCTTGCCCACACAATGGTCCATCCAACAGTCCACACAATTTCTAAGGAGCTCATGATGTACGAAAGACCTCCTTCAAGTCTTGGGGTTGGCTGCTACCCAGAGGCCTGGTATGTGCATGACATTTCCTCTTAGATGGGTCACTTAGCCATCTTTCACCTGGCTTTGCTACTTTTTTTTTCTGTCTCCGGTTAGAAAGTGATGCCAATCACCTTTGACCTAAGGGCTTGGCCGTCTTCCTTGGGGCTGCTGACCATGGAAGACTTAGCTTTTCAGTTTGTGCTTTCAGGAGTGAATGAAGCAAAGGAATAAATCCATCTGTCGGCTTAAGTCCCCCAAATCCTGTCCTTCTGGGTATTTCCACCACAAGTAGAGTGACTCTGAGAATGACGATTTTCCCCAGGTGGAGAGGAGAAGGGAGACGAGGAAGTCAATGAAAGGGAGAAGGAGACAAGAGACGGCATTGGGCTCATGGAACTGCGCCAAGAGTTTGTTTTAGGAGGATCACAGCAGAGGCAGCAGACATTCCAAAATTACAAAGCTCATGCTTTATTGGAATGTCAGAATAGATGGATGAAAAAGGAAATCCAAGGAGAAAAAATTAAAAATCATCTGCTAATATCTCAAAAACACTTCCCCCCACCCACCCACAGAACTGTCATCAGATCAGATAAATGGTGAAGAGAGAAAGGGAATATGGGTAGCCATAACTCTGTTAGTAGTTTCCTGAAATTCAAAGAACTGTGCTCCAAACTTCTCCTACAAAGGCCAATGCGACCCACCTAGAGTCCCAGTGCCCTCTGCAGGATGGAAGTCAGCGTGGAAACAGACTGCATACATCTTTCTCCCAAAGAGCGACTCCTTTTAGGCTTGTTTTTTAGAGAAACAAAACAAGTGACTCCCACATCCATATTAAAAACATTTCTATCAAGGAAGTGGCCACACAGGCCAGATCCAATCCATGGGTGAGATGCTAACCTAGACCCATTGCTGCTGCCGCCACTGGAGGGCTAGACATTAGAAGATGAAGCAGGAAACAGAGGAAGCAGTGGAAAGGGGGTAGAGGGCGGTGAATCCAGTAGTGAGAGGCGACATGACAGGCTGCGGTGCTAAGTCCCAGGAAACCAGGTGCAGGACGCAGGTAAGAGGAAGAAGAGAGTTCTCTACGGTGTCTCTGTTATACATGTGAAATCAGACCTACTCCCCAGGAAACTTCCTCAGGCTGTTTCATCCTACCCCTCTCTTTTCAGACGTGCTTGGGACTGGAAGCAAAACCTGACTCTCCTAGCTGGCCTTCTGGCGTCCTCTGAACCAGTGGGCCACCAGGGCTCTTCCAAGTAAACCCAGGCCTAAGATTGCTCCCTTTGCAATCTATGAACCTTCTCAAGTGACTCCATCTATGACAGAAAGGAATAAAGATCAAAATCATGACAGAAAAGACATTGATCCCCTTACCAGAAAACACTGCATGTTGTTCTGAAAGTTTTTCTGACTTGTTAACAAAAGCGTCTTCTCTTCTGGAAATCTCTGCTTAAGAAGAGAAAACATGGCCATTTAAGGCAGAAGCACCTTACACAGCACAGCATCCAGCTGTTTCCAATATTGGCTGCACACGTGAATTACCTGGGGAGACTTCACAGCCATGCAGATGCCCAGTCCCCTCTCAGACTAATTAAATCAGAACCTCTGTAGGAGCACCCTCATCGTGAGTGTTCTTAAAAAGCTCCCCTGGTGATTCTCCTTCTCCCTCTGGTGTTGCCCGGATGAGGACAGGAAGGCAGGGCTGCTGTGAGTAATGGAAGGCACATTACCAGAAGGAAATGAACAAAGCCTTTAAGCCATTTCTCCTGACCCCCTGTTGTAGATTCTACCCCCAATGAACCTCAACACTTTGTGTCCAAAAGAGATTCTGCTCCATTTTTTCTCAATTGTAAAGAGGACACAGTCGAATTGTATGATTTTTCCCATTCCCAAATGGATGCCTTTTGTTCTTAATTCCCCGAAAGACTCCTGCTGTACAGCCTGCAACCCCACCTCGCTCCTGTGTTTGATAAATGTTAAACAACACATTTATGAGCTGGCATTCCATTCTGAAATGACATTTAAAGGCTCTGCAGTTTAATTGTTGTGGATAACCATCGATCATGGCCACAATGCCCCCGGGATGGTGGACTTTGAGGCTCCCCATCCATCTCTGGCCGTCTTGAGGCTGACTGCCTTCCGCTCTCCATCACCTGGGAAGGGGCTGATGGAGATTGGCTGCTGCACTTTGAAAGATCCTCCCCTTCTCTCACCTGCTCTGCATGACTACTGAACTGAGCCATGTTGTGACAGTCTGCCTGCTCTTCCCTGTTCAAATTAATGAATACAGCTTTAGCTGTTAATTCAAAGCTAGTCAGGCTTATAGCCAACAATTAGAGACCAGTTTTCATAGTCAGCTTGATTGGGGGGGGTGTGTGTGAAGGGTGTGGGTGAGTAGTGTGAGTTGGCATGATTCTTTACATCAAGGGTGAACATGAAGAAGGAAAAAGTAAAAGATCCTGAAGACAGTACTTGAAAGCTTTCCTGGGTCTGCCTGCAGTAAAACTGTTCAAGCTTAGGCATCTCAGCAAGCTCCAAGAACGTGACCCTAGGGGGTTGCGCTTCATGCCCTGCAGCTCCACTGCAATCCATCAAAATTAACAAGCACGGGCAGCCCTGCGCAGCTCTGCCTTGGAAAAGGGTCAGCAGCCTGGCTGGCATTTACAGAAGCTCTAGAATCAGAGCCCTGGCTTACCCACTTCTCCTCTCCTCCTTCCACTGTAAGAGATGAGATGTTTAATTGTACAGAGAAGGATACAAGTGACCTCCTATACCACGTTTGGGGATTATCCCGGGCCATGGGACTGTATGACTTCATTCTCAACTGTGAGCATGCCCTCCGTGATAAAGCAAATGCCCTGTCTGGCATAGAAAAGCTAAATTTGGGCTGCAGATGCCAAACAGTGTCAAAACACACTCCCACTGGAATCTGTATTTACAGAAAGGGGACAAACAAACCCCACAAAAATATCCCTGCCCTTGCTTCCTGATGGCAGAGGTGGTTCCGAGGAGCCCGTGGCCATCTGAGTCCCAGATAGATACCTTTGTTCCATGTGTTAGTCTGGGGTAGGCTGGAGAAACAAATCCATGGACATACATATGTGTATAAGAGAGTTTTATATAAAGGGTAATCGTACATGAAGGAAGCATCCCAACCCAGCCCAGTCCAAGCCCATAAGTCCGATATTAACCATATGTCCGATACCAATCTATAAAGTCCTCTCCAGACTCACAAAACACATGCAATGATGCCGAATGAAGGACAATCACGGGCCAGTGGGTAGAAAGTCTTTGAATCCAGTAACGACGTAAGCATCTCAGCACTGCCAGGGGTCTCCATGTGACTTCTCCAGTTCCCAGGTCAGCATCAGGGTAGGTCCACGTGGCTTCTCCTCCGGGATGTCTCACAGGAAGTCAGCCTTATCAGTAGAGAGTCTCCAAGGGAGTGAGCAGGGAGAGACAGTGTCTCCTGCCTCCAAGGAGGAAAAATAGGAGTCCCCAAAATTCTCAGGAGATGATGCCCACAACAGAGGCCTCATTGGTTTTATCTTGATTGACAAGCCAGACTCCACCCCTTCACTCATAATCCTCGCAAATTGACACCAGATTATGTAACTACCACATTTCATGATTAGAATCTTTCTCTCGTCTTTTTATAGATTTATTTTTTTAAGTCAATCTACCTCTGCATGGCCACTCCATATACAGTAGAATGAAAGGCTGGCTGGTGTCCCAAGCCATTTTCATAACTGTTAGAAATTGAGATTCACTGAGATTCATTGGGTTTTCATTGACTTCTCTTAAAAAGTGAATCACCAGGTCTTAGTCTAGAATAGGGGCCAGCAAACTTTTGAGACAGAAAAGCCAATCGTGACCCTCACCACAATTTTGAAATTACTGGAGGGTCATAAATATAAATTTTACAAACAAATGAAAGCACCATTGTCTGAATAATATACTTCAATATTTTTCAATTTGACTTCAAACCACATGCACAATACTGAACGAGCCGCAGGTAACTTGAAAAGCACAGTTTGCCAACCCCTGGTCTAGAACGGAAACCTGGTCAGCAGCACCGTGAAACAGAAGTCAGCAGTGCAGTGTGGAGAGTTACTACACAGGAGGCGCATGACCGGGAACCGAACCCTGGTCTCCGGCAGAGAAGTTGGGATTCTACAGCTCAGTCATCGCTGCCTTTCTTCGATCTTCTTGTTCCTAAGTGCCATTGAGTGAGTTCCGACTCATAGAAGCGCAAGCAGAATGGAATGAAACACTGCCTGGTCCTGCACCATTTTCACACTTCACATCAATGTTTCTTGGTTGTCATTAATGTTAGATCAGGTCAGCTGTTGGGGTCCTTGGGTGACACAAGCAGTTAAATGTGTGACTCTCTGTTCAATAAAAAGGGTGATTTGGACCCACCAGAAGCTCCACAGAAGATAGGACTAAAAATCTGCTCCCAGGAAAGCCATATGGGCAGTTCTGCTCTGCACACAGGGAGTCACCTTTGAAAGGATGGCAATGAGAAACCACACAGTACAACAAACACCCCCTTCCCTCCTTGTCTAGAGCTATGTAATGTATCAATGCAGTGCCTGCTGAGGAGGGCAACAGCCATTTTCGGTTGAACACCCCTCACCTGGCAGGTAAAAGACAGGATGTCATAGTTATATTCTCTATGTTTTCCTCAAGTATTTGAAGTCTCTGATACATATTTAAGAGAATCTCTCTTTGTCTGTATGTTAAGAGTCAGTTTGCTTGGATCTCTGAGATCAAAGGACTCATTGCATGGGGTGGATCTGCTTCCCAAATTCTCTTGAAAATATTGAAGAGCAAAGGTGTCATTGACTGGGGACTGAAGTGTGCCAGATCCAAGCCGTGGCATTTCCAACACGTTATAAATATGTAAATGTTGGACCATAGGTAAGGAAGGCTGAAGAAAAAATGATTAATTTCATTTATGAATTTGGTGAAGAATATTAAAAGTACTGTCAACACCAAGAAAGACAAACCAATTATATCTTGGGAAGAAGTAGAACCATAATGTTCTTTAAAGCCAAGCTTAGAGAGACTTCATCTCATTTACTTTGGACTTGTTATCGGGAGAGACCTGTCCCTGGAAAAGGACATCGTGCTTGGTAAAGTAGATGGTGACTGCAAAAAGGAAGCTGCTCAACTCCGGGTCTTGGCACAGTGGCTGCAACCAGGGGCTCAAACCAGCAACTGCACAAGACCGGCGTTTCGTTTTGTTGTACATATGATCACGGAGAGCCGAAACGGACTCAATGACACCTAACGATAGCATTCCCTAATCTGTAAACTAGTGAACACCACGCTCTCAGGGATAAACCACATAAATCACTTAATACAGTTTCTAGCGCATAAGTAGATATTAATATAGGATGCAATGAAATAGAACAATGATTGTTTCTGTCTCCCAGGTAGTTTCTATCTACTGGAAGACACGTGATATAAATAATGAGTCAAACAAATAAATGATTTGAAGTTGAATAAATATCACAAAGGAATCTAGAGAATTATCACAAAGAGTAATGAGCAATAGGATGGTCAGAAAAGGTCACTTGGAAGAGGTAATATTCAACGGCTTTGTGGTCCGCAACTTTGTCATTCAAGGACATTCTTGCTCTTCAACACTTGAAAGTGGTCTTGTGCAGTAGATTTGATCGGGGCAACGCATCCTTTCATTTCTCAACTGCTGCTTCCATGAGCACTGACTGTGGATACAAGCAGAATGAAACCCTGGACAACTTCAATCTTGTCTTCATTTAGCATGAGCTTACCAGTTGACAGAGGTGTGAGGGTTTCTGTACATCTTACGTTTAGTTGCAATCCAGATTGCAGGCTGCAGTTCCCGACCAACAAGCGCTTGGAATCCTTCTCCATTTCACAAAGCACCGCCATGACATCTCCCTATCACAGATATGAATAGGCTTCCATCCAATCCGAATGCTCAGTTCTTCTTCATGTGGTTCAGCTTCCCAGATGTTCAACCTACAAATGAATAAATATGGTGAAAGAATGTAGCCCCAATACACACCTTTCTCAATTTTCAGCTACAAAGTTCTGTTCGTATGATTGCCTCTTGGTCAGTCAACAGACCTGCATGAGCACAAGGAATCGTTTTGAAATTCCCTTTCTTCTCAATACCGTTCATGGTTTGTTATGATCTACACAGTGAATACCTTTGCAGAGTCAATATAACACAAGTGAACATCTTTCTAGTATGCTCTGCTTTCAGCCAAGAATCATCCGGCCAGCAATGATATATATCCATGTCCTTTTCTGAAACTAGCTTGAATTTTCGGTAGCTGAATTTTTAGTCAAAATACTGCTTTAATCATGGTTAAATGACATGCTGCAAAACTTCACTTGCATGGGATATTGATGCCAATTTTCTATAATTTTTGCATTATCTTGGATCATAGTTCTTTGGAATGGGTGCAAACATTGATCTCTCCCATTCAGTTGGCCAACTAGCTGTGTTCCAGATTTCTTGGCATAGGACCGTGAGTGCTTTGAGTGTCATCGGCATGGTGAACCATTTCAGTTGCTATGACACCAATTACTGGAGGCATGGTTTTCCCTAATGCCTTCAGTGCAGCGTAGACATCTTCCTCAGTACCATCGGTTGCTGATCACATGCCACTTCCTGAAATGTTTGAATGCTGAGCAGTTCTTTTTGGTCCAGTGACTATGTTATCCTTCCATCTTCCTTTGATGCAGCCTGCATTGTACAATATTTTTTCATCGAATCTTTCAACCTCGCAATTCAAACTTTGAAATGTTTCTTTCAGCTGATATATGCTGAATGTGTTCTTCCTGTTTTTGTATTCTTCCTCCAGGTGTTTGCACATTTCACCGTAGTACTCTCCTTCACCTTTTCAAACTGCGCTTTGAAATATTCTGTGTATCTGACCTCATCATTTGCTTTAGTTACTCTGCAATCAAGAGCACATTTCAGAGCCTCTTCTGACATCCGCTTAGATCTTCTCTGTTTTCTCTGTCTCTTTATTGACCTCTTGCTTTCTTCACTTATAATGACCTAGATATCAACAGGTCTTCTTGTCATTAGTGTTCAATACATCAAATATCTGTTCTCGAGATGTTTTCTGATGAAATATACTCAATGTCACATTTTGATCCCACATGGGCTTATTTTAATATTCTTCAACTTCTGGCCTGAATATGCATATGGGCAACTGATACCTATGCCACAGTCAGCCCCTGACACTGTTTTGACTGGAGATATTGAGCTTCTCCACTGTCTCACCCCACAGATATAGTTAATTTGATCTCCTTTTATTTAACCTGGTGAAGTTTACGTGTATCTTCACTTTTTGTGTTGTTGAAAAAGGGTATTTGCAATGAAGAAGTCATTGATTTTGCAAAATTAGTTTATGTGATCTCCAGCTTCGAAGGCCATATTTCCCAACAACTCTTTCTTTCTCTTTGTTTCCAGCTCTTCCATTCCAATTGGCAATATTTTTCAGTTCAACTTGATGGCCTATTTGATCAATTTCAAGCTGAAGAATTTGGTAAGAATTTAAAAATGTCTTCACCACTAGTTTTAGTGGTTACTGTGTTAATTTGAAAAATAGTGTACTACCTAGATTTCCTTATGTGTCTATAGATAAACCCTATCAGACAGCATTTGAGTTAAAAAGGTACGGGACCCTATCTGATATCTTCTATCTTCCTTATTGCCACAAAGTAGAGGGCAGCTATGTCTTCACCCTTCATTTGTTTGTTTCACCCGATTCGGAAGGCCCATGGGAGATGGATTGACACAATGGCTGGAACATCAGGCTCAAACATTGGAGAAACTGGGTCGATGGTGCAGGACCATGCAGTGTTTTGTTCTGTTGTGAAAGTGGTCACTATGGGTCGGAACCAACCCAGTGGCTTCTAACGACAACACTTTGATACCAGCAGTTCTTTCTGGAGCACTCTCCCTCTCTGCTGGGTTTGGTAATTTGTTGCAGTGGCCACAGAGAACGCAAGACAAAACTCACAAGTATGGGAGTTTATTAGAGAAGTTAACAGGTTACCACAAGTCATGGTCAGCAAACTCTATCTGTACTGTATCCTTACTAGAGCAACACCCCTACTCAGGTAGCAGCTGTCTCTCTCTGGTCCTTAGCCTCGCAGTGATATGATTCCTTGGCTACTGCCTCCATGAGCCAGGAAGTCAGCTGGAGTAATCTGCCTCACAGTCTCAGCGTTTGGACATTGCTCCTCTGTTCTGTGCCATGGTCTCTTTTCATTGACCTACGTTCTGAGCTTGGCTCTGGTGTTTGGTCACATGGTCTCTGTACTGGTAACTCTGGTGCCTCTGATCCTTCCTCCACCACTTCAGGCAGAGACCTTGAACATGTTCCCCTGGTGACTCTGCTTCCAATGGTCCGGGATTTTTCTCTCTGTGTTCTTGCTTCTAAGATGACCCACTCTTTTATGAAGATGTGGTTTCTGTCTTTCAGCAGACTATAGTCCCAAGGAAACAAAGGTGATGACTTGGTTCATATGCCCAACTAAGGTGGAGACTTAGCACCCCATATTCCCGCAGAAAACTCCTTCCAAAATAGGATCATAACATAGAAATGAGAATTGATAAAGCATCACACAAGGGATTACGACTAGAAGGACCATATGAGTTGATTTCATCTCAGCATCATACTTTAAGGTAGATCTTGAAATGTTCTTTTGGATCATGAATAGTATGTCCTTTCTCTTGAATTTCTCAGTCCTAGCATACTTGTCATTATATTTTCTAATTCACAACAACCAATATCAGTCCATTTCAATTCATTAATACCTAGGTTATTAATCTTTATGTGTTCTATTTCATTTTTTGATGATTTCCAATTTTCCTAGCTTCATACTTTGTCCACTTCACATTCTGATGATTAATAGATGTTTTCAGCTGTTTTGTTTTCAGTTTTAGTCATGTCCTATCAACAAATGAAGGCCTCAAAAAGTTTACTCCATCCACATCATTAAGGTTGACTCCACTTTGTGAAGGCAGCTCTTCTTCAGTAGATTTTGAATGTTTCTGATCTAAAAG
>NW_022103908.1:32937002-32965236 GCF_000313985.2 Echinops telfairi
GAAACCTGTTCACTTTGGGTGGCTCTGCTGCTATTTGACTGGTAACATTGCTTCTAGCACCGCAGCAGCACAGAAACCGCCACAGGGAGACCAATAGCTAAGTGGTGTTCAGGGTACATGGGTCTCACTAACTGCATCAAAATGCATATTACCTTTAGGCAATTATTTTTCATGCACAATGCCTTTTATTTCTGAAAATGCATGCTTTCAACAAAAAAAGTTAAAAAGTTAAGTTGAAGCCTGTAAATGGAGCCGAGGAGCTGGGGGAGTGGTGATCCATATACAGAAAATGGAAATCCAAAGCCTAGGAGGGGGGAAAGAGATGTGTGTGGCTGAAACCCTGAAAACACTGGGTGGAGGGCATATTCTTATGGAAAGCTAGGCTTTTGATCCCCAAAGCATGGGCCCAAATCCAGGATGAACAATATCTTGGAGTTTGTTTGAAATGCAAAAACCTGGGACCCACCCTAGATCAAATTTGAATCTTTATTTGAAAAAGATCCTTGGGTGATCTCTTTGCATTTTTAAGGTTAAGAAACACTGGTTTATGGATGAAGGCATTTCAGAGAGAGATCATGGGAGAATGGAATTAAACGATGATGTTTCCCCCATTGGCTTTTTGTAGCCCCCTCCTATTACTCTACCATAAAAAGAAAAATAAATTAATGTGGTAAGGATAAGATGATTATTAGTATAAAGACAAACTGATAAAGAATGCATCAGTGGTAGAAGGTCCCAATCAACATTCAAAAAGCCAGGAAGAACTTTCTGTCATGGAACAACTAAGAGATGCTGCACCCAGTACAAAATCAGGTCGTGTCTACAGGAAAGTCTACTGGCCAAGCATTGAGTTGTATCCAGCATATTCAAGATTACAATGGTCTCTGCCTGCTAGTCGGGCTGTTCGGGACTCTTGACTTTGACCACAGTAGGTCTGCCAGCAGCTCTATCTGATTATGTACTTTGCAGATAGGTTTTGGACTCCCACTGCCATCCACAGTTTTCTATAAATTTAGTGTCCATAATTTTAGCTCTGATACATTTCTCTTCACCATAAGAAATTAAGTCTTGAGCTATGCTACCACTTGGATGAATTTTGAGGACATATTCTGAGTGGCATAAGATAGACACAAAAGGACAAGTATTGTATGATTTCACTTATATAAACTATCTAGAAAAAGCATGTATATAAAGACCAATGTTTATTAACCTGGGATAGTAGGGAGAGGCTAAGGGGGATGCGTTGCTTAGAGTAATGCGATTATATGGGAACAGATAAGGGTAAAGGTTGAAAACCATGATCAATAGAATGAATGTCACTAAGATGACATATAAAAGTTGTTGAGATGCCAAACATTTTTTTATCTATATTCTAATGGACTCTTCTGATGCTGGAGTGAGTCTTCCAGTAGATACTACACCTACATGTCGAGCAGTCACTCCTTCCCATTCAGCCTCTGCCTTGAAGGTAGCTTCTTCCCACACTGGTTTGGCCCATTTTATGTCCCTTCTGTGCCACAGGAATTCAGGGACCCAGTAAGAAACAAGCATTTCTCACGGCTATAATTTCATTCAAGCATAGAAAGGAGTCCAACAATGAATGCCAACCATCTTCACATAAAAAAGAACACTTTTTAATCGATTGTTGGGGGTGGTAGTATTAATGAGCTAATGACTTTTAATTCAATATTTGACAGTAATTGGAATGGAATTATATTTAACAAGACAGGAACCTCTATGGGTTTTTCTCAGGCAAATGAGAGAAAAGCATGGTTCCTGTTAGGAAACTGAAATATAATCACAGGTGCCTTCACGCCCATGGCTGAGTCTGAGTGACAAGACGGCCCACAGGACCGCCCAACGACTGGTGGTGCTGGTTGTCTAGAGCGAGAAGTAAAATCTAAGATTCCCCCGTGCTGAGTGCAGGGGGGAGTTGAAACACCAGGCTGATGGAGCAGGCAGCGTTTGAGGATGGTTAGAGATAAAGCTCGGGGAGAGCTGTCAAGAAGGCTGGGAGCTAAGGCACTTTGCTTGAGTTCTCATGGAAGGAATGTTTGCAGTGAAGCCAGCAGTAGAGAGACTCCTCTCCCATTGGGTAACAACCATGAGGATTTTCTGTTTCTCATAAGCTCACATTGCTGCTCAGCATCCTGCTCTCCGCATGGCCCTGTAAAACACAGCCCCTATGTTGGCAGGGCTAAATCAGAGGCATGGAAGAAGGGTGGCCTTAGGACAGTGTTTATATGGAAGATAGAGGAGGGCATTGCAAGGGTCTAAACAGGTCACATTGCACTTCATCCTTGGACTGCTGAGGGAGATCTGAAGCAGGCAGTTGGGAGTACCACAGAGGCATGGCTCCAAAATTGTTTTCTTTATGCACTTTCTGGAAACCCTATGAAGAAGCTCACCTTTCTCACCCCAAATGACTATGTCATCACCTTTATTTCTGCTCACTCTGCTTTTAATGGATTTTCTGAGCATCCAGCTTTGCAACCAGATAGAAAGAACAAGCTCAGCTGAGGAGCAGGGCTGTTTCTTAGATCAAATGCCATTAGTCCTCAGGGATAACTATAGCTTCAGAATGGTGTTCAAATTTAGGGGATTCAACACCAAGCAAAAAGAATCCAAATATCTCCCACAGACTTTAAAAGGAGAATCTGGAAGAAGAATTTCCTTTGGTCTCAGTTGTACACGGCATAATGCATTCACTCTTTCGTTTCACATACTACACAACCAACCCTGGCATTTTACTTTCATAATTGCATCATACAAATAGTTTTACATATTGATGACTTCAATTTCACTTGTTTCCTGTCCACTTGATTGAATGTTACATCCTTTTGACATGAGATTTAACATTCCTGTCCCTAAAGCAGCCCCTCTCTCATCACGATTCCTTCAGGGCTTTCAAACCACTTCCCCCAAAACAGAAAGTAAGTGGGTTTTTTTCTGCCAGGAAACAACCCTTTCCAGGGTGCCAATCCCAATCCAAGAGGTGTTTGGATCTATGCACCCTGGATCAGAGAGTCCATTCAGGTGAGCATCTGCCAACAAGCTGTAATTGGGTGGTCACCATGCTCAGGCCATTTGCATCCCCTGTCCACGTGGACTCTGCAGGGCATGAGAGCTATGGGGACAGAGTGCTTGTGCATGTGCCCCTCTCACCAGTGAGATGGCCAAAGCCCCTGCTGGGCACCCTCAGGGCCACCTCTCACACTGTGCACTGGCCTTGAGGGCAGCCTTCTTTCTAACCTGTCTCTAGTACAAGGTGCCCGGGTGCAGCTCACAGTTACCCGGAACTCCACTGCTCTCAGGCCTGGTCTTAAGCACATACATGGTTTCAATCATTTATTTTCCAATGACCAGAGCAAGGCCCAAGCCCAAGCGATGTCTTCTTGACCATAGGTGATACCTTTATCATATAAATATGAGCAAAAGTAACCATTTCAGGCTATTGAGTGAGGGTGCATAAAACCAAAATCCACTTCTGGACCTGTCTCAGGACATACACGACATATTCCTGGGTGCAGTGCCCGAACTTTTCACACCGTTTGTCATTTCCACATCATATATCTGTGAACACGTTATTAAAAAGAAAAGAGACACTATTTTGAACTTTGTCATTTATGAAGCCAATGACGGAAGTAAAATGCCATTTTTATATGTTATCTCCTGTGTTAAAAAGAATATAAAAAGAAAGAGACATAACAATATGTTCACATTGTCATATAAAGCAAAAAATATCTTTGGATAGAAAGTTGACATTTGACAAGTGATGCGACAATGAAAGAAAAGAAAAGAAATTTCAGATGCGAGGGAAAGTTCATACTCTCCCTGATCAGCACAAAAAAAATGAGTGAGTGTCCTTTAGTTGATCAGCATTCCAGCTGGGAGCAGCCTTGCAAATGATTGATGGATGCAGGATGCTTTTTCTTTTAAAGATATGTTGAATCTTAGTGAGATTAATTTGAGTCACTTTCTAAAAGATGTTATAAAAGTGTTTATGATTTTCCGTGCCTTGCACACAGTATAAAATTAAATGTGCTTTTGGAATTAATTCAACACTCAGGGATAGGCTGATGGTAAAAATCTCAGGATTCTACAAGAACAAATATGGAAGTTCATCTAAGAAAATTAGACTTACTGGTGATGTCAAACCAAGGAATAATGAGGGTAGAGCTCTTGATGGGAAATCATAGTTACAAACTGTCAGGTGAATTTCTAAGGTCTCCTCCATATAATACTCATGTCCCCCAAAGAGATATGCTTAAAAATATGTTGGAAACATGCATAAATTTAATTCTTTAATTAGAAATAAACTCACAAAATAAATATCTGTGTTGTCTAAATTCCCTTATTGTTTCTCTGTTTCAGCATCTTAAAACATACCTAAATCATATGCTTTTCAAGTTTCTCTGATTTTTACCTATATCCTATAAAGCAAACATCTAATGCTACATCTGCCAGAAGTATACTGGTTGCCAGTGAAATCCTTAAAAGGTGATTATTTGAGTTAAAACTTTGCCCTGAAATTATCTGGAAAGCTTGTGAAAGAAAAGACTCTGAAATCCATTCCAGGTTTACTAAATGAGAATCCTAGAGTGGACCCCAGGGCAGGTCGTATGGTTTCTACGTTTCTACCTCTTTGACAGGTGCAATCACACTGTTGGGAGACCCAGCATGGTGAGCTACGGGCCACAATAGATTCCACTCCAACTAAAGACTGCCTGAGGGCGCAAATGATGAAGCTTGGACACTCACTGAAATGTTGGTCTGAGTTCAAGGGCACATTGGAAGAAAGACCAGATGATCTACTACGACAAATATGACATCGTCATATGTTGGAACAATTCCATGCTGGTGGTTAAATTGATGTTTGATTATGGGGCCCTTGTTTTAATGCCAAAAATACAAAGAAGCTTATAGCTGTAGTATTTTTAAATAAACAGTAGGCATATGGACTATGATCCTCAGGAAGGCGGAGACCTTTGGACTCCTTGACTGGAATCACTGATATCAAGCTCTAGAGTCAGGAACTCTGCCTTCTACATCATCGCGTCCCCAGAGGTTAGCATGATGCCTAGGACCTCACATTCATTGAACCAACGAGGGACTTGGAGCCGTCTATTTTCGTATTTCTTGGGAAAGATGGAAGATTTATGAATACTACGTTCATTGAGATCCCCAAGTGAATGAAAGCACAACCCTGCATAGCCAAATGTTCTATTATTTCAGAACATCTGAACCCAAGAGCTTTGCCTGCCGTGGCCTTGGAGCCCTCTGAGATGGTTCTCCCCCGTCCATTCACAGGTGCTCTCACGGTGGCAGGTGCATAGGCAGGATGCAAAAGGAATATTCTTGTTCCAAATCAATGTGTTTTCTTTTAGGATCATTAGGAGAATTCACATTTATTGTGAAGAAAAAAATATGAGCTATTTTTAATTATTTTCAAAATAGATGAGCGCTACAATCTAAGAATTATATTCAAGCTATTTAAGAATTAATTCACAGCATTCATAAATCAGAAGAAAGATATTTTAATATTTTGAAATGAGATAACATGTTTTAATATTATCAATTTTTATTAAATCAATAAAAATGAAAGTGGGTAAAAAGAATTCAAGCAGTTTCCCATCATGTCTAGTACCTTTTTCCTGGCTGGGACTGTGAGTCAAGCAAGCTGTGAGGCAAAATGGTCTCCATTACTTCTGGGACTGATGGAGCTCTCAACAGTGGGGGTAAGCAGAGGTCCTTTGAAAACTTTCATAGTATCTTCTAGTCTCATGTTTTACCTTTCCATTGATGACATGTGAATTTGGCAGTGACCCGGCATTACCCAAACAGAAATTGTCAATACTATAGCTCAGGAGTTGGCAAACTTTGGCTCCACAGCACTTACATGATTCTTTTGGTATGTACGTAGAACTCTGAAGTAAAGTTGGAAAAATTTACAGGGTATTAATCAGATAATGGTGATTTCATGTGTTTCCAAAAATGTAGTTATGGCTCCAAAATAATGTTTAAACTGTGAGCCACAGGACTGGCTCTTCTGTCTCGAACGTTTGACGACCACTGTTGTAGAAGAACATGGGAGTAAAAGACAAAAGGCACGCAGGGCGGCACATGACAGCCTGGAGCAAAGCCGTCCCCGTAGTCGGGCGACGGCTTGCTTCTGCAATTTCATGCAAGAACAAAATTCACTTGTATTATTTGAATTTCCATATTGTGTCTGTCTTGGTTCCAACATCTTAGAGCCTATCTAAATCACATACTTCTAATTTAAAGTTTCTATGATTTTAAATATAGCTAGTAAAGAAAACATCTAATTTTCCATTTGCAAAAATTATACTGCTTACCAGTAAAAACTCCTTAAAAGGTGATTACTTGAGTTAAAACAATTATCCAACATTTATCCTCTAGGCCAGATTCTCACCAATAGAAACTATTTGTAGCACAACTGTGCCAAATAGTGAAAAGATGAGATCACAAAGATCATATTTTATGATGCACACAATTTTTTGTCCCGCATATGTCAACTGAAGCTACATTTTGCTTGGTGTATTTTAAACACATTCTCAGTGACAAGAAACAATATTTGTGAGTCTATTTCTGGGCGTGTGCATAGAGTTAATTAGCAGAGTCCCAACTTACTGTGCCTGCAAAGTTCAAAGTTCAAGAAGTGGCAATTTGCCCGCATACAGCTTGTGCAGTTTCTATTGTTTTGTCAGATCTGCTTACTTCAATTAAGCGCTGTGTGTTGCACCCACTTAACAAATACGGCAGGTTTCCTCGGGAGACTTGAAAATGAAGACGTCGGAAAGAAGAAAGCTTTGTCATCTCACCCTCATACGTTTGCCCTGGGATGACAGCCAGGTTGGTTGCCAGATGTGTTGGTTGCCAGACCAAATGAGGCACCAAGTCTGGTGCCACACCTATCCCCTTCCCACCCTCAACACGCATGCCTCTCAGCGCAAGGAAACACAGTATTTACTGGGCATTGCGTGAACTTCAAGGAGACCATCATCGGTTTGGCCTTTCCTTCTCCAAGTGCTTCATTTGCCATGTTGGAAGTATAATTGGATTCAAGATTTTCATGGCCAAGATCATTCCTTTTTGTTGTTCTACATAGAGCAGGCATCTTCCATCGTATTCCTGGCTTAATTGGTCCAGGTGAGCCTGGTTGGAGATTACATGTGCCTGTAGCTGCTTCTTTCATGACAGGGACGAGGACTATCCTGTACTCAAAAAGTTAAGCTATGTCTCCCATAGTGCTCTGGGAAACTGTTTCACAACACAGTTGCTCGAACAATAAGGAATCCTGGGTAATTGCTTAGCTGCTCAGCCATTCATTGAGAGGTTCTGCAATTCAAACCATCCTGCCACTCCAGGAGAGCAAACACATGGCGCTCTGCTTGTGTTAAGAGTACATCTTGCAGAATCCTCTGGGATAGCTCTGCTCTGTTTTATAGGATCGCTGCTCAGTTGGAATCTATTCAACAGCACAAATCAAGCAATACTTTTTCTTAGTATATTAGTATCTTAGTTTCCTAATGTTGTTGCAAGAAAATACCAAAAGTGGGTTGCTATAAAAAGCATAAATGCATTTTAAGTGGCTCTGGAAGCTAGAAGTCTAAATCTGGCATACCAGCCCTAGGGTAACCCTCTCTCTCAGGAAGATGCTCGCCTCTTCACCTTCTGTCATCCTGATGTTCCTTGGTTCTATGGCAATCTTCATGTGGCTTCTGTTATCCCTAATTTGTGCCCTATTGTCTGTATCTATGCTGCTCAAAAGTGATTACCTATAAGAAGCACCCTGCACTGATATGTACTCATGAACATACGAAAGACAATCCGATTCGCAAAACCACTGCCATTGAGTCAATTCCAACTCACATTGACCCGACGCAGGACATTGTAGAACCGCTCCATAGAGTTTTTGAATGTAAATGTTTATTGATGCATACAGTCTCATCTTATTCCTATTGAGAAGCTAATGGATTTGAACCGCCTACCTTGCAAATAGCAGCCCAAGGCTTAACCTACTACACCACCAGGTACTACTACTTCCCCTATTCCTGAATAAGATTATATCTGTAATTTTGGAGATTAGGATTTCAACACATTTTTTGAGGGTCGCAATTCATTTGTCAGTTTAACAGTCCTCACACACATAGTTCAGTGACAAAATCATGTTCATCTTTAAGTGCTTCGCTTGGGATGACTTGGAAGTAAATAATTTATTCCTCTATTAATTTTGATTATTCAATGGTTTCAGACATAGGTTTCAACTTATTTTGGCATCCCTGAAGGAGACGAAGGGGCTCATTGGATTTTATATGGCAACTTGGAAAGAAGCACATGCATACCCCATAGATATAGACATATACATCCATACATACATGTACATATATATATTTACTCTTGATAGAGCTACACATATTAATAATCATGACACTTTGATTTCAATTGGGATGATTTCAACTCAACATAGCAAAATGATTCCAGTGCTTGGCTGCCGACTGAAGGGTTGGTGACTCAACTCCACCCAGACGTATTTCAAAAGATAGGCATGTTGACCTACTTCTGAAAAATTGGCTGGTTTTTCCATTGTTTCGAATAGCCATTGAAACCCTTGTAGAATACAGTTCTACTGTGATATATGTGGGCCACCATGAGTTGGAATCAATTCAGTATCAACTGGGAATTGGTGATTTTTAAAACACCTGGACTACTGCCCAGGGAGTGGGGTGGGTATGGGAAATGGAATATTTTAGTGCATTAATGTTAGGCTGAATTTATCATTTACTCTGGGGAATTTGATGATTGATCCAGAGATAATTTGAACAGTACCTTGATAATACTTTCAGAATAACAAATGAAATCATCATGGGACAGTCTGATTATCTTCTCTTCATTTGAGTTTAATGGGACCAGTGGCACCCTTATCTCCAACAACTAAAGGAAGAAGAAATCTCTCAATTTTTCTATAATTCATTACACAGAAAAGTAATAAAAATAGAGCCAATGTCTCATTTTATTCTCCTAACATTTTTCTATGTCCAAAAAAAAAACTTCTTAACACTTCCTATTCAACCCTTTTTCTTCTAAAATTTCAATGTGTCCTTTTGGCTAAATTACCCCTCTTCACCCACATTTTCCCCGGCAGGGTACAGCCCAGGAAAAAGGCAGGCTGTCCCCTCCTCTCATATTGCCGCTGTGGCCTTCTGCTCCAAGCCCCACCATCTGCAAGACACCTCATCGCTGGGTGTCATTTCGAGTGTTTACTTTTTATCATTTCAAAGTGTTTCTCTCCAATAACACTCCTGTCAAATTTATGAATAAGTCTGGAAATGTTCAAGATAAGCTGAAATTGGTCTTATTTGTTGGCTTCTGACTCAAATTCCCTCTCCTCCTCTGAGAGGAAGCTACTGATTTTTAAAGCCAACTGCTGCATCTTTCTTTGCCCCCACCCGAGCAGTAAATCACATTCGGTTTCACAGATTTGATAAAGCCCACGAGCTTATAATGTCCCTGCCAGAACGAGCCAAGAGTTACTTCCGAGGAGGGAAGTCAGCCAGCAGCTCTCCTACCACATAAATATGACCCTATTAGGTGTAAGTCAGGGGGCCTGTCTAACAGCGGGGATTTGCCCAAACAACCCCACAAAGTAGCATGATCAAAGTGATGAAATATATTTCTTAAATGACAGAACAAATAACAAATAATAACAACAGTAGGGTGATTTTTTGCCAACTGCCCTTCAACTCTGGGTGGATGTTACAGCTAGGTTATCCTACCAGTACATACACTGTTTTCCTATAAAACCACAAAGCTGATCCACAAATACAGACTCTCTCTCACCCTTCACATCCCATCACAAGCTGCTGTTTTGAAAGCGAAATAGCACAAAGACTGGGATGGGTTTTGGCATGGTGGAAAGAAGGGCAGGGAGTTATAAAATTCACACATTCATGGCCTTACAGTTTCAAAATACACTCCAAGCCATTTGATGATGCTAACGCATCCCAAAGGTAATGGCAGAGAAGGATTATATGGTCACATTGACATATATTTTATCCATGAGTTAAAAAGGGCATCTATGGTAGAGCTGATAATCGTTTATTACCCCAAGAAGTGCCTTGCTCAGTTGGCTCTTACTTGACTCTATCAAAGGCCATCTGCTATCATGGAAATATGTTGTTTGAATATTGACTCATTATTGAATCCTTCCAGTATGATAGGATTACTGTTAGTCTCTGCCATTCACATACACACACACACACACACACACAATATGCATTTGTCTCTGACATTATTGGCATCAAATAGGATATGAGAGTCTGCTTTCAGGGGGAATCGGAAGCAGACAAGGCATTTAAAATCAAAGTAGATGAAAGAGAAGTTTGGAGCTTTTGTTTCCCGTAGAGATGCCCGTTGTCCTTTACCATGAGTAGGTGCTGTGGAGTCTGCCCTGACCTACAGTGACCGTATGCACAACAGAGTGAAACGCTGCCCCAACCTGTGCCGTCTTCACGGCGGTGGATACATGTGAGCCCATCATTGAAAGCATGGTGTCAGCCCACCTCGCTGAGGCTCTTCCTCTTTTTTGCTGCCTGTCTACTTTATCGACCATGATGTCCATTTCCAGGGACTGCTTTCTGCTGATAACATGTCCAAAGCGTGTGAAACAAAATCTCACTAGCCTCACTTTTAAAGACCTGTACGTTCTCCAAGACAGACTGGATTCTTCTTCTCGCAGTCCATGCAATGCTCACTATTCTTTGCCAATACTGTAATTCAGCTTTCACGTGAACATGAGGCAATGGAAAATACCCTGACTTGGGTCAGATGCCCTTAGTCCTAAAAATGAAAACATTGGTCTTTAATCCTTCATATCAGACATGTGCAGCAAATTTGCCCAATGTAATACATCACTTGATTTATTGACTGCTGCTTCCATGAGCTTTGCTTGTGGATAAAAACAAAATGAAATCCTTGACAACTTAAATCGTTTTCCAGTTAATCAGGATATTGTCTATTAATCCACATTGTTCTAGTTAACCCCAATGAGGTTTTTTTTATTTTCTCTTACTACATTTAGAAGTTAGGGCTTGCAAATAATCAGTAAGTTAACTGTTGTTGCTGTTCTTAGCGGCCATTGAGTTGACTTCAACTCATGATCACTTTATGTTCAACAGACAGTTGTTACTGGTTCTACATCACCAACACAAGCGTCCTTCAAGCTACCATGCTGGTTATTGTGTCATCTTCAGCCAGCCTCCTTGGCCCTCTACCCCACCAAATAAAATGCTCTCCACTAGTTGGTTCTTCCAAAACAAGCCAGACAATGTTCTCTTGTGATCCAGAGATTTTCTTTGACTAATTTTTGGAAGTATATCTCCAGGCCTTTCTTCCTAATCTTTCTTAAGGGTTTGCTGAAACATGTCCACTGTGGACCCTGCTGGTATTGGAAATATCAGTGGCATAGCTTCCTGCACTATAGTAACACAATAGTAACAATAAAGCCTACAAATAAAAATATCTCCTCTTATATGCTAACTAAATATATTTATGCTTGGCAACCATAGGTAAAGAAAGGATAAAAACGGCATTGTTCTCATTACCCAGTACTGTCTTCCACAAGATAAATAAAAACAAGCTAATATGTTGTCATCAAATCAATTCCCACTCATAGTGACTTTATAGGAAAGAATAGAATTTCCCCAAGGGTTTCCAAGAGGGTGAACTCTTATGGAAGCACATTGTTCTCTCTTCCTCCTGAGAAGCAGCTGGTGGGTTTAAGTGCTAGCAGTTGAGTGTTCAACCATGGGACCAGAGATACTAGAAGAAAAAAAATACAAAAGCATAGGTATTGAAAAGTAGACCACATAATCCATATTATCATTTTAAAAGTAGACACACTGAGACCCACACAGGCTACACTAATAGTCATTGGGTGGTGCAGAAATAATCTGTCTTGAAAGGTTATGCATCCAGTATGGCTTGTCCTTTCCTGGATCTTATTCTTATATTGACTCAGCTGCATCCCTTTTCAATAGACCCCTTTGCTCAGGTGCTCAGGGAAAAGTGAACACCAGGATAAAGACAGGCTGTTTCCTGTTTCCTTTCAGGCTGGGCCAGGGGTTCTCTGGCAGGGAGAACTTACCTTCAAATTTCTCTCTCAACATGGTCCTTACCAATTAATAGATGAGAATAACATTAAAAATCCCTCACATTAGACCCAAATTCTGCAAATTGTTTTTGTTATGTAATTAGGATAAAAATGAAAATTGGAAATCTGCCAGTAACCAAAGTTTTCAGACCTTCATGTAGAGGGAAACTCACTCCTCTCTCCTCATCTTTTTATTAAGGCCAAAATACATCAGATAAACACTGCCATGCTTGGATAGATGGGAATGGGTCATATGTCTTCTTGTGCTTGGTGCCTACAATCATCTGGCAACTGCAAGGAGAAGCTGTTAAAAATGTAAAGGTAAGCAGGTCCCTCATCCTCTATAGGCTGATGGATGCAACTGTGTCATTTGACAGCTAACATTGTCCTGAACTGCTTGATACAAGAAAGGCCATGATACTGCAGCTATCAAGTACAGAGGATCTGCTCGAGCAGATCCTCAAACTAGGCATCCCCTTCCTAAAAGGAGTCCTCTAGTGGCTAATGTAAACCTGCTAACATTGACAAGAACTATGCCCGAAATAGTAAATATGAGTGGTAATATGAGTATAGGGAACTCCTCTTTGCTCCCTTCCCATTATCTATGGTGAATAAACAAACACAGCACCGGGAGCAAAATGTAAGGAAAGAGCTCATTTTAGTTGAATCCAGTCAGAGATGCCCTAGAAAAAGGATCCTGACCAAGGTCTTTGCCTGTGGATTACCCCATTTTTGAGAGCAGCATCCGAAGTGGGTCACCTAGAACCCTGTTAACGTTTAGTTCAGCTTGCCTCACACGTGGGAAAGTCGCTGTCCTGTCTTCCATGGTACCTCAGAGAGGACTCAAACCTCCACCTTTTCCGCTCACGTTTCAGTTCATGTGGTTCATGGCCAAACACATCTAGGGACTCTGAAGAGAGGGTTTTGCACTGCCTTCCACTGAATAGCTATAGAGGTAAGAAAAAGCAAATGCATGAATTCCTCTAGTCCACATATAAAATCAGTAAGCAGAACTCGCCCATTATTGAGTCACTAAATACCTCACATTCAGAACCATCTGAGAATGCGCAATAAAAGTATTAAATCATCAGTGGAAATTACCATTTTCAGAGCTTGTGGATCTCTAAATGTGTGATATCCTAAGAGATTATGGAGGTATTTATTTTGTTTAATTATTATCCCTTCATTATATAATCCTTTCCAGTTTGATGTTTTGTTCACTTGCTACCTCACTCAAACCCTAGATCATCATGAACTATCAATTTAAAAAAAGAAACTCAACTTGGAAAATGTAAGTGGCTTGCCACTGGTCATACAGCTTGGAAATGAGGCACATGCTCAAGTCCAAGTTAAATGTATCCATGTCCTATTTTGTTGGTTGGTTGGTTATTAGTTGCTCTTGAGTCAATTCCAACTTATGAGGACCCATGTGACCGACCTGCTTGGTGCACAACAGACTACTCCGGAGGGTTGTCAGGGATGTGACCCATGGAAGGCAGAACATCAGGCTTCTCACCCAAGGAGTCTGAGTAAATTCAAAGAGCCAACCATTTCACTAATGTCTAGTGTTTAACCATTTGGACCTCCAAAGTTCCCCTGTCTTTGTTTACCAGCATTCAAACATCTCTAAATGAGGGAAATTCTCTTTTTTGCATTTCTTAGGATAAAACATGGCTCTAAAGCCTCATCTTTGTGCAACAGAGTTGAAAACAAACAAACAAACATACTGCCATTGACAAACAAACATACTGCCATTGAGTGATATTAGAATTCCTGAACCTGTGAATCTTTGTCGGAGCACACAGCATCTGCTTTCCTCTGAAGAATTTGAACCATCCACATTGCATTAGCAACCCAGCACTTAACCTGCTACACTCAAATCACCAAACCCAGTGCCATTGAAGGGACATTAACTCAGGGTGACCTCTATGTCGCATGTGATCCTGATAAATAAGGTTTGCTAGGCTGTAACTAGCAATGAAAGCAGAATGTCAGGTCTTTCCTCCTGCAGAGCAGCCGGTGGATTGTACCACTGACCTGCTGAGCAACTGCCAAGCACTACTAGTGGACCACCAGGGTCCTGTGGAGCTCCAGGTATAGAAATACCTCATGCAGCGCTTTAAAAAAATGTTTTTCTAGTCAGCTACAGACTTTGCGGATTGTCATCGTCCTTCTCTGTATTGAGCCAGAGCATACTCACATGTGTTATATAATATACTGAACGTGTGTGCAGATATTAATGTTGTTGTTGTTAGGTGGCATTGAGTCAGCTCTGACCCATACTGACCCCAGGCACCACTGAAGGAAACACTACCCTGCCCTAGGTCATTGTCTCAATGGTTCCTATACCTGAGCCCATAGTGAAGCCACGTGTCCACCAACACTTCATCTGTCTCACCGCCCCTCCACGTTACCAAGATGATGTTCTCCTACAGGGACCACACTGTCTCTCCTGACAATATGCCCAGCATATGTAAAACGAAGATTCGCCATCCCTGCCTCTGAGGAGCACCCTGGCTGTGCTTCTTCCGAGACAGATTGGTTTGTCTTTTCAGAAGTCTGGGTACTTTTAGCATTCTTCTCTAGCACCGCAATTCAAATGCATTGATTCTTCTTCAGTTTTCCTTATTCAATGTCTACCTGTCACATGCATAGGAGGTCACTGAAAATACCATGACTTGGGTCAGACTCACATTGGTCCTCAAAGTAACCTCCTTCTTTTCAATCCTCTAAAGAGGTCTTATGCCGCAGATTTACTTGGTACGATTCATCTTTTTATCTCTTGGCTGCCGCTTCCGTGAGCATTGACTAGGAATTCAAGCAAGACTTCAACGTTTTCTCCATATATCATGATGTTACCTATTGGTCTAGTGGTGAGGATTTGGGTCATCTTTACATTGAGTTGTAATCCAGACTGAAGGCTACAATCCTTGATCTTCATCAGCATATGCTTCAAGTCCTCCTCATTTTCAGCAAGCACAATTGTGTCGTCTACATATCACGGGTTTCCTCTAATCCTGACACCACATTCTCCGTCATATAATCCAGCTTCTATAATGATTTTCCCAGCATACTGATTGAACAAGTATGTCGACAGTTTCCAACCTTGATGGTACACCATTCCAGGTTTTAACCCGTGGACTATCCCTTTGTTGTGTTTGTCCATCTGCCTCTTGATCCATGTAAAGCTCTGCAGGAGCACAGGGAAGTGTTCTTGAATTCCCATACTTCTCGATGGTTTCCATAGTTTGTTATGATCCACACAGTCAATAAAACATGTTTCTACTATTCTGTGTTTTCTGCCAAGATATATCTGACATCAGAAATGGTATTCCTTGTTTCACATCCTCTTCTGAATCCAGCCTAAACCTGTGGCAGCTCCCTGTCAATGTCTTGCTGTAACCGTTGTTGGAAGATCTTCAGCAAAATATTACTTGCAGGTGATATCAGTATTGTTAATATTTGGAGCCTTCCATTGTGTCCCCTTTCTTTGACATGGGTGAATATATGGCTCTCTTCCAGTCAGTGGACCAAGGAGATGTCTGCAAAACTTCCTGATATAGCCAGTATGTTAATAGCTCCCCCAAATCAGGAAGATACATGTGGCTCTCGCTTAGGAGGTTTATAACATAAGTTTAGATAAGCCTATCCTCTGCCCCTGAAACTTTTGGGAGGTAGGGAAGGCAAAGAGATCACGATTATTTACTCAGGGCATTAGAGGGATCATGTGGTTAGTACCAAAGTGGAGTGTTTGGAAGACACAGCTCCAAGTACCGAGTCTTAACCACCCAATCTTGCTAGTCCAGATCCCCTTTGTTTCTGCTTGTTCCCCAGCCAAGCCTCCTTGTCTATCATGTGAGCTACATGATCAGCACCCTATAAGCTGATTTTAGGCACCAGGTGCCCAGGATCAGCTTCTGTTTGCAATCAAGAACCTTGTATGGCACACCTAATTTTCCAATTTTAATATCAGCAGTCATTCCATTTCACTCAGTCCCCAACATTAATGGAATCAGACATGAGGTATGATTCTAAATGGTCAGGGTAACTTTTTCTAAGGAAAACAAAAAAATTCTGCAGTACTTCATAGTCATCAGATTATTCTAGAGTGGATATTCATGAAAAATTTTTGGTGTGTGACACTATATAGTATGGAATTAACCTGAATTTAGATTATAAGGGCTAGATTTTTTAAAAAATAAAATAGTCCAAGACTGTTGCAGCATATCCAAATGCTTCTTCATTGGTCCTTAGAGCACAGAATGTCCAAACCACCAGTTGGCTACAATCACTTACTGTCTTGTGGCAATTCCTGTATTCATGTGTATCCTTAAATATGAGCGTATCCTTAAGTGTGGGACTTAAATTTTCCATATATCTCTGTCCACTTCTTTCTAGTTAGACATTTTATGAACTGGACCACAAGAACTGCTCGCTGAATTTCTCAGCATTTCCAGTCAACCATGGGATCAAATCTAAGCATAATGAACATGGTGCAGGAATGGCAGTGTTTCCTGGCGTTGTACGGAGGGTCACTGGGAGACGGAGCTAACTCAGTGGCATGTAACAGCATGAGAAGATGAACAATCTGCGTCTACTTACAGGTATGTGGCACATAGACTGCTCACCTGAACTTTTCAATGAACTGCTAACCGCAAGCTATCTTGGGAAAGTTCTGGTAGTCCTGTTGCTGAAATGTTAAAAAAACAAAGCAACAACATAAAAATGATTAACATTGAGTTGACCCTAACTCATTACCACCCTCTCAGACAAAGTAGCACTCTCCCATGCATTTCTTTGGTTGTATTCTTTCCAGAAGCAGGTTGTCGGGCCTTTTTTTCACGGAGTACTGGTGCGTTAGAAGTGCCAGTTCTCTAGTTTGCAGCTGTGCACTTACCCAATGCTTACCCGGCCTCGCATAAAGAGTAGAGCCAGACAACCCATTAAGAGCGGTTCTACTCTGTAACACACAGGACTGATGATGAGAGCTAACACCAACAGCGACAACCTTCTGTAAATGTCATGCCAAAAGTGTTCTTGAAATCTGAGCTTAATCAATTCCTGTATACTTATTGACATACCCTCTATCTCCTCTTTCCTATTTCTCAGTCTGCTGAGCCAATGACGTGCACCTAGTAGATGGTAAGCATATTTGCTAATCAATGAATAACTGATTTAGAAAAGGCCTCTGCTATTTCTGACAGTGTGGTATTAGTTCCTGGATAGTAGGTATGAGACCACCAGAGAGACAAAGACCTGATGAAGGGAAGAGGGTGACTCTACACAGAGAGACGCTTGGGAGCACTGTGGGTTAGAACAAAATGCTGCTAACTGCAAAGTCAGAGACTCAAATCCACCAGCTACTCGTTGGGAGAAAAATATGGGTGTCTCCTGCAGTAAGGAATGATAGCCTCGAAACCCTGTTCCGAGTTAGAATAGCTTTGTTTGTGAGATGGCAGTGTGTGTGCACATGTACACTACCTTAAGTCACTGTTAGTTGCTCCAGTCAATTCAGCCTCTGGTGACCCTATGTACGTAGAGGAGAATTGCTCCATGAGATTGTCAGGGCTTGAGTTAGTTAATTGTGCCAGCCTGGCCGATAATCACATGTGGTGCTGGTTGAAAGGCGGAGGGATAAATGGGTGGTGAAGCCTAGCCTTTCTAGTTCTCGGGTCTCTTGTTTTGTGATGGTTGTATCGGGTGCAGCTGCCTTAGCAGTTCCCTGCTTCAGCTTGCAAGATGGATTTCCTACAAGACATCCCCACGGAGAAGCCGCATGGATCTATCCCGATGCAGCCCTGGGTGCTGGGGCAGCCATGTGGAGACCCCTGCCAGTGCTGAGATGCTTACACGTTCACTCACTCAGCTTTCCTCCTGCAGTCGGCATTATTGCCTCTGTTTTGTGAGGTGAAGGACTTTGTGGACTGGTGTTGGGTATGGGTTAATGTTGGACTTGTGGGCTTGGGCAGCATTGGGTTGGGATGTTTTCGTGATGCACATTTTCTTTGCATAAAACTCTCTCTTATACGTGAGTTGCTGTGGATTTGTTTCTCCAAAGTACCTAGACTAATACAGGGCTGTAGCATCACAGCAGGCAAGGTTTTCCGGGTGGCTAGTCGCTGATGGTTTAGCCATTTATACCATTCAGGGAAACTAATGTTATACATTTGAAAGGCTGAGTCACGTCATATTCTACACCAAGGGGCCTCTTCCCCCCCTCTGGTTTCCCTATCTTATATAGGAAATAATGGGTTAAATAAAAGAATAAGTTGAATCGAAGGTGACACTCCCACTAATGATCTTGGTTTGGTTTGGTTGCCACAGACCCAGTCTTTTCTAATCATAACACAAAATCAAAACAAAACAAAACCTTTAGTACATGCGTTCAGTAGAAAATGGGGAGGCCCGCTAGTGAGAAATTGCTGCTGATACATGCATATTTTTAAAATGTTTCTTTCAACTGCTAGTCGCCTTGTCTAATCAGGGCTCCTATATTCCGAAGGAGCAAATATCAAAAAGTCAAGATGGCATATAAGTGCCACCCGGTAATGCATGCACGGCATGTAGAATGAAGACATGGCACAGGCTGACACTGACGATGATTAACCCATTTGGCATTGGGTCCTAAAGATGTGAAGATAGAATTCACAATCACTAGCTCTCCTGGCCTCTTTATACAGTACTTGCTAAAATACACCAGCTCTGTAATTACCTACTAAGAGATAGGTGGGGAGTTCATTAACCACGTTAATTACAAGAACAATTTATGCTAAATCACCAGCAGGAATGTTAAAAACACTCCTTGAAAACCAAAACAATGTAATGTGGACCAGCCGCAGTGGATGCAAAACATCTGTTCTCTGGGGCAGGATGAAAGAGAAATTAGAAGAAAACAGAGGCAAGGAGAACAGAAAATATTTTCGTTATCATTCTCAATTGAATGACAGGCACAGATCCCTTACGTGAAGAAAACGATGAAGGATGGTGAGAACTGCTGGGTGTCTCCTCCCTCAGCAGTCCGTTTCATTATTCCACAGAGGGATTCCATCTGCAACTCCTTCCTCTCTGAAACAGGAGTCTGGAAGAGATGTGCTTTCTGAGCTGTGTGTGTTTTAAATGTCAAGTTCACTTTGGTGTCACTTGACCAGAAAGCAAAGAACAGAAGCTGCTAGCTGATCAATGACTTGATGAATGTGAGCTCATCTCAAATGTGAGATTAGCAAAACAAATTTGATGGCCAAAAGCTTTTTTAAAGCCATCATTTAGGATGTACATAGTGCATCATTTAGTAAGCACAGGGTGCATCAGGAACTAAATTTTACTGAAAGATGTTTTTGAATCTAAGCATTTTAGGGCAATTGCTATGTCATGATCATGAAATCATTTCTAGTGATTAGGTAGTGTCAACTAAGTTTTTGGGGGCTTTGTTTTTTCTGAACAAAAACTATCCATATCTAAACGCATTTAATTACCTTTGTCCCTGCAGGGATAGGATTTTGAAAGGGGAAGCTGAGGCAGGTAACGCTTGAAGAGCTCTTTAAAATGGAAATGGCCCTTTGGAGATTTTCCACACATGTGCCATCAGAAGGCTCTTCGGTTCCAGCTGTACTAATTAGAGGCCTGCATATGGAGCCTGCTATGTAAGGTGAAGGGAGAGGCGCGCTAATGACCCAGACTGTGATAGCATTTGTAAGAACTTCTTCCCACTGACCTGACACTCATTGAAGCGTGGCTTTCAGTTCTCTCTTTGAAGCCCAGATCAAGTAGTGTCATGGATACATGTCTTTTGTGTTACACAGCCATGGTTTTTCCTAAATTGTTATGGACGACCAGTGAAAGAAGGCATCCACCTCAGCTCCAGCAACCGCCACGATTTCCAACTTGGTTTGTGGCACTTTATGGGACAAGAGGACGTTATCAAACGTAAATACTGTTTGTTTGGGGTATTCGCTGTGACAAGTTGGCCCTGACTGATGGTCACCAAAGGCACAAGGGAACTAAAAACTGCCCAGTATTGCACCAACCCCATCATCACCTCCAGAGCAGAACCTTGAGACTGATTGTGGCAGCCATTATTCAATTCTGCTTGATGGGATTGAGCTATGGAATGATATGCTCTCACGATTACCTCCGAATAACAGGGTTTTTTTTTTTAAAAAAAGACCATTATGGTCCATAGGGTTTTGCCTTGGCTAATTCTCAGAAGTAGGTTGCCAGGCCTTTCTTGATCATTTGTCTTAGCCTCAAAGCTCCACTGAAACCTGTGTGGGGTCCGATGAGTGATGGGTAGTTTCTGCAGATGAGATTGAGAGACAGGAGATAGAGAGCAGAGTGATAGGATTCCTCACAAACAGGAAGCACTGAAGAGTGGCTGGCAGGGCGTCTAAAGAGGGCATTTCCACAGCCTAGGCTAATTTTAAACCTTAAGTCAGTGGGTACCAGACTCGTGGGTCAATTTTAAACTCCAAAGTCAGCAAACTCCTAACTCTTTTAGCTGACCCTGTTGCTTGCCCACTTCCTTGCCCATGTTCGTGCAAAACCCTAGTGTGGACAGAGGGTGACCTGGCTCCTGATAAGGACTAGAGATGTGAGCACACTCCCTGGGTCCAGTCATAGCCTGGAGACCTAGACAAGTCAGGGACCCCACATTAAGATAAAAACTCTTAGACAAAGTGCTTTCAGTGGCAACTCATTTAAGTCCCCACTCACTCTAATGGTTGCTTTCCTTTCCTTTCTAAATACACTGCTACTTGTGTTTGCTGTTGTGGTCCATGAGTCCATTCTTCAGTCGGAGAAACCAAGGGCCCCTGGACACATCACAGCAGGTCCAACATTTTTCAACAAGGCGCACCAACCAGGAATGGAAATTGGGTCTCCCACAGAGCAGAATGAGAATCCTACCACTAAACTATCACTACCCTCTATAATGGGGGGGGGGGGGCTGTTTCGTAACTGATAATCTAGGACTGGAAAATTCTATTCTATTAAAATCTACCTTTCTCTGTGCATAAAGTTTGTAGTACCAATCATAAATGGGCCCAAGATCTAGAAGTTCTGCTAAGCAAGTAAATAACAGAGATAATTAGAAATTCTTGGGGGAATTGGGTTAAGGTTTTCTTACTATCCCAGAAAAAGGAGAATTGGTCAGCTCTGGAAAAACAAAATTGTTAGTCATTGTCAATGCTCTGCCTTTCTGTGTGGTACACTTTCTCAATTTCAGCATCCACCTGATGCCAAGGTCCTCTTCCTGTCTTTGTTTATTTTGGCAAATGAACTTTGATGTCGAGCAGTGATTCCCAACTCCCACAGGTAGAAGCTTCTAAAATTACTCTTTTCTAAGCATTAGTCTTTTACCTTAAATATATCTCCAGGGGATTCTAATATCTATACAAAATTTAGGATCCACTAACAGTCACTACTAGTTCGAATCAACTAGAGTGGTGAGTCTGGCTTTTAGAGATCCCCAGACCAGAGCATCAACAACACCTACGAAAAGTGTGTTAGAAATGTGCACACCTGAGACTACCTGTTCCGGAGCAGAAGAGCTGATCCAACTGAGTTGCGTATAAGACATCAAAGAAACCTGTGATCGAAATAATCAATGTTTATTTTGCTGCTGTTGTTGTTGATTTTTTTTTTTCAACCTGAGGAACAGACTGTTTTTCATGATATCCTTAAAAGAAATAGGTGGGTATATAACAGGGTATATAACAAATAAATATGTAAAAGCATTTATATCACAAAATCAGTTTCATTTCTTTGGAAACTGTCCATTTTTCATTGGACCACTCTTGATGAGTTCAAAACAATAACTCATAAAATTATTGTTATAACAATAATTAAAATAATTAATTTATACTTCAGTTTGTTCTTGTTGAAAACACACAGCAAAACACTCACCAATTAAATCACTTACCATATGTACTTGTGTATAAGCCGAGTTTTTCAGCACATTTTTAATGTTGTTTTTGTGGAAAAATTAGGTGCCTCCGCAGACAATCGGGTCGGCTTATACTCGAGTATATACGGTACACATAATACAAGTCAGTGACAGCAATCACGTTCCTCTAATGGTGGAGCAATACTCTCCTTCTTCTGAATCGCTCTTCCACCATTAACACATTCACTGCCCATCTGACCTTTGAGTGAAGGTCTAGAATTGGATCCCAGGTAGTTCTTTGTTAGATATCGGGCTGCTAGCCACAGGTTCAGGCCAACCCCTTGATCTGCTCCACTGAAGAACGAGAATGTCGTATGTTCTCATGAAGAGAACCAGCTCAGAAACACTATGTAGGGTGATTATGAGGCCAAGTCAAACCAGGCTTGTGAGCTTAAGTTTGGGGTTTACATAGTTCTTTAAAAAAGATAATTACTCAAGGTTAAAATCCCCTATTAATTAAACTGTTATTTGGCTTGCTTATTTCAGGGACTATTTGTAGCTTAAGATTAAAGATTGTCTGAGACTATTATTATCAAGGAAAAACCAAGGCATAGTGTTTCATGCCCAAAGAAACAAACTTGGACAGTTCTTGGCAGGATGAAGGTGGGACGGGGGGTGGGGGTGTGGGGGTGGGGTGTAGATGAAGCAATAGAAGGTAGGCAGGTGTTAATTTGGGTGAGAGGAAAGAGAGTATTCTATAAGGAGAAGAGAAATCACAGACGGTGAACTATTGGGATGTTTGATACGTGGTTTCAGTTGTTGAATACAAGGTTGGTTATCTGAAATATATACCCTCAGCTCACAATAAAAAGTTCAAAAACAAGCAAACATTTACAGATTGTCTCAATGAAACTGCTTCAGGATTTCACCCTGCCTTCATAGGTCTAGAACATCTGGATTCCATGGGATTTTGAAATCCTCTTACACATTGCCTCCCTCCCATCCCCCAAACCAGGATTCCTTTATAGAAACTTTGATTTCAACTGATTTAACAATATTCTTGCTTACACATCTTAAATATTGGATCAATATTTAAGACCTAACAGAGCAAACAAACCTCATGAATTATTGTTTCTTTACTGTTAACAGCCTGTGGTAGAGACGTCTCACTCCTCTCTTACTCTCATAGAAACCCCTGTCTAGAGCACACTCCTGTTAAAATCTAAATCCTATCAAAGAAAGATCAGGCAACCCTCCTTCTCATTTTAACATTGAAAAGCCAGACAGGTTAGGTGTCTTGAAAAGGTCATTGTGAGTTAATCCTAGGTTAATGTCAGTGTAGCAGTCAGAGTTCTGTCAGGGAGGCAGCATGTAATTAAAGCTTTCCAAGCAAGAAGATATTTAACACAGTGTGTGAAGAAAAGGGAGAAAGAAAGGAAGCATGGGGGAAGGCGCTGCTGCTAGTTCTCTGGGTGGTTGCTGGAGGAGATGACAGGACCAGCAAGGCACTACTAGCAGTGGTCCCAACTGTCTGCAGCAAGAGATGAGCCATTCAGAGGGACACACCCAGGACACCCCCTAATACAGTGTCATCAGCCACTGCTACCCCAGTAGTAGCAATAATATGTTCTGTGTCTGCCATGCACCTCTCAAAATGGTACCCTAAGGCCTCTATTGAAAAATCTACCCTACATTGGTCTTGGGAAGAAATTCTGGAAACAGGTTGTTCCTAGGCTTTCAATCCTTATCATAAAGAGCGCAGTACAAGAGAGAAGCAGAGATGGTGTTGCGTTGGCAATTGATAAGCAAACAAAGCTAGTTAATACTATAATGTGTCTATGCCATGTCAAATTTGGTTAAAATTTCATAAAGAAGATCTTTTAGTTATTGTAGTGTTAGGATCATAGTGATGGAAGGATTGACAAGTCCATTATCAAGAAAAAACTTCATTCTATTAGAAGGTTGGTTCCAGAAACAAAGAAAACCCTTTCCTGTACGGGCAGGTTATGAGAGGCAATAAAAAGACATGGTGGTCACCCAATAAGAAATCAGTCCATTGCCACTGATTTAAATCCAAACTAATAAGAAACAGAAAAAAATAAATCCATCTATGTGAAAATGATGTGCATGTGCATCTTGATTTTAAACTTTTTACTAAACAACACCTGATTGGAAGTATGTAGTTCATGTCAAGAGAATAAATTGAATCAAACATGTATGTATATTAATGTCATGGAGATACAAGTAAAAACACAGGTGTTTCGACCAAGGTAGATCCAAATCAAGCTCAGAAAAGTCAAAACACATTAGAAGTTGATTCTCTTAATCAAATTTCTCTTTCTTCATAATGAATATCCCTTAAATGCTAATGAACATCCTTCCATTTAGATTTCCTAAACAAAAATAGGAAAAAAGATAAACAGATTGCCTGCTTTCAATGGATGTATTTCTCAACTAATGCCAACAAGTCAATGCGGACACATAGTGACCCTATAAGGCACGCTAGAACTGGCCCCATGGGTTTTTGAGACTGACTCTCTACAGAATTAGAGAGCCCTTTAAATGGATGTATTTCTAAGTCACACAAAAGGTGTTCCACCTGATTGTATTGAAAGGCACCAAAAGCACTAGAGTGGAAAGGAGGAAGCTGACGTTCCTTTAAGACCAACATCATGGAAACGTGCCTGAACCCTGGCTCAAAGCCGTGTGTCTCAATCTTGTTGCTCATGCCCTGTTTCCAATAAGCCTAGTTCCTGTCATGTACCATGGAGACATAGCACGGTTTGCTTATGAACTGATCAAACGAGATACCTATCTAATGAAGTGATAACCGCAACAGAGAGGGTGAGCATAAACAATGCTGTCAAAGAGAGTTTGTTTGTGACATAAAACATATTGAATGAGTTTCATCCCATAGGGGGAAGGTACTAGAGTGCTTGATTGTGGCACATAAATGGTGTCTTGGTTTCCTGGTTGACTTAGCCCTCTTCTATTGAATCAAAGAACAGAAACTGAGGGGGAAAAACATATTCCTACAGAGTGATACATTGTGCGATTGGACCCGTGAATAATAATAGCTGATGTTGTCTATGCATCGCCAGGTGCCAGATATCAAAGTTTATCAACTCATATATTAATTATTTAAACCACACAGTAAACTTTTCTGTGAAATAGAGTCTATCGTGGACTCTGTTTGACATGTGAGGAAATAGAGTCACAAAGAGTTTAGGTACTAGAGAAATCAAAAAGAATTGCCATAAAATCAAGTCTTTATGTTTAAAATATAAAAATGTGACCTTATTTCTCAGTATAAGTATATACACTCCTGACGGCAGTATTCCATCGCTCTAACCTTCTCCAAAAAAGTATGTGCTCTTCAATATATAACACCCTCTTTAGATCCCTGGTGGTGGTGCAGGCACCTGTAGGACTGCTCTCCACAAGCTTGGCAGTTCTAATTCACCAGCTGCTTCACAAAAGAAAGATGAGGCTGTGGGCTCCCACAAAGATTGAAAGTCTCAGAAATTCTACAAATGGCTGCTATGAGTTGACATCGAATCAATGGCTGTGGAGGTTTTTTAATTTTTCTCTCTTTTGTTTTATGGGATCATATCATATTCCTTTTAAATGCTCTCTGAGTTTGAAGGATAAAAAGACAGCTGGGAGGAAAGATCAGTGCTGTAGATTTTATGGGGAGAGGTGTCCCAAGGATATTCTTGTAGGACAGCCTTGCCACCCTGGAAGAGAGGTCCAGTACATTGTTTCACGATCGAAAAACACTCTATACAACTGTCCTGTTGTTTTCCTTCCCAAGGTAGTTTTCCATTTTCTTTAAACTTCTACATAATAATTTCCTGTGATCTCTTGATGTCTTTTAAGAAACTTTATCAAGAAAAAGGAAGCACACACACACACAGAGTCACCATAGCCTTCTGAGTCAACTTCTCTACCAGGAATTTGACTGGCCCAGCAGACAACTCAAAGGCCACTGTTTTGAATGTACTTATTTTTAAGTCACCCTTAACAGAGAGAAGGAGCCCTCATGGTGTAGTGGTTACACATTGGGCTACTAACTGCAAGATCATCAGCTCAAATTCCCCAGCTGCTATGTGGGAGAAAAACAGGGTTTTTTATTCCTGTAAAGAGTTAGACTCAGAAACTACAGGGGCATTTCTAACTGTACTATAGCATCTCTGTAAGTCCTCATTGACACAATGGCAATGAGTTTGGTTTTGTTTGGTTAACAAGACAAAGATAAATGTATCACTGAAAGAATGTGTCTTGTTTGGAATAAACCCATGCAGGCATGAACTGGAATCCTAGTAGCAGTACTTTTTTAATTAATGTAGTAAACCACCCAAGTCATATAGTAAAACAGCAACAGAGTCAAGATTTAAACCAAGTCTGTTTATGTTCTATAATTATTCATCCCATCTTCAAATATGATTTCTTTTATAGAGTTGTGGAAGTTTGACCATTACTTGAAATTTCCCCCAACATTTTGTCGCTTGAGCCTTAATGCTTACTTCTATTGTTAGCTTGATTTTTTAATGTCATTTTAGATCATTTAAGTGGAAAGCAACAATTAAACTTCCCACATGCCTTTCATCCAAAACCAAACTACAGTCGTGAGTATCTTAGAATGAGTAGATCTACAGAATCAAGCAGACCTAGTATGACATATGCAAATATTGACCTGGGGGTTTTATTGAGCCCCAATTCTATAGATTGTCAAAAGAATCATCAGCAGAATTTTACTGTGTAGTGTATTAATGATATTGTTCAGTAAATTACATTCTGTTGGATTTTCTTTCCTTGAAATGGGCACATATAGTCATTTAAAAAATACTAAACTGGCTGCATCAGTACTTCAGCAGAGATTCAAGATGTATTCTGAAGGGAATCTGAGTAAGGAATGTCACTTCTGATGCCAATTGGTTGTGTAAAGACATTTGACTTTGTTACATTGACTATGAGTGCATTTCATTGATTATGTAAAGGCATTTGACTTAGTGAATTAGAACAAACAATTGGTGCCACTACAAAGAATGGTGATTTCAGAACTCTTGCTGTTGCTCTTATAGAACTTATACACAGACCAAGAGGCAGTTGAACAGAACAATGAGATGGTTTAAAATTAGGAAAGGTGCATGCCTGGGTTAAATATTCTCACCATACTTACTTAATTTGTATGCTGAATAAACCATATGAGCAGCCACACTGGCACACAGGATTGAAGTGCTTCATAAACAGCCTACAATTTGAGGATGCCACACATGGCTTGCTAAAAGGAGAGTTGGAAGCACTTACGGAAGAGCAAAGACTCTTTGCTTGAGTATGGATTATATTTCAACATAAATAAAACAAAAATCCTCACAACCAGTCCAATAAGCAACATCACGATAAACCAAAAGCATATTGAACTTGTCAAGAATATCATTTTTCTTGGATTCAAAATCAACATCGTGAATAAAAGCAGTCAATATCAAACAAATACTGGGAGGTTGACAAGAGTTAAAGGCAACAGAGGTAACTCTGATCCACATGTTGTTAAGTGTCTCAAGCTGTTTCCAACTCCTACTCACCGTGCACACAGCAGAAGAAAACACTGCCTGGTCCTGAACCCTCCTCCACGGTGTTCTTAAGTTTGAGCTCCCTGTTGCAAGGTACTATTTCAATCCATCTCATAGAGGATCTTTATTTGACTGTGCTTTCTCCTTGGGCTTGCTTCCCATGCCTTTCTCATACAGGTGGGCAAAACAACAATAATGGAGACAAAGCAAAAAGAACACAAAAGATTGAATAAAAAGAGGGGGGGGGGAATGAAAAGGCATACATAATTCCAGGTATGTCTGATGACTTTTATGACTATCTTCCCACCAGTCCTGGGGGGTTTCTGGGACTGCCCCTCCTAGCCTCAAGTCTATTTTTGAGTCTCCTCAGGGCCGTTGTGACTTTGCTCTGCTTCTGTTGCTGGCTGATCTATTATTCCCCTTTTTGGTTTGCCCCACTGTGTGTTGGGAAGGGGGAGATTGGGGGGTGAGAAGTCTGTCAGACTGGCCTCACTCCCCACTGTGTGTCCCCAGTATTGTCCTTTGTCGCAGTATGCTCCAGCGAGGGAACATCATTCTCAAGCTGTTGTCTGCCGTACAGTCTTCTCTGTGGTCTCTGAATGCAGGGAC
>NW_022103908.1:32966786-32969737 GCF_000313985.2 Echinops telfairi
CGACCTCAGTGGAGAAAAGGATCAATTATGAACTAACTTAAGTTATATTAAGTTAGTCAGGGTTGACTAGAGAAATAAATCTAGGGACACTCACATATGTATAAGAAAGGGCTTTGTGCCCACATGGAAGAAGCACACCAGCCTGTGTGATCATGAGGTGCCAAAGGGATCAGTTATCAGGCATCAATGAACAAAAAATCATATCATTGTGTGCTCACCTCTCTGATAGATCGCTGAAGACAAATGGGTGCATACGCAAATGTGGCGAAGAAAGCTGATGGTGCCAGTAATTTGACTGTGTTATCAGGAAAGACCAGTGCCTGGAGAAGGGCATCATGCTTGAACAGCTGATCTTGCAGTTAGCAGCTCAACAGATAACCACTACACCAGCAGGACTCCTTGATGAATAACACAAAAAAGGTCCCTCAAAAAAAAACACACACAAAAAAAACCCGGAAGGAAACTTGGCAATAATGGTTGACATAATGTCTGCTACAAAGGGCACAAGCATAGTGATTGTAAAGATGACAGAAGACCAGGCAGTGTTAGTTCCATTGGACATGGGATGACTATGAGTCTGAATCAGCTCAAAGTGTCCTTCCTACAAGCAACCTAACATTCTCTAGATGCTCACATCCCTTTGTTTCCAGAATTGATGTAATTGATTGTCATAAAAATCTCAACAGACAACATGATGAACAACATGGGAATACAAATTCTACCTTTGTTACAATAGACAAAAAGAATATCCAAAAATAAAATAAAACTAACCTCAGGATTGGAAATGTTCCAAAACCAAAGCTCAAACTCATTCCTGTTGAGTCATTTCTCACAATGACCCAATAATAGACTTGCCACAGAGGGTTTCCAAAGTCACGCTCTTGATGGAAACATACTCTGGGAGTAGCTGGAGCACTTGAACAGCATCCTCGGCACCAAAGCCTTGTGTTAGCAGTGCTTCTTATAGAAAATGTCAGAACATCACTTCTAGGCACTCTGATCAAGTTAGCCACTAATACTTTCAAGACAGAAGGACTCTTCAATATGTGTTAACCACTTTTTAAGCTAATGGTGCCCTGATTTACAGACTATGTTAGACATTTGAAAATTATTTAACCAACTTTTTCTTCATCAGTAATGTTTGGAGAACATTGGTCATTCAAATTAATTTTTTAAATAGGGTATACACTGTAAAAGTGCAAGTAAAGTAAAAGTAATAAATGATATATGTATATTGCCATTGGCATATTTAGCATATGCTTAGTGAGTTTTGAGTATGAAACATTTCAAAGGAAATGTTTATCTTAAAGTATGTCCATTCCCCCACAGTCCAGCAGCCTGTTGCTTTCAAATACTGCTTCCAAGCAAGCATTGAGCATCTTTTCACAGACCTTCAGCTGAAGTTGTCGAGACTTCTTAGTCACTAACAAAACAATACTCCTTTTGGGCTACATAGTGGGAATTCTTTGAATCAGGGGCAAATCACAAGATAATCTGTGGAATTTCAACCCCTATGTCATCTACTTTTCCAGAAAACTCCTTACACAGCTAATAGCTGCACAACCCTTTTCAATAGCAGTGAATTACACTCAGAGGTAAAAAATAGTGATTTGTCTTTTGAAGACGCTCAACCTCAAACAGCACCAGTAAAAGCTACTTTCTGTTTCCAAATACTTCTGCTAAAAAGCATTAGGGAAGGCTAGGTGAGGCATGGCATACATAACAGACATTTCCACATGGAAAAAAACATGCTTGGAGGCAATTCTTCCCACCTCTTCTGTCTCCAAAATCAGTAATCCAAAGAACATAGCATGTGGTCCTGAGTGAAGAAGATTGGATTTAAATTATAAAATTCAAAATTTATAAAATTCTGTATATACCAGTCATGATAAAGTTGACAGCAAATAGAAAAGCAGTCTTATAAGCTATTTTGGTAATACTGTTGTCAAATGTTTCACTATTTTCTTTTTCGTAAGTGGAAGCAAATGATAAGTTTTTATTCAGGAAAAAATAATTGCATGAACTCTTTGTGACAACTGTTTTTACTTTCCACGTAGTTACCACCTAGATTCGGACTCATAGTGACCCCTGTATTATCCTCCTGTCCTGCCTCATCTTCACGAGGGTTGATATACTGAGTCCATTGTTAGGATCTTCTATATTTTGAGTATCTTACAACCAAAGAAGCCATATCCCGGCTCTGTCTCACTCAGTGACATTGAGTTGATGCCAACTCAGAGTGGTCCTATACGATACACTAAAACTACCAATGTGGGTTTCTGAGTCTTTAAATATTTATGCCAGCAGAAAAATCTCATCATTCTTCCTCAATGTGGCTGGTGGGTTTAACTTGCTGAACTGGAGGTTAAAATGCCCAATTTGTAACCACTATGCCACCAGGACTCCTTTCCATCACTATAACAAAAAATATTTTGTTGCCATACATAGGGATGTTTTTAATTAATTTTTTGAGGTTGGTTGTCAGGCCTTTATAACTATTGAGTCTCAGTCTGGAAGCATCACTAAAACCTGTCCAGCAGGATAGGCTCGATAGGTATTTGAAATACTCATGGCATAGCATCTAGTATCATAGGAACACACTACCACCACAATATGACAAACTGACAGATGGGTGATAGTCTCACTCAACCCACTGCCATCAATTCAATTTAGACTCATAGAAACCATGTAGAACAGAGTAGAACTAGATCTGTGGGTTTTTTTAGACTGTAACTCCTTACAGGCATAGAAATCATCTTTCTCTTGTAGAGTGGCTGGTGGTTTAGTAGTCCATTCGATAACCCACGATGCCTCCAGCATATACATGTGTAGGTGAATAAAAAAGAAAATAATCATGCAAATATTACTTTAAAAAGTTGTCCTACTGACTTTGAAATTTAATAAATATGTACTTAACATTTTAAAGACTATACAAGAAAACAACTGAAAAA
>NW_022103908.1:32971101-33026186 GCF_000313985.2 Echinops telfairi
CTGTCCAGATAAAGTTCTTAAGTCCAATATTAGCTCATATGTCTGACACTAGTCTGTAAATTCCCATTCAGACTCATGCAACACATGCATTGATGCAAACTGCAGGAAGATCACAGGCCTGTAGGTGGAAAGTCCTATGGATCCAGTAGTGGTGGAGCATCTTAGCACTGGTGTGGGTCTCCATGTGGCTCCTGCAGCTCCAGGGCTCTGGCTGCCATCACCATAGCTCCACACAGCTTGTCAACAGGAATGTGAAGCAGAGAGAGAGTGTGTGTGGTCCTCCTCCAGGTGTAAAAGAGGAAGTTCCCAGAATCCTCCTGTTGGGTGTTACCTTGTGGCCTGAGCGACAGGCTAGACTCCACCCCTACATTCTATTCATCAAGTTGACATGAAATTATGTAATCACTACACCAATCAGATATTTCAGTTATTAAAAGAACTCTCTAATTTTTGCAATGCCTAAAGCTCACCATCACATTCTATTTGCAGAATGTGCTCAAAGTGAGGCATTATTGAAATAAGAGCAACCAAAAAAATCAGGTAAATTTAGTTTAACACATAACAGATGGAAAATTTTACTTGTTTTCATATACAAATGTGAAGAATATTACATAAAGCAGAAGGAGAAATCAGAGATATCTATATACCCATGAATGAATCCTCAATTAGTCCACTGCTAATGATCTATTTATGTTGATTGTAACCTATTTTTAGAGAAAATAGGTTTTCTCTAAAACACAACTGAGGAGATATAGAGACCTCTCTGATTGTTGTTGTTGAGTTGTTGAGTATGATACTTGGGTTTATTGTGCCAACCTGGCCAATGAACGTATGTGGGATTGATTGAAGGGCAGAGAGATAAATGGCTTGGCAAGCCTCACTTTTTTTGTCTCTTGCTCTCGGATTGTCAGACCAGTGTGTGGCTGCCTTAGCTAGTCCTCTGTAACTAAGAAAAAGGGTCATAAAATTGTTTTGCTGATATGTGTTTTTATTGTCATAATAATACACACAACTATACCTTGCCCTTTGAACATGTTTTACCTGTACAATTCAATGACAGTGTGTTCAAAGTGTTTCAAAATGCCCACTGTTATCTCTTGCCACCACATCTGGAACAGAAGCCCAGTGCCCACTGAGCAGTAATATCCCCCTGCTCTCCCCTCTAGAATTGAGTTATTGTTGAAGGTAGCACAACTTATTAACACTTTATTTTATTCTTCAGGAGAGTTAGAAAATGTTTACTTTTCTCCCTTTCTGTATGGTTCAACTCTAGTTTAAGAAACAGGAAAAAATCCAGCTTATTGATTCACTATTAATGAATATTCATAACAAGATGAATGTAGCCAGCAGAATGACTAAAATCCTGCCGTTCTCTATTTGGTTCTGTTTATTTTCATTTAGATCTGCTCTGGAAGACATGGCTTTTCTTCCTATGAAAACATTTGAGAGCTATTTCCTCTGGGTGTTTTTTGTTTGTTTGTTTGTAGTTCTTGTTATTTTATTTGTTTGGGGGTGGGGGGGGTAAGGGGATGCTTGCATATTGGCCTTTTCTATTATTCAGAACTTAATACTTTGAATGTATTCCCATTACAAAAGCATCCATTTATTTTTTAACTAGAGTCATTCATTTACACACAATCCCAAACCTGGTTGCCTCTTAATATCGAGTGATTTGATTAATTGCTCCCAAGAACTACAATATTAATCCCATTTTAAAAAGATTCACATATAATAATGGAAATCACTTTTTCATTGCTTCAGCCTCCCAGTTGATGCCTATTCATGCCCTGCACAGACGACCTAATGGCCCTGACAAGCCCAAGAAGACCTCCCAGATGTGCTATTATAGGGAACCCCCTTTCCCTCATCACTGGTTTCTAAAGGGACAGGGGTTTTTTTGCTCAGTACAGTCTTACCCTGTTTCTCTCTCCACCACCTGAGGAGATGTAGAGAGCTCTCTGATTGTGATAGTTAGGTTTATTGTGCCAACCTGGCCGATGAACACGTGAGATTAATTGAAGGGCGGGGAGAGAAATTGTTTGGGGAGTCTCACCTTTTTTTGTCTGTTGTTCTCTGATGGCCAAACCAGTGTGCAGCTGCCTTAGGCAGTTCTTTGCCTCAGCTGGCAAGGCTCACTTCCTGCAAGACATCCTGAAGGAGAAGCTACATGGACCTACCCTGATGCAGCCCTGGGTGCCAGAGCAGCTGTGTGGAGACCCCTACCAGTGCTGAGATGCTACACGCTCGCTGATTTGGTGTTCCTCCTGCAGTTGGCATCATTGCATGTGTTTTTTGAGTTGGAGGAGGACTTTGTAAATCAGTGTCAGACAGATGGGTTAATGTTGGACTTACGGGCTTCAACAGCACTGGGTTGGAATGCTTTCTTAATGTACACTTACCCTTTACATAAAACTCTCTCTTATACACATATGAGTTTCTGTGGATTTGTTTCTCTAGTCTACTGAGGAAGCAGTTTCAGCTTCTGGCAACCTCATGGTGTCAGAGCAGAACTGTGATCCATCAGAAGCAGTTCACCAGGCCTTTCTTCAGAGACCGCTTCCTTTGGACCAGAACCTTTGATCTTTCTTAGATTTGCAATGAAAAATCTAAACAAGCTGGGGCTTATTTAGCTTAGTTCCAACAATATTTTTCCTTGTGGAAACTTTAAGCTTACAGAGTGTGGTAGTTACATAATCTGGTGTCAATTTGGAACTTGAGAGGATTAAGAGTGAAGGGGTGGGATCCAGCCTGTCAATCAGATAGCCAATGAGGCCTCTGTGTGGGCATGGCCTTCTCCTGAGGATTCTGAGAAATCCTATTTTTTTCCTACTTGGAGGTGGGACATTCTCTCTCTCTGCTCACTCCCTGAGAGCCACTCTACTGACAAGACACATGGCACTACACCCTGGGAGCTGGAGAAGCCACATGGACCTACACTGATGCAGTCTTCGGTCCTGGAAAAGCCACGTGGAGATCCCTGCTGAGATGCTTACAATGCCACTGGATCCAAAGACTTTCTACCCACTGGCCTGTGATCATCCTGCATTCTGTGTCATTGCATGTGTTTTGTGACTCTGAAGAGGTGTCAGACATATGGACTAATATCAAACTTATGGGCTTGGAGTAGACTGGGTTGGGATGCTTTCTTAATGTACACTTACCCTTTATATAAAACTCTCTCTTTTACACACACGAGACTATGCAGTTGTTTCTCTAGTCTACTCAGACTAGAGAATGACTTTGCCCAGCTCCTCCAGTGATTTTGTCCTTTAGGAGAGGAGAGGCTATCATTCTTGGTAGAGGGGCAGTGAAAACGATGGAATAGCATAGTGGTTGCAACAACAGGCTCAAACATAAGAACAATTGTAAGGATGGTGCAGTTTTGCTCTGTTACACATAGGGTTGCTATGAATGGAAGCAACCTAATGGCTCATAAAAACCACCCTATTTCAATAAAAAAATTGATTGAACTAACTGATAGTCCTTCTGATGAATCCCCTCTGTATCGAAATGTTTGAATGGGCATTTAAATTTCTGTGTAACTCTTCACCCAAAGAAAAAAATAAATGTACATAATTTATTTTAAAATATATAATTTTTATTAAAATTTAAAATATATTACTTAAAAATAAGTAAAGTCTTAAAGAAGAGACTAATTATAATCCTAACATATTAACAGCTATGAACATGGCCATATCTATAGGCCACAGAATTAAAAGAAATGTTTCAGTCTATATACAATTTGATCCTATAGCTGACCAGAAATTATATAACAATTTATGAATAGAAATGAATGTATAGATGTTAATCTTAGTAATGAGAAAAGGAAAGCTATATGGTACATTAGTGGTAATGTTTTAGGGTCACAATTTTAACAGTAAAGGAATAAAATTATACAGAATTCAATTTATGAATAAATAGCATATATGCTATTATATTATATTAATGGCATATATTTTTTACAATAATCAAAAAGAAAGGATATTTCAACAAGAGTAAATTAGTGTTTGCTGTCTTAAAGCATAAAATAAAGAAGCAAACAGAGTTAAAAGAATTATTTCATTCAAATGAAGTCACCGCTGATTATTTTTCAGCATTCCCAGGTTTGTGAAGACGATCTGCTTACTAGAAAAGTCTGGTGCACAAATTCCTAGAACCTCTCATGTGAATGGCAAGCTGACTCTACTTTGCTGCCTGGTCTACCTTTGCTCCCATTTATGCATTGTGGTGGACAAAAATCCTAAAATACAAAGATAGTTACTTATCAATAACTCATTCTCTTTCATTTTTTTGTAATAGAACTATCCATTTTAGTTACACATGGACACCTACAGAAAACATTTTATTTCCCAGAACGATTTATAGCAGAATGTGGCCATGTGACTAAATTCTTATTGATATATAGATTCAAATTCTGCTTGAAATGAGAAGAACAGGTGTTCATTGTCCCTTCTTATAGCTCACTATCTGTCATAGTGAAATAATTATTACAGACTCAGGCACCATTTTAAATTTTTAAAATGGATCCCCACTGAAGACTCCCCAAACAGCTCTGGCTAAGTGTAGCCTTCTTTGTGAAGGAAGTACACTTTGTAGTTCTTTTACTTCTCACCTCTCATATTTTTAGAAATTATGTTAAATGAAGGTTTACAAAGTAAAACATCAGTTTTAAAAGTGTTAAAAATTAAAGTATTGGGTTTACATACACTGTTTATTATATGCATTATATTAAATTATTGAGTTTGTATAGTTTCAATATATCCATTTCAATCCCCAATCCTCTCAATATACCAAGAGCCCTGGTGGTGTGGCAGGTTACGCATTGGACTGCTAACTACAAGTTTAGCAGTTCAAATACCCCAGCCACTCTAAGGAAGAAAGATGATGAGGCATTCTACTCCGATAAAGATTCACCATCTTGAAAATGGACAAGGACAATTCTACCCTGTTCTATAGGGTCACTATGAGTTGGAATCAACCCAATAGCAGTGAATTTGGTTCTTCAATATAGCATCCTTATCCATCTTCCTCCCATTGTTTCCTGTTTCCATTTCTCCTTCTCTTTTTTTCAATTTTTTTTTTTAGTTTTCTTTTTTTTAAATCATTTTATTAGGGGCTCATACGACTCTTATCTCCATAAATACATCAATTGTGTAAAGCACATTTGTACATTCATTGCCCTCGTCATTCTCAAAAAATTTGCTCTCCACTTTTTTAACCCCATGTTCTTGGGTAAATGCTGCCCTTTTCATTTCAAATAGTTGCTGATCCTAATGAGCTGGAGTTCTGCTCCAGACCTGAAGGATGATAAGAGCCATGGTCCTAGAGAGATCCACCAGTCTCTATATAAACAATAAGTCAATCTCTTACCATTTCCCCACTCTATTCCAGCCTCTTCAGAGCAGTTAGCAATGGTAGTTGGGTACTCTCTTCTCCTAACTTGTCCTTGCAGCTAAACCAAATTTTAACTGGTATAGCTTAGCAGAAAATAGTTCAAATGTTGTAGAATTTTAGACCCCACTTGGTGAAAGGCAAGCATCTCAGCTAATCCAACATTAGAAATTAATACTAAGGGGTTGATTATTTGGAACTAGACATCAGAGCTAGAGGAAATCGGTCATGAATACAGGAGACTGACATCTTTCCAGAATAGGTTTCTTCTGAGTTCCCTGTCAGTGCCAATCAAGGAAGAATGGAACAGCAACAAAAGTCCACATCAGGCAGAAGGGAATAAAGTGAAAAATGCATCTTCCTCTTTTGTAAGAGCCATCCTAGCTCCTCAAACCAATTCCATTCATTCTCGTCCAAGTACACGGGCAAGACCAGCATTTTTATAGCTCTGCCTTGCAGAAATGGGAATATGATGTTCAGGAGAGCCTAAAGGAATGTTCTTCACCAGGCAACATTCAGATAAAAACTAAGCATAATTAACCAGTCTTCTCAAATAAATAAAAGGTCTACTCAATTATTTTATGGTGAATATTGTTATGCAATTTAATAATTAAACTCTCAATCATAACATATCCTTAACATTAAGAATCCCCTCTTATATCCTGACTAATAGTTGTAAAACAGTCAAATGGTTTTCAAAGGAGCTATTATGAATCTAATGGCTCATTGGGACACAATTCTAAGATCTAGCTCTTTCAAAATTGGGTCTTTCAAGGAAATATATGTTTCTTACACTAATTGTCCTTGGATCACTAGACCTGGGTTAGTAACATCCTCCCTGCCAGAAGGCAGAAAGGATTTTCAGGTTGTGGAAAAGTAACTCGTAAAGTTAATATGGTCCCACTTAAGAAAAACTGGACATGTCCCTTGTTTTAGAAGGCAATCATTTTACTGCCTGGTGAATAAAGATGGGAAAAAATGGGATAGCTGTCTAGGACATAGCCTACAATATATCAATCAGTGCCATTGCATTTCTCTTAAGTGCTGCCAGGAGGTCAAGAATTTGCATAGAGGGGAAGTATTTCTGACATCTTTGGGGGAGGGGGAAGGGACAGGAGGTGAGGAGTAGACATTTGCATTAAACCAATACCAGCCTAAAAATGCAAAGTGTGGTGTTCAAGCCTCCAAAGATACTTGTGTGGTTGCCCTTCCAGCCTCCTAAATCCCTTGTCATCAACGACCATACTGTTTACCATTGCCTCTTCTGAAAGGAATGTGGAAAACACGACAGTCAGGTGTACCATTGTTTGTTTGTTTTTTAAATAAAGAGGAGGATCACTGTGAATTTTTCTGTTACTAAAAATAAATAAGCATTAACAAGGAAATATTTTAAAAGACAATGAATCCAGTATCTTAGTTAATATATCTCCCACCCAAATGCAAATCTGAAAGACAAGTCCTTGAAAACTGGCTTTTAGATTTGTTTCTGCTGCTCTAACGTAAAACGGATAACCCTGACTATAGCAAAAGTGCTATTCTTATGGTCGGAGACATGGCTTACAAAAGCATGCCGCAAAGCGTCGTGATGGCAAAAAGCTCACTGGTCGAGTCCGTTCCCTAGAACAGACTTTTATTTTCTTGTTAAATTATTGTACCTTGGAGAGCTCCCCACATCATTTTCAAGGTGTTTTTTTTTCTTCCTGATTTAAGTTTGTTGATCATAACCTCAGAAAGCAGAGCACCAAGCTCCAAAGTAGCAGAAAATTCTGCCCCTAAAGGAAGTCTCCAGTATCTAGGGAAACCATCATGTGCGGAATAGGGAAATAAACCTATTTGAACCAGCCTATATCTGGCCTTAAAATAACTGCTAAGAAATTTCAAAATGCTTTAATTTTGCCCACAAGGATATTTTACATGAGTTTCTAATTGTAGTGCTATGCTTTGAATTTGCTGATTGACATGAATTTAAAATCTCATCACAATTTGAACTCATTTGCCCTATTAAATAGGTCGGGGGTTGATATGATTACCCTCCTACATGTCTAAATACTTAGTGCAGCTGAAAGGTTAAGCAATTTCATCACCAACACATGGTGAACTCTTGTGTTTCATTCAAACCCATTCTCCTTCTGCACCTTGAGAATACATTCCACTCTCTTCTAGGGGGCAAATAGCTCTTCCGTGTCCAGATGTAATCTAAACACAAAGAGAACTTGATTCACATCCACTTTGGCTATCTTGTCTAATAAGGATTTAGGTATTTCTTGAGAACTCTCAGAGGATGTTGGCAGAGAATCATTAGAGACCTTACCTTGCCAAGTCCATACTATGTCTGCTTTCAGTCCTGGAGAAGTGCTCCAGTATTGCACCTGTAGGCAGGACACCTTTACTCTGGTTTTTTCTTCTCTTCTTGAAGTTTAGCATTGACTCGATGGCAGTGCAACAGGAATATATCTAACATCTTTGGAGCATTTAATATGCATAAGAAATTAAGATAAACAAGTTACATATAATAACTCTCTGTAGACAACCACAGAAGAATCCGATATACTTCTTAGTTCTCGCCCACCATGAACCACCATGAACCTACCATGAACCCACCTAACATCCCTGGATTGTCAGCATATTGCCTCGCTTGACTTGTGACCAATCATCAATGCTGCTTTTGCCCTAGGGATGAGTTTAACACTAAGCCACATGAGTTTGAGACGTGCTATAAAAATAAAAAATGAAACTCCCCGATAGTCTTCTATAAAAACATAATACTCAAGAATAAAACAATAATAAACACTGTGTACTGCTAAATATTTTAAAAGATTTTTTTTCAAATGGCACGATTACATTTAAGATATGTAATCCCCTACTTTCTAGTGAGGAAAAATAGGGATCATCCAAAATGCTATATAAAAAGGGGGGGGGTGCTTTGCAATTTATGTATTCTCTGAGGTCAATTCCCATAATTTCCCAGAAAAGAATCTCATTGCCTACTTAGAGAGGAAACAAAAGAGGTGGAGTCGTTTGCATGCCGTTATAGGTTTGCCTGAAGCATAAACCACATTTTGCTTTATTCCCCAAGGGATTAGAGCCCAGTTAAAGGATGCAGATGAAAGATTTTAAAATCAACAGCATAATTGGGATACACTTGGGTGCATTTTTTCCCCAAAGAAATAGAGATACAATTTACTTTCTGATCAATCTGAGATAGTCTATTTAACCCTAGGCAGAGTGCTTTCTATATTTTCCTACAGTATGAGAGAGTAGCCAGCTGTCTTTTGTTTGGAGGACTTTATTTTTTCAATAATTTTTTACAAACCAATAACATAGGCATTCCAATAAAAAAAGGTAAACAGACATTCTTCAAAGGATGTATAAAGAAAATGGAACGTCAATGAAATGAGAGGGGAGGAAATGTTCAATTGGCTCCTAAGCACAGTGATGTGGCTGAAGACAACAAACCACCTCCATAGTCTCTTTTGGGTGAGAAATACCCAGCAGTGTGGAGACTACCGATAAACAGGTACTTAAACCCACAGGCGCTTTGGGGAAATCAGTAAAACCACTCTGGAGGACATTTTGATCTCCTGGGGTTAAAGTCTTCCTAATGTGTCTAGCCTTTGAACCAGAGCTTCCTTTACTTCCAGCTGGACCTAAGGAATCATAGAGATGGATGGATGGATGGATGTTTATAAGGATGCTTGATCTGTGTTCTTCCTATTGGCTGTTGTGTAGTTGCCCACCTGCGCCATTATGGAAACCTCCTGATCAATGGAACAAGTTGCTGTCAGTCTTGAGACATTCCCATGATCTGTCTCAGATCAGACCGTTAAAATCCACGAGGTGTGCAGTGATTTGTTTGAAAGAATGTGTCAATCTGGAGTAATGGTGATTTAATTGAGATGGTCAGTGGGGCATATGGGACTGAGGGTGTGAGGTAGTAGCAATGGGGTTGGATTTTGGACAGGATACGAGTACATACAAGGGGGTGGAGAGGATACCATGAGAGAAGATGGCGAAAGAAGCAGTACAAACAAAGACAGGTGACTTACTTGGAATTATGTTTGGTGGTTAGAATGGTAACTATCTACCCTGAAGAACCATATCCTACCCTTAGACCAACAAGCAGCGCTTGCTAAAACCTACCAGAGGAGGGACGTAAGACTGACCTTATCCACTTAAGAGTTCCAGTTTCTTTCAAAGTAAATATTCTATCTTAACAAGAAGGGGAATTACCTTTTATGATTACAATTTAAGTAATCAAGTAGACTTTTTAAGATTTTGCTTCCAGTGCTTTTTTAGAATTCTTCCAGTTTAAAATTCAGTTATTTCACATATTCTTGTTATAAAAACAAAAAACATTAATTTCCTTCTATATCCTAATAAAGAGACAGAAATACACCTCCAACCAGCAGCTCGGCAGCCATCATTTGGAAACTGCTTAGGACCTACTATTTCACTGGACAAGAAGTGCGGATGGTTTTGTAGATCTTGCATTGGGCTACTCACCCCAAAGTCAGCAGTTTGAAATCACCCACTGCTCCAGGGAGAAAGAGAAGGCTTTCTTCTCCTGGAAAGAGTTACAGGGTCACAGTTTTGAAAACTCAGGGGCATTTTTACCCTGCCCCATTGGGTTGCTATGAGTCAGCATAGATGCTGGCAGTGAGTTATTTCTTTAGACAATGAAAAAGATGAAAAATCTTAGGGCCAACCTGATTTTATCTTCCAAAATAAAATCAATCTTTATTACCAAAGGGATAATTAATTATTGTTTTCGTCTTTTATAGTACTCTCTGAAATTTCTGCTACCAGGTAACTTTGGAAAGTATAATGCTTGCATTTTCACTATCCTACTTAATAATGTTTTGTACTTTCCTATTTTTCTGTTTTAAAAATCCATAATCCTCAAGTTAGGCTGGGTTGTCTAGAGAAGCAAAAGCAATGGCACCCTTATTGGAGGATAAAAGAGCTTTATATCAAGAGGGCATCCCAGACCAGTCCAACTTACGTTGATGGGCATAACGCCCTCTTCTGACTCACGTGGTCGCAGGTCAAGGATGCAGGAAAGTGAAGCAGGATGCAGGAAGACCACAGGCCAGTGGGGACAGAGTTTCACAAATCTAAGGTCAGTGGAAACACGGAAGAGCACCAACAGCTCTCAGTGTCCATGTGGGCCTCGCATGGAGGCAGGCACCGAGTCCCATCAAGCACGAAGACAAAGGGGCGGGGAAAGAGAGGAGGGTGCCCAGTGTCTCGCTTAGAAAAAGGCCAAACCTCCCAGGAGGCATCATCAGTCTGCGACCTGATTGACAGGTGGGCCTCCACCCCTACACAAATGCACGTTGACATAAAAGCAAGATGTCAAATTCCTTAATAAGGAATGCAGAAGCCCTCCAGATAGAGCAGACAGTTGGAGGTTCAAACCCACCAGCTGCTCCCTTGGAGCAAGGTGTGCTTTTGTAAAGATTTGTAAGTCTTGGGACTCCCCAGGTTAAATTCTACTCTGCCCTCCAGAGCCGCGGCTACAGGTCTGAAGTGACTCAAAGACAGTGAATTTTGTTTCAGTGGATCACAGAATTCAAGACACCCATTTTCTAAGGAGTGTTCATCATTCCGTTTCATGTGCCACACTAGTTTGAATAAACCCTGAATTTTCTGCCAAGATGTATTAGCTCAACCTATTCCCTACTGGAATGCCTGCCTAGCCTTTGCCCAATAAATCACATCTCACTTTGTTATTTTCAGGTGCTATAGAGTTGGCTCTGAGTCACAGGAACCCTACACACAACAAAAGGAAGCGATCTGGTCCTGCGCCATCTTCATAATCAATGTTATGGGTGGGTTCATTGTTTCTGCCATTATATCAATTTATCTCATCAAGGGCCTTCCTTCTTCTTCTCTACCTAACCAATGTCCTTTTACAGGGATTTGTAACTCCGGACAACCCATTCAAAGCATGTGAGATGAAGTCTTGCCATCCTAGATTCTCAGGGGCACGCTGACTGTGCTTCCTCTAAGACAGATGGCGTTATTCTTCTGGTAGCCAATGGTCTTTCACCAACACCCCAATCCAAAGGCAATAATTTCTATCTGGTCCTCCGATTCATTGCACAACTTTCACATGCATATGAGGTGATTGAGTTAGGCACCTTAGTCTTCAAAGTGATGACATATTTGCTCTTTAACCCTTTAAATACATCTCATGCAGCAAATTTGTAAAATGCAACGTCGTTTGATTTCTTGACTGCTGCTTCCATGAGCTTTAATTGTGGATCTAAGTAAAATGAAATCCATGACAACTTCGATGTTTTCTCTATCTGTCATAATGCTGCTAATTGGCCCACTTGTGAGGGGTTTGTTTTCTTTACACTGAGTTGTGACCCCACAGAAGGCTTGGGGGGTTGATCTTCATCAGGAGCTGCTCCAAGTCCTCTCGCATTCAGCAAGCAAGGTTGCATCATGCGCACACAGCAGGTTGTTAATGAGCCACCCTCCAATCCTAATGGTGAATTCTTCTTTATAGAATTCAAATGATCTGCTCAACATATTGTTAAATAAGTATTGTCGACAAATAGAACCCTGGCAGACACCTTTCCTGATTTTAACTATGCAGTAACCCCCCTTTCTGCTTGAGCCCTCAGTCTACATAGAGGTTCCATATGAATAGAAATAAGTGTTCTGGAATTTCCACTTTTTGCTTTATCCATAGTTTGTTATGAATGTCTTTGAATTATTCATTCAATGAAACACAAGTGAACATTTTTGTGGTATTGTTTGTGCTCAGCCAGTATCCATCTGATATAAGCCATAATATCATTTGTTTCACTTCCTCTTCTGAATCCAACTTGAATTCCTCACAGTTCCCTGGCAATGAACTTCTTTAACTGTTTTTGAATTATCTTCAGCAAAGATTTATTTGCATGTGACATCAATATTGTGCAGTAATTTCGCATTCTGTTGGGTCATTTGAAGTATACGAGTATATCTCTTCCAGATACTGAGCCAGGCAGCTATCTTCCGAACATCTCTGCGTAGATTGGGAATCGCTTCCAGCACTGTATCAGGAGTTGAAACACTTCAACTGGTAATTTGTCAATTCCTGGAAACTTGTTTTTTGCTAACATCTTCAGTGCAACTTATACATCTTGCTTCAATATCATCCATTCTTCGTCATATGCCACTTCGTACAATGGTCAGATATCAAGCAATTATTTTTGTTTTCCTGAATTGTTTATTATTTGGCCAATAGAATATTTCAATATCGAAACCTGAGGCAGAAATTTTTCTTCAGTTCTTTTTAATGGTTTGTTAGCTACTCTATTTTTCAAGACCAGTTTCAGAGTCTCTTCTGAAGCCTACTTTGTTTGATCTTTTCTCTCTTAATATTTTATTTCTCTCCTCTCCACCTCGTTCTTATCTTTTCAATGCCATTTTAATGCCAATTACAAAAGCACTGTAATGTTTTTTATGACATCCCACAACTTGCCTTTGATCATTAGTGTTCAATGTGTCAAGTCCGTTCTTATGAGTGTCTCTTAATTTTGAACCAAGCTAATCAGATTACTCACATGGGTGACCTCTTCTCTATCAGTGAGGGCCAATAGTGGCTCACTGGTAAAACCCTTTACTTCCGTGAAGAAAACATGTAAATCTCAAGTACATGTAAGCAATCTTCCCAATACACATGGTAGAAGCCTTCCTAAACCCAACCAACCAAGACACACACACACACACACACACACACACACACACACACACAAAGCAAAACTATTTGCTTATGAACTAAAATATTCCAGATGCATGAACAGTGTGCAGACTTAGTGTACACATGGAGTTGGATCCAGGTTCTCAACGTAGCTCGTCTGTACTTCCTCTCTGTTTCTCACTCTGGTTTGCCCATGTCACTTTTATTTTTAGGCAGCCTTTTTTTTTTTTTTTTTGGTATACGGTGTTGACTAGTAAAGTCACTATGCAGGGGGGTAGGAGAAGGAGACATATGCAGAAACACATGCAGGTGAGTCCTCCTTGGCTTTGTTCTCACTGTAGCTGAGGAGCAGGGTTGGCTCAGTGGCAGAATTCTCCCCTTTCATGTTGGACACCCAGCTTCACCTCCTGGCCAGCGCACCTCCTATACAGGCACCATCCATCTGTCCCATGGATAATTATAATTTCAGAAACCCTATAGAGCAGTTCTCCTCCACAGGGTCACTCTGAGTTGGAATTGGGATTGGGTGGCTGTTCTTTAGATGCTGGACAGCTCCTACTCTTCCTTTTAAGCCTCTGTCTAAGGAGGCTGCTCTGCTTCCAGTCCATCAGGCCCTTCTATCTCCTATGACCCTTCCCAGCCTCCATGAATTCAAATACCCTGCGTGTGAACACATTTCTTCATTTCAGGAAGACATAATTTGAGGAGTATGCAAATTACACAACAATGACAGTGATCTGAATCATGGGAAACATTCCAAATTAAGACAATTAGCATTGCTTACTTATATTAAGTATCATTATATAATTCAACAAATGGTACTTTTCACAAGTTATTCACTATAAAATAAAACCTTCCACTTGGTACAGTTTCACCTGATATGAGGTGAAAGACGGCTATAAAGATGCTGGCCATACTGTTGTCAGTTCGTTAGTTACCCTTTAGTCAATTCCGACTCAAGGTGACTCCATGCGTGGAGAGTGGAACTGCTTCCCAGAGGTTTCACGGGTGTGGAATTCCAGAAGCAAAATTGGCATTCGCTTCGTGTGGTGGGTTTGAACTGCTGAACTTTTAGCTGGTCGTCAAGTACTCAAAAATTTGCACCCCCCAAAGAACTTTGAAAGATATGTCGTGTTGATCATACTGTACAAATCGTAAGACTTAAACCTTGGGTGATTTCACTGCAGTCTCAAGGAATGGCATTCTGCTTGAATTTTGCAGAGTGCTGAAGGTGTTTCAAGAAGCTCATGAGTCTGATCATAGTTGAAGGATAAGAATAGCCCTGTTACCAGACAGAGAACATTGTGATGTCGATTATGGCAGACTTAGTTAGGTCAAACTGTAATATCTTATTATTTCATTGTCCTCTAGACCCAATTTACAGCTTCATCAGCTTTTGGTTTTGTTTGCTTGTTTGTTGGTTTAAATGAAGGGAAATACATGTGGATTAAGCTCCTGATGAATCCTCTCTGACCTTGGACTAGGGTTGTGATCAGCCTTGCTAACATGAAGAAAGCACTGGAAATTGAATTGTTGCAGATGCAGCTAGGTTAAAATGTAGCACTCCATCATTTGATCTTCCCTAGGAGCCATTTAAATTTGTTCTAGTTTTTAATATCTTTGCTTCCTTTTGAAAAAAAGTTTTTCCGCCTTAACTCAATAACGGTGCCAAGTTTTTTTTAATATTTTAATGTTTTTCTGTATATGAAATCCAGGATAAGTATATCTATAAAAACAATAACTGGATTAGTGATTTCTTGGGGATATGGCAGAGGATGTTGGGGGCTATAGGGAACTAATAATGATCAGTATAAGAATGAAGAAAATGTTCAAAACTGGTTGTGGTAATGATTGTACAACTCTTCTTGAATTATATGATGTGTGAATTATGTCAATAAAACTATTGAAAAAAATAATCCTTTTCTTCAGAACTTTTCAAAGGCCCCTTGTGTGTGTATATGTGAGTGTGTGTCTATGTCTGTGTGTGTGTGTGTAAGCATTTACCTTAAGTAATTACTAAAGAACAAATAAGCTAAAAATTAGCCAGGGGAGCCTAGATGTGATCATATCCTCCCTCGCTATTTCTTACCAGCCTGTGTTCTCTTACCTTGGAGTGTAAGGTTCACCTCAGCAATTTATCTTCATTTTCTATCACTGCTCAGCCCCACCAGTGGACCTCAGCTGCTTATCTACCTCCCTTGGTATTATGCCTCCCCAGCTATACAAAGCCTATTTTTCTGGCGTGGGAATGCAATATAATCAAAGGAGGAGGATTTATTTCGTCTTTTTATGAAGTCATGAAATTTTTCATTTGGCCAGTCTCTTAAAGTTCTCATAATCCAGCTACTTATTTTATGGTTGATAAAACGAGGTGTGAAGAGGTCAGGGATTAGCCTCTCACACAGCTCTTGAGAGGCAGGACAGTGACTGGGACGATCCATGCATGATAGGGAACAGAGCTAGAGCCAGTTCTAGTTGACAGTCTTAAGTAGTTGTTGGGAAGGGGGATAAGCAGTGAAGGGGAACGTGGCACCTTCCCGGATTGTGGTTGCTACTGCACTCTTTACCCTCTTGGTTTCTTCTCCCCTGCTAGGCACTTGGTAGAGCTTTGGTATTTTCTCCCTTATTATTGGGTGCAATCGTGTAATTGATTCTCTCCCACTGAGTTGAAAGCCACGGTGAGTTCAAAGTGAAGGTGACATATAGTCTGGAACCACACATGAGACTATAGACTGTTTGACTGACTGTCCCCATTGAGTTTTGAGTAGAAGTAACATTTAACCTATCACTGTAGTCTCCTGATGAGGGGTATGAAGACACCAAGTGAAATCTCAATTGACCTAGACTGAACATGTCAGGTGAGTGAGAAAAGAGCCGTTGTTATCTTAAGCATAGGATTTGGGGGGTGTCAACTCATTGTTTTCCCATGGCCAATACAATGCTCAAGCTCCTGCATAGTCATTTCACTCTATTTCTTATTTGACTTCTGTAAAGAAAGAAAACAGTAGGCATAAGAGTAAGAAATTAAAAGAACATGGCATTCTCAACATGATTTAAAATTGTATCACTTATGAGCTGTTTCATTTTAGAAAAGTTAGTCTCTTTGGCCCTCAGCTTTCTATAAAACATAGATAATAATACCATATTAAAGCTAACTATGGAGATTAAAGAGCTGTGCCACTATATGTCAAAATCAACTCAATGGCATCTAATCAATAAAATACGAGCAAGCATTATGCACTATCCTGAAATCCTTGAGATATTCAATAAACAGTGGTTGTTTTGCTGACTGTCACTTTGATTCTAACTCATGGTGACCTATAGAACAGAAAATAATAATTCCCTTCTATTGCTTTTAGAAACTGATTCATCAGATTGCCTGCCCATTGATCTCCTATAACAGCATTCCCCCGCTACTCTTGGTCTGTCCATACTCTCCTAGTCATGTAACAGACATGGAAGAAATACCATCACACTGCTAAGATAGCCAACTCAGCACCATCACCCCCATTCTCACCTTGGAAATATTGCTATCCATTTATAGAGAGTTAAATTCAATTTCTGTATTCTGCTCTAAACACGAAGCAAAAGCCCATTGAATAAAACATTTTCTAAGGAAATCTGGATTACCATGCTAAACAAAAAACCTCACTGTCATTGAGTCTATTGTGATTCATAGCAATCTTCTAGGACAGGGTAGAACTGCCTCTGTGGGTTTTCAAGACTATAACTCTTTACTGGGGAAGAAAGACCTTTCTCCCAAGGAGAAGCTGGTGGTTTTGAACCGCTGACCTTGTCATTAGCAGCCCAATACAACAACACTATCATGTAGCTAGTCTATTTCAAACCATTAGTAAGAATATTTAAGGCTTATAGACCTAAACGTTGTTTTTGTTTTTTTTAGTAACTTTAGATTTCCTTTCTCCTCAGTTATTTAAACTTTAGAGTTGGAACTACATGTAATTAAAAACAATAAAAGTTGTTTAGGTCTGTGAACATTGAATGATCTTAGTAGTGGTTTGACGTTGGCTAAAAGGGTACTCAACATTTTTTCTTTAGAAAATATCTTCACTCCTAGTGTGTGTGTATGTGTGTGTGTGTTTAAATCATAAGTGAAAGAGTTTGGGGGGAAATGTACAGAAATTTGATCTGAACAGGGATGCTTGATAAAGAGTTATCAAAGGAGATAGATGTTCTCAACTAGACAAAATAGAATGGACAGAGAATGGCCAACTAACAAACATGGCCACCCAGCAAAATAACATGGACTCAAGTGATCAATACATTGTTGAAGCAATAGAAATCATGGGACTGACCTTTACAAAAGATGTTATGAGTTTAGTGTGCCTACCAAGTGACTACAAAACTCTGTCCCACCTCTCGCTTCATTGGGCCACTGACTTTGTGTTGACTGATCTTGCTCTCTGTGGTGTGGCAAAAGAAGAACACCTTCTTACAATTACTGCTGAATAGGTCTCCTGAGAAATTTCCTGTGGTTAACCTGTCTGTATCGGCTCTTCTAAGTTCATAGTGATCTTTCCTTTGGTCCATCTTAAGTCATTTAAGCACAGAGCTGAGAGATAATGCTTGTCTACATGGATAACTTGAGTTATACCTTCACACATTATCTGTTAATCATTGCTGTTTAGTAAATTCTGACTCAGAGTGATGATAAGGACAGAATAGAACTGTCCCATAGGGTTTTTGGGGATGTGATATTTAAGAAAACAGGGTGCCACATCATTTATCCACTGTGCAGATGATGTCTCTGAACTTTTGACTTATTGGTTAAAAGCTGAGCACTTAACCACTGCACCACCAGGGCTTCTTAACTAAATCCACCATCCTGGATTTAGCAATGTTACTGAGGAAATAGTAACATTAGGGGTTTTCAAAGAGAATTTATATTAGATTAGTTTCCCAACAAAGCTAAACAAACAAACAAACCCTCAATGTCATCGAGTCTGATTTGATGCACAGCGACCCTCTAGGATAAAGGCGAGAGCACAACTGCGCTGTGGGTTTCTGAGACTGTCCATCTTGATGTGAGCAGTCAGCTGTGTCTCTCTCCCACGGAGCAGCTGTTGGTTTTGAAGTGCTGAACTTGGTTGTGAGTTTGTTTGCTGTTGGTGTGTGTGTGTGTGTGTGTGCATGTGTGTTGGAGCAACCAAAGGAACATCAAGTAATAGGATTACACATGAAACACTTCCTTCAACAGAGCAGAATTTCCCTAGTATCAAACTACGTTTACCTGTCCACACTCAAAAAGCAACACAAATTCAAACCCATTGCCCTTGAGTCAATGCAAACTCAAAGAGACTCTGTCGGACAGGGTAGAATGGACCTTGTGGGTTTCTGAAACGGTAGCAGTTTACTGGAATAGAAAACCCTGTCTTTTCCCCACAGAGCAGCTGATGGTTCTGAACTGCTGACCTTTCAGTTAGCAGCCCAACATATAAGCTCTGTGCCACCAGGGCTCCGCTGTCCACATTAGGGGTGAATGTAAGAAAACAGACAGTATGGATACATAAAACATTTCATGTATCCAGTTTCTGAACAAGTTTACCAATAGGTGTAACCTGTCTCCAAGTCTTAATGAGATCCTATGCTATCTGGGCCAATTTCACTCCCCTAATGATTGTATCCTCTGTCTGACCCAGCCATAGATCGACCCAAATTTCTCCACAGATATTAAGTCAGTATTCTTTCTGACACTGACTGCTTGCTGCATTTCAAGTCATAGGCTGTTCTACCTTCATTTATACTAATCAACCAACTGCTGTAGTGTCAAGTAGACTTGACTGGACTCATGGAGATCCAGCTGGTTATTTGGTAGTCGATTACATAACCTTTCTTTTAGCCTCTGGATTAATTCAAACCACTAACCAAGTGGTTAGTGACCAAGTGAATTAATTGTTCACATCACCCCAGAATTCTCATTAATACTGCATCTTAATATAATGCCAGCAGGGTCCTTGATGGTGTAGTGATTATGAGTTGGGTCTCTAACTTCAAGATCAGCAGTTCAAAACCACCGGCTACTCTGTGGACGAAAGACAAGGCTTTCAACTCCTGTAAAGATTTACAATCTCAGAAACTCAAAGGGGCAGTTCTACCCTGTCCTATAAGGTCATTGTGAGTCAGAATCCACTCAAGTTTGTCAGGGAGTTGCTTATTTGTTTTTAGTGTAATGCCTGGAGCACAGGAAAGTGAACCCATGATTCAGTTCAGCTAGGAGCCAAGCTCAAAGAGGCCTGGTGGTGCCATGGGTTATGCATGGGCTCGGTGACTACACACTTGGTGATTGCAAGGTTAGCAGCTCAAAGCCACTAGCCGCTCTGAGGAACAGAAACAGTCTTGAAAATGCACAGCAGCAACTCTGCTCCACTCCACAGAGTCACGTGAGTCTGAATGGATTCAATGGCAGTGAGTTTGGGGGCTCTATGCTTTACTTGGATCTACTGAAAATGTGTGCTTGTGAAGCTTTGGTCCTCTGTTGCGAAAACAAACCAAAAAAATGATAGTCTTTCCTTTCTCCTTATTTTATCTGTCTTTCCTCAAGTGTCTATTGGCCAGCACCTTCTTTGAGAGTTTACCCTTATAACTTCGTTTCTATCTACCTGCTAATCTTGACAATTCTCTTCATCAAACACAGAAGCTTTGCTCATTTCATCCATTTGCTATTCAAGCCTTACAACCACACACAGCCATACTCATACTCCATTTTCCAAAAAGGATGAGTTTTTAGAAAAGTTAAAATGTATTTTTTTGAGGAGAAGCAAGTTGTGTGTGTGCTTAAAGTTGGAAAATTCTGGTTTAAAAATCTCAATCTTTATATGTGTTCATTACATTGTTAGAGCCTTGAAAATGTTCATGTATATTGGAAAACTATGAAAGGGGAGCATACACTCTCTCATTGTATTTACACACATGAACTGCTGGGAAAATAAACAAATCTATCCTGGAGGAAGTGTATCTGGGACGTTTCTTAGAAGAGATGACAGCAAGATTCTATCTGATAGACGTTAGATACGTGAACAGGAGGGACTAGTCCCCTGGGAAGAGCTTCAGAGTTGGTAAATTAGAGGATTGGTGACAAAGAGGAAGGTGCTCAAGGGGATGGATTGCCACAATGGGCTTAAACAGCAATGATTGTAAGGATGGCGTGCAGGATGAAAGTGTTTCTCTCTGCTGCACACAGAGTCAGGAGCAGTAGGAATGGGCTGGAGGCTATTTAACAACGTATACCATTTGACCATAGTTCACTTGCCTATCCTGGTTTACTGCCATGAAATCAGTGCATATTAAAAAGAAAGCATTTTCATCAATGTTCATTAGGATTACTAAATAACATTCCCTAATATAGCCCCACTCAAGACTCACATGACAGCCTATTTGTTATGGTTATGAAACATATTTGTAGTAGTTTATAGGGCACAAATATTTAAGTGCTTAACTCCTAGCCAAAAGGTTGGTATTGCAAACCCATGCAGCAACACTAGGAAGACAGGCTTCGCAATATGCTTCCCCAAGGCCACAATGCTGAAAGCTCCATAGAGTAGCTTGACACTTTACATATGGGATCGCCATGAGTTGGAATCAACTCAACAGCAACTAACAACATCAATGTCACAATATGTTGGGGGGCAGTTTAACTCACTCAACTGCTAGCTATAAATCTTACCTATCCAAGCCTACCCAGACACACCTTAGAAGAAAACTCCAACTCACTTCTTTCATAAATGGGTCACTGAAAACCCTATAGACCACAGTGAATCCGGACATGCATAAGGTTGGCATGAGTCCGTTGACTCAACAGCGGTTTTGTATATAAGAACATTATTTAAAATACGATAAATTATTTTTTAAAGTGAGATGGGAGTTAATGGAAATGTATGAAGAAAGCTAAAATAAACTGGAGTAAAAACATATATATATATATCATATATAAATATAGTGTAGTAAATTTTCCAAAAAACTAATGGGGACAAAAACCTCAAAATTGCTTCTGAGCTTCCTAACAATCAATTCAAAGGTTAATTACAATAAGTTATAAAGTTTATAATGTTTACAAGATCAAACATAGCAGTTTCTTCAAAGAAGCATAACAATTTCTGGCCCTACCTGTTGGGCTGCTAACTGCAAGGTCAGCATTTTGAACCTACCAGCCAATCTGTGGGAGAAAGATGAGGTTTGTCTGCTCCCGTCAAGATTTATATAGTTACAAAGAAATTCAAAAGGGCAGTCGTACTCTATGCAACAGATGCACTATGAGTAGGAATCACCTTTATGGCAGTAGGGGGTGTTTTGTTAAGATAGACTTAGAAGCTTTCTGTTCTGGCTCTTCATAGAAGGAGATTGTGTATGTCAGTATAAAAACCCACTGCCAGTGAGCAAATTTGGACACATAGAGACCATACAGGACAGAGCACAACTGCCCCTTTGGGTTTCTGAAACATGTAAATATTGATGAGAGAAGACAGCCTCCTCTTTTTCCTATGACGTGACCATTGGAATCAAACTGCTGACCTTGAAGTTAGCAGCCCAACTCATAGCCCACAACACCATCATTGATCGTACAGTTAGAGGTTCTCAAATCTGGCTATATATCAAAATATCACGAGGGGGGGGGCGGGGTTAATAAAATCCAGATAGTCCCTGACTTATGATGTCTTTGAGGTAAAACAAACCTCGCTTATGACTGTTTATTTTATATATTATTAGTAGTAATATATACTACATACAGTGTTTCAGTGTATAACTTGCTTTTGTTATCATTCTCAGATGTTCACAGAGCAGATTTATAACGACAACTGAATACACAATGCAATAATTAAAAAAAAAGTTGTTTGGCTTTGACTTACGTTAGAACCAACTGAGGACAGAAATGTGGGAACAAAAGCCCTCACAAATCAAGGAGTACTTGTATATCTTCCAGTTAGATCCACAGAGCTACTTAGTCTATAATCTTAATGAGGTCTCCAGATAATTTTTCAGCCAGCCGGAAACATTAGAAGTTGGGAAATCCTGTGTCGATAGACAATGCCCCTAACAATGTGCAGCGATAGTCCTTTGAGTGGTCACCTTAGCCTATGGTGTCAATTTCACAAGGAAACATACATTGGTGTGTCTCATGCTCCGTATTCCTCTCATGGATTTGCAATAGTCATACAGCTCAATGGCAGAGAAACTTCCTGCAAATAAAAAGTGTTCGAGCCCTATTTTGAAAGCCTATGATTTGGTGTTATCCTATTGAAATCTTCAATAAAGTCAGTGGACATTTAGAAAACACTCAGCTACCATAAAAAAAAACCTTAAAGAAACAAACAAACAAAAGATCTACTTCCATTTACAAGCATACTCTCTTTTCTCTAGCTCAAAGCCGTCAGCATTAATTGGTGACAGAATTCTCCACTTTTGAAAGCTATATAAACAAACACAGATGTCAAACGGGAAACACACGGATAGGGTACACAAAATTATCGCAGTCGCCTCGCAAGGTGACACTGCATACATTAAACAAAGTTGGAAAGAAAATTTAATTTACAAATCTCACAATAATATTGGTTTCATTTTTTAGTGGTTAGTTCTTAGACTAAGAATTTTCCTTCAAGGAGCACACACCCATGAAAAGTAATCTCTAGAACTGTTCCCACTCTAGTATTAAAAAACAAAAAGCTCACGGAATCAGAAATTATCAAATCAATGTTGGAAGAAATGTCAAAATAAAAGCATATACTCACATTTCTTCAGGGACAACTTCTACATTCCTAACTTCGAAAGAGGAGAACTTGGGATTGTTTTAAGGGTGTGTTCAACAGACGAAAGTAAAGCATCAGGACCCCAAGGTGTGCCAAGAAGTCTATCAGCCTGGGCTCAAGTCCACACATGGTAGCCATGCATTGACAATACTAAGAACCACAAGAGCAGGCTCAAGAAGAGCAATAGAGGGAAAATCCACCAATGGTGAAAGTGACAGGACAATAATTTTGGGGCTCAGCAAAAGAAGTCTACAGAAATTAGAGGCAAGTTTCCTGAAAGTAGACACCTTCAGAAATGAGCCAGGTGACTTTTTGATGGGATGTACAGTGTAGTAGTTCCCAAACTGGCATTCCTCAGGACCACTGAGAAGGCTTGATCCAATAGCTTGTTAGGCTATGTCTATAAGGAGCCCTGGTCATGTGAAAAAGGCTGCTAACCAAAAGGCTAGCTGTTTGAACCCACCACTGCCTCTACCACAGAGACATCTGTGAAGAATACAGCCTAGGGAATCCTGTGAGGATCCTATAAATCCACTCTCTCTTACAAGGTTGCTAGAAGTGGGAATTAGCTCAATATCATCACCACAACACACCGTATCTATGGGTGGGATCCTAGAACTATATATCTCACAGATTCCAAGGTGATGTGGTTTGCTAATTCTGGACCCCGTTTCATCGGGAACCGTTGCCTTAGAGTTGTTGCTATTGTTCACTGCCGTGGAGTTAGCCCCAATTCTGGTAAACCATGCACAACACCACTCTCTCTCTCCATCACACAATATATTTTTTATTTTCTACTTTATGGCAGTTACATAATCTCTTATCAACTTGAAAAGGGGTGGAGTCTAACTTGTCAATCAGGTCACAGCTTGATGACCTCATTTGGAGGCACTCAGGAGATAAATAGCTGACTGGAGGCCAGGTACACCCACTCTCCCTGTGAGACATTCCTGTTGACAAGCCACATGGAGTTATGCTGATAGGGCCAGAGCCCTGGAGCTGGAGGGGCCACGTGAAGACCCACGCGAGCGCTGAAATGGACCCACAAGATTCACTGCATCCACTGGATCCAAAAGATCTATCACCACTGGATCCACAAGACTTTCTACCTACTGGCCTGTGATCTTCTTGCATTCTGCATCATTGCATGAGTTGTGTGAGTCTGAAGAATTTACAGACTGGTATTGGACAGATGGGCTAATATCGGACTTATAAACTTAACCTGGACTGGGCTGGGATGTTTTCTTAATATACAATTACTCTTTGATATAAAGTTCTTACTTATACACATAGGAGTGTCTGGATTTGTTCTCTAGTCAACGCAGGCTAACACATACTTCCTCACCTTCACCATTTGCTGTGAAGTTAAACCGGTGGAAGTCAGAGTTTCTCACCTTTAGCACTATTGACTTTCAGGATCAGGTCTGGTCTTTTTTCTTTTTTTCAGTAGAAGACTACCCTTTCCGCTCTAGGGTGTTCAGCAGCATCTATGGCTTCTAACCATTAAATGGCATTAACACCCCACACTCCATGTACAGTTGTAGTAATCAAAGTTTTCTCCACACACTGCCAGCTTCCCACTAGGAGGTAAAATCTCTGCTGGCGAGAGACACTGCTGTCCATACAGGGACAACTGTAAAGAATGGAGTCAGCTTTTGCCTGAAACGCTGACTACGTATCTGAGAGGAAAGAAATAAGTCACCAGACTTGAAGGTATCTATCTTCACATGGGAGAGCTTGCGGGCATAAGTGGAATAGTCACAATAACAGATGATGCCGTCACTAAGGTAGTACGTCTCTGTGCAAGACAAGGAGAAGCAACAGAGCAAATTCCATTTCTCGGGAGCTGTAGTCTTCAGGCGGGCTCTTTGGATTACAACTCCATTTAAAAGGTAGCTTCTTCAGCCTCTTCTCTCATCTATCTATCATCTATCTATCTATCTATCTATCTATCTATCTATCTATCTGTCTGTCTGTCTGTCTGTCTGTCTGTCTATCTATCTATCTATCTATCATCATCATCATCATCATCTATGTAATCATCTATCACTAATCTACCCATCTACTATCTCTTGATTTATCTACCTACTTCCCTATCTTCTATCTATCTATCTATCTATCATCTATCTATTATCTACTTAATCTTTCTACCATTTTCGTCTTCTCTTCTTCACTCCCTTCAGCATCAAGTAGATTTCTCTCCTCCAAAAATGCATATAATAAAAACAATACTCAAATATATAGTTTTATTAAGAACACTTTCAAGATACAGAATTGGAAAACTAATACCTTGAATAAATAGATTGTTGTTTTAAACTGAATTCATGACACTATTAAGTTTTCAACCTCGTCGTCTGGAGAGGAGCATTTCAAAGATAAACTATCTTGATATTTTCATTTCAAAGACAGGTAATAAGTGGTGCACAACCATTTTCAGGGAACTCCAGACAGGCACAATCTACTTTATGCAACCAGTCACCATCCGGAGGCTTCTCAGAGAGGCTTACTTTATAGTCAGTCTAGGAACTTGCAGGATTTGTGGAGATGGCACTGCCTCCACGGTAAAGATGGATTACTCGATGAATAAATTCCAAAATGAGTGAGGACAAAGTGAAGTGAAGTACTCAACTGAGAAGATAAAACAGACCAGAGAAAAACACACTCGGGTGGGGGGTGGGGGGGGAAAGCACTGAGCAAAGTGGGCCTGTGGCTCCCATCTCTTGCACCGCCCATTGGCCGACGCCGGATTCCAGAGAAAATGTGACTGAGGAAATATTAAATAGTCTCTTATACTTGGAATGTATTCCTCCTCCCTCTCATATCTCATTTTATAGCTCAAAAATGTCCTCAAAAATATACAACACTGATTTATTCTGACTACCGCTTTGGAGACACATGTCTTCAGAGCTGGCGACTGGCCGTGTCCTCTGTGCCATGTGAACCCACTGTGATAGGAAGGGGCTCTCTCACTCCTGTAGGAGGCAGGGTTTTGAGGATTAAAGAGAGCACTGTTTGGGCTCTGAAGCGGATGGCTAATTTAATCAGACACCCTTACAGTCCAGGGCTTTCATGAGAGGGGGAAAAATGTTCCCTTGGTAGACGTTTTTTTCTTTCTTTTTAGTAATAGAATTGCAAGACTGAAAAACAGGAGGAAATAGTCCTCATAGCAGGGGAGGGAGGAAGGCTGTGTTGGAGGCAGCAGCAGCAGCACATCACAAGTTCCAGAGCCTCACGGGGATCATGAGGCGCGGGCAGCACCCGACAACATTAGGAAAGAGTCATGTATGCTGGGCATGAAAGAACGCAGGACATGTGGTCCTAGCATTTTCCTTCTGTGTGATCAGAAAGGGCCCGATTCTCTCCCTAAGGTTGATTTTAGAGATAGAAATGTATCTATCTGCACACCCCGTGCAACTCGGTGTTCCAGAGCGGCAGCAGTCAATAGGCAGGTTTCTGCTCGCAGATATGTGGTTTGAACACAAAGGTGAGGGCGGCGAGCACTGAGAGCCAGCCAGCCCGTGCAGTGTGGGGGACTGCTCCCTCGTGGGCAGCAGCTTCTCACTACCTTGTCTTTCATGGTTGTCTTCCTTGTAACCCCCTCCAGGCTTAGGTCTCTGCCCTGCCAATCAATCCCTCACCAACATTTGACCCATTACCCCTGCCACGTCTATGAAGAAGAGGATTTGAGTTAAAAAATAATTTGAGGTGGAAAGAGCAAATGCCTCAGTCCCAGCGATGCCTCCGGACCAGAGCGTGCCTGGTCATTATTCCACACAGGATATTCATTCCCCTCTGCCCTCCAGTCAAGCATGACAGAGGCTCGTCTGGGAGAAAAAAAATACTATTCTCAGCCAAGTCTTCCGGCGCGGAACCTTGACAACAATAAGGACAATAAAAAAGATAAGAGATTCCATAATCAAAGCAAATCAAGGTTCGTCAAGTTAAGTCTCTGGAGTCAGTGCCTTAGTTTAGCTTCCTGATCTCTCTCTCTTTGGTGAGCTGTCAAATGCAAATAGACTCTGTGTGGAAGCTCCTGAGACAAGCCAGAAGGGGCAGAACGGCTGTGGTTACTGCCTGGGGAAATGGAGGCCATCAAGCACGGATTTTCCACAGATCATTGGGAAATTAGAGATTGTATTTAAAGCACCCTGTTTGTCTTCAATTATGGGCTACATTCGGCAACTGTCATTTTCAAACTGGTTTCTCAAACATCCTCTGAAGCGTTTACCAGTTACGTAAGCATGCTCTCCACCTATGCAAATCTACAGACGCGCAACTCGACGCTATCCAGAAAAACATGGCATCAGAGTCGAAGGAGGGCTTATTCATAAGTCATCTGCAGATGACTTGCTTGCTGAAATGGAGGCGAACTTGAATCCTTTGCTGATGAAGCTGCAGCCTTCAGCATGGACAACAACTCCAGGTAAAGAAAACTAAAATCCTCACAAACAGACCCATAGTTAACATCATGATCAACAGAGAAAAGATTGAAGTTGCCAATCTTCCACAAGCAATACTCATGGAAGCAACAGTCAAGAAATCAGACGAGGCATTGCATTGGCCAGATCTGCTGCATGATATCCTTTCAATGTGTAGAAGAGCAAGGAGGTCACTTTGAGGACTAAAGTGTGCCTGACCCAAGCCATGATATTTTAATTGCCTCATATCAAAGTGAAAAGTAGACTTTAAATAAGGGAGAACAAAGAAACACCGATGCATTTGAATTGTAGTGCTGACTAACAACAGTCAAAGTACCATGCACTTCTGGAAGGACAAGCCAATCTGTCTGGAAGAAATACAGGCAGAATTCTCCTCAATCAAGAGAGTTCATCACACAAACTTCTTACATGTCGTCTGGAGAGACGATTCCCTGGAAAAGGACAACATGCTTGGTACAGTGGAGAGTCAGTGAAAAGAAGACCATTGGGGACATGTGTTGACATCGGGGTTCGACAATGAGCTCAGACGTAACAGTTTGAGGCTGGCACAGCGTAGAGTTGTGTTTCGTTCTATTGGCTGCGGGGTCACAATGACTCTGTGACACTTGACACCCACCAATCCCTCAGACACAGTTGTCAGCTGTTTGTTTTCATGCAAGGCAACCTCATGGGTGCCTAGAGCCAACTGGGGTTCCATGGGGCTTTTAATGGCTGACTGTCCAGTAGCTGGTCATCAAGGCTTTCTTTCGAAGTGCGTGTGGGTGAGATCAAGCCTCTAGCTTTAATCAGCAGCTGAGTGGGCTGACCATCTTTACCACACAGGACCTTCTTAGAAGGGGTGTTTGTTCTACCAGAAATTCCACTTTCAAGTGAAATTAAGTGTTACTTTGGCAGATACAGAATTATCAGTGGTTTGGCAATGAAGACATAGTAACCCCCCATAATTAGATCTCCTCGAGGGAATGGCCTGTTTCCAATAAGCGGACACTGTAGAAATGCTTGCTTGTTTTTCGCTGCGTCTGGATTGTGCATCTGGCTCATTGTCCTGTGGTACTTTCAACAACTTGAGCTATTGGCTTCTGGTATCCCCTGGCATACCGGGAGTTGTCAGCAGCCTGTCATCTTACCTGCTGACTTCTGATTCATTTGCCTCTGCAACCAGAAGTCATCTTCTCGTCCATTTAGGTTCACCCGCCCTGCAGCTTTGAGAATCAGGTGAAGCCTACTTCACATGCAACCCAGGAAACTGGCCCAGTTCAGCTGTGTGAGCCATTTTCTTGGCACAAACATCAGAGAGAGACATCTATAAGCTCCAGTGGTTTTGCTCCTTGGGAGAAGCTCGCCCAAGACATCCCCAAAGAAGGTACACACCCAAAATGCACTTCACTGGTAACAATAAAAGGGAAAGAGCATGCAGTCAAGTAATGACATCCTATACAACACTTGGACCAGATTTATGTGTATGAGTGTAATCATCTGGCAAGAAGAACGTTGGCTCAACAATGCAAAGACAAAGCGATCCGTGCACTCCTTCGGATGTCCTGTATGCAACGCAGAAATGACAGGACAGTTGGTCTCTGGGTGACTACGGGGGTCGTAACAATTTAAACACTCACGAGAATGATACAGACTAACTTTAAACAGCAACTACTTTGGCGATGGGGAGGAGAAAGTGATGCCAGAGAGCAATCATTAGCTATGTTGGTGTTCAGATTAGTTTTGTTTTTTATGGAGAAAGAGGAAAAATGGAGAGAGAGGAAGCAAAATGATGGCAAAATAGTGATGTTCGTTACATCCAGGCAAAGCGTGCACCATATCTATTATATTATTTTTAATATTTGTGCATATTTGAAATATTCCATAATTAACAATAATTTTTAAAGTGATATAAGAATATTTCTCTATTCCCTAATGTCTGTCACTCTGAACTCTTACAGTTTATCTAATCTACTTGCATGTGAAAATCTTTGGGGAGAAAGAAGCATAAGCTGACTAAAAGCAGGATGTGATAGGATTCTTGCTCTCTAGGGAAATAATGTACAGTAGCTGATTCAGATGCATAGTCAACAGAGAGTCATCCAATTTTATTCATCAGCAGCAAATGGTGAAGATCAAATGCAACATTTAACACTCTGGGGCCATGTTGTGCAGTCATGACATTCCCTGGAGGTCTCCAGGTACATGAAACATAATGGCTCATGCTCACCCATAACTAATTTTCTCATCTCTACAAGATTGACCGGGAATATTTTTCACTGAGCAACTAATCAGAGTATAACTGTATGCAAATTAAAATATTCTAAATCATCTGAAAGAGATGTTTAAATGGATTAAATTTGTGTATTGAACCTTACACACTTCCTTTTCACCTCTCTGCACCTTCTAACCAAACACCCAGCCAATAGGAAATAGCAAATATTCTTTGATCAATTCAATAAAAAAACAATCAATAAGTAAATCCAAATATCTTACAGAGTTCTTTACACAGTTGAGAGTGAGAATGAATATTCTTTCTAATTTCTAATGATGAGGTTAGAGAATAAAGTTGATCATGCCAATTTGCTATTCATCTGCTTTTCTTTTTCCTCTATCATTTTTATAATGAAAACAAATTAGCCATTTGTTAAAAAGACTTGCTTGGGTGAGAAAATTAAGAGTGAACAAGATATGTGTTCATGCTTTACTAAAAAAAAAAATTAAGCCGAAGGCCAGACCAAAGTAGCAAGCTTAAGTGTCACAAGAAAGGTGCACATGACGTGAGAAATGTTGTCACAATAGTCTATCACAGGTAAGCCTATCTCCGCTAGTTCAGACATATTGCCTCTGACACATGCATTATTATCCAATGACAAAATAATGAAATGCTGATAAAGGGAGCTGAAGAGCTAGTACTTCTAGACTGATGAACACACAGCCCACTCAAGCCAAAAGTCAGAATACGTACTCCATCCCAGTCTCACACGCAAATCTCAGAATCCATACTCCATCCTGGTCTCACGCACAAGTCAGAATACGTACTCCATCCGAGTCTCACACGCAAATCTCAGAATCCATACTCCATCCTGGTCTCACGCACAAGTCAGAATACGTACTCCATCCGAGTCTCACACGCAAAAGTCACCATCTATACTCCCTCACAGTCTCACATGCCAAAGTGTACTTTCTTTTGCAGGTGTTAATTGAGAACCTGGATAAGATGGACACTTGCTAGAATATAGATGATTAAAATGCTAAATTATAATTAAAGATTTGCATGTACTTACTAAATATGTTAATTTCGAGATGGACAAAGACACTTCTATCTTTGGAAATTATCCAGTGAAGATGGTGCAACCTATGGCAACCTTTTATTTGAGTATACCTAAAGTTACCTTAGTAGGAGGCAAATGGACAGCAACGGCAAGAAGAGCATGGTCTCTATCTATGCATTAGACTTGCAGTGCTTTCGAGTCCATGGGCTACTTAGAATTTGTTTTAGGACCAAAGGACAAAAGAAGGTGTGAAATTGTTTACTTTTTATTTTAAACTTAAATTCATAAGATGGAGAGTCTAAGTCAAATAAACTATAAAATAGGTTTAGTCAAATAAGTAACGTATAGAGGAGACTTGACATGGGGCCGAGGAGTGGGATCAAATGCTAGCATCACATCCATGCTCCAAACAGGGTACACGCAAGAGGAGGCCAACACACCTGAGCGTGTATTCTACCTTTACCACTTAACACATCTGGACCCCTCCTCAGATACTTGCCAACACTGTTGCAAGGATCAAATAAAATGATAGGTAGGACAATGAGGGGTAAAGGTGAGGGAGTCAGGTAAAGGAGATATAGATCAATGTCGTTCCTTGTATTGAGGAATCCTAGTGGCACAGTGGGTTCAACTTTGGGCTACGAACTGCAAGGTCTGAAGTTCAAACCCAGCTGCTGAATGGAATTGAGTTGGTATCAATTTTATAGTAGTGATTTGTTGGGGGTTGCCTATACTACAGTATGCTTGTATCAACTGGATGTCTATTGCCTTAGGAAGGCATGACCAGGCGTCTGTCTATTAAAAACAGTGAATCTGACAAGCACTAGAAATTTCTCCCCTTTCCAAACATTTGATGCCCATCCTTTAGATAACTTTGCTAACTCAAAAATGTGAGCAAAATTCATTCATCTTTTACTTGACACATTACGGTGCTTCATGAAAATTACAACTGTACTTCTTTATTTATCCTTGATGAATGTCGGTCTATGGTGCACTCGAAGTCATTTTTCTCTGCCCCTTCTCTTTCTACATTCAGCAGAGCAAGGATCACACGGTCTGCCTTGACCCATGGAGGCTGTCGAGTATAGGAGTACTCCTTTTCACTTGTTGAATGATCTCGCACAGCTGGCACTGGGAATGGAAGTGGTTAATTGGTGGTGCTCCTTCAAGTGGCACGCGGGGCATGCATGTGCCAGATCATCCATGAGGCTGTCTGTCTTTGCGTTCCAGAAGCCTAAACCTCAGCAAAGAACGGAAAGAAGACATGTGTACCACCTTCAATTTGAGAAAACTTATGATAGGGGCAAAATTTCCTCTTTCTCTCCATAGCCACAGGTCCCAACCTTGGATCAGACAAAAATGCCCATACTAGACAGCAGATGCGATGGAAAAGACAGCAGAGGTGTGTAGACTTCGCAGTGTGTCAGGGCTGCGTCACCTCAGGCAGAGCTCTGGAAATAGTGAACCGAATCACTGCATTTGGGGTCCAAGAGCGAAGGAGGCCTATGTCTCGTTTCTCAGGAAGCTGCGAACGGTTGAGGCTAGGTAGGGAGCAGAGAAGGTGCAGCCCAGAGTTAGCAGGGAACATTCAACACATGTCCATTCCTTCCTCTCCTGTGGATGCTGTTGCTCTTAGTTGCTGCTCTCAAGTCCATGCCAACGCATGGTCCCTCTGAGAGTAGCAGAGCCACGTGTCTCCTGGTCTGGTGCCATTTGCACAATCGTTAGTATGCTCTGGTCAGTTGTTACAGCCACTGTGTATTCGGAGTGCCTGCTGGCCTAAGGGGATCATCAGCTGGCACTACGCTGGATGATACTCTGCTTCGATCAATAGCATTTTCATTGATTAATCTTTGGAAGTAGATTCCCAGGTCTTTGCCTGTCCTGCTCTAGAAGGGTCACTGGCACCTGTATGTCGTGCTAGTATTTGAAATGTATGTGGCGTAGCTTCCAATGTTATAACAACAAGGCAAGCCACTGCAGGACAACAAACTGATAAAGGGCGGTGACCTTACCTCTCAAACCTACATGATCAGAATTTTGAATGGACATTATGTATCTTCATCTAGGCCCTGGATCAGCAAAAATGTCTCTGTCAATGGGCCTAGCAGTAAATCTTTTCTATTTTTTTGGAGTACAGGATCTGTCACAGGTACTCTGTGACAGCAAGCAGGCAACACATAAACAAATGGATATGGTTGTGTCCCAACAAAACAGGCAATGAACTTGATGTGTCTGTAGACTGTGGTTTGTCAATCTCTGAAGGAGAGCACAGGAAAACAGCTAATACAGACCACTAAAATCTGGTAACTATGAGCTCAGATTGCAGCTCTAGGAATGGAAGTCCTAAACAAATTGAGGACGAGGATGAATGATTAAGTCATGATTCCTAACCTAGAAGACAGAAATATTAAGATATTACTGATGAAAATCGAGCAATCAGAAAAGATTTGGGGTCCAAAAGAATAGACTAGAAATAACTATCACCTTTATTACAAAGTGCCCTGGTGGCACTGCTATAAAGTCAGCAGTTCAAACCCACCAGCCACCCCAAGGGAGAAAGATGAGGCTATATGCTTCCTTAAAGATTCACAACCTCAGAATTCTGTCGAGTCACTATGAATGGGTATCAATGTCAATAGGCAGATTACAAACAGTCTAAGGTCCCTACACTCATACTAAGGTCCCTATACCCTTACTCATTGAGTCAATGCCAACTCAGAGCGACCCTATAGGACAAGGTAGAACTGCTGCTGAGTTTCTGAGTCGATCACTGCTAACCAGATTATAAAGCTCAATTTTCCTCCTGGAGAGAGGCTGGTGGTTTTGAACTGCCAACCTTGCTTGAAGATTTCAGCCCAACGTGTAATCACTATGCTACCAGTGAACTTAAGACAGGCCGCCCCACCCCCAAAACAAAGTAGATTTCAAAGACAGAGGAAGCACAGAGGAATGGCAGTTCCTCCAACTAGAGATTCAAGCTCCAACACTTCAGCTGTTTTCACAGTTACCTTACGATTTTAATGGAACAATAAAGGGAAGAGAAAATGGCACCACATCTGATATCCCATCCAATTCCTATTACAGTCCGACCCGTCACCACTGAACCCCATGTGCACAACACACAGTTTCCCAACATAGGGAGCTTGCCCAAACATTTCCAAACAGTCTTCCAAAGCAGAAACAAACATTTGGAGAGAAAATTGAGGAAAGGGATTTGCCATTAGATGATCACAGTACATCTGTTTTTTGAAAGCCATTGCCACACTGTTCCTATCAGCAGGCTATTGTGCTTCCCCTAAAATGCAATCAGCAAATCACGCCAAATGAGCCACCAGACTGAAGCAACACTCTCTTTGCTGGAAACTGGAGGAAAGTGTGTTCCCGGGTATTCTCCGCCCATGACTGCAACCCATAAATCACTGCTGAGGGTTGTGAAGCCCCTAGGAAGTGAAATTGAGTGCAGTCCCTACAGGATGTCCATTCCACAGAGGCATTTGTGATTGGCTTGCTGTAAAACTTGTTTCTTGCCATCTGTTCTGAATTTGTCACCCTTAGTTTGCATTACCTAAAACTGTAAACTAGATTGGCATTAAGCACGCAATTTAAGATTTTACTCCTGTCAATAAATTCCCTCGTAACTCCTCGTTCTGGCTTTATGTAGCTTCTGCCTGCTCTCCATCACTGACCTCTTTATGTAGCAACACTCCGGCTGCCTCTTCCTTCTCGGGTGTCTTCAACACTTCTTGACCTCCCCTTCACGCTGCCCTCTGCTTCTCCCACTCAGAAATGCAGTTCATCCCTGATGCCTTTCTCTACTGCTGCCGTCTTGTGATTTTCCTCATCTCTGATTTATTATAGTCCCACTAAGTGGGTAGTCTTTTGTACACAAATAACATGCATGTTATCAGGTACTTTTGGGTGATTTTGTCTATGTACAACGCTCCTCATGTTACTTTCATAAGCATGATCTACCAGAATTTTTTATATATTGATGAACTTCAATTTCATTATTTTTCCTTCTGCCCAGTGGAGTCAATGTTCATAACTCAGCTTGATGCTTGTTGATGTGGATGCTTGGTTTCCAACACCACACCCTCACCAGTCTGCCCTCCTAAAGCAGCCTTTCATTGCAGCAGGATTCCTTGTCAGTTCTAGAAACTGCTTTCTCTAGTGCAGGAGAAACGACTGTTGCTGCTCTCCCTGGAAACAGTCCTGCTAGGAGGGCGTTGGTCCAGGTAGGTGGTGTGCAGTCTGGAAAGGCCACTCGATTGTCTGACCTTATGGCTCGCATCCCAGTGTAGAACCTTCTACACCCCAGAGCACCCTGCTGAGTGAGAGAAGTCCATCTCTAAAGGGCAAATATTGTATGGATGAGGGCCTTATTATAAAAAGTCAATAAAAGGTGTTCCCACCCAAAGATACATCACTTGATGGTAATCAGAGTGCAAGGGAGAATGGGTGGGGCAGGCAGAGGTCACAGGCTAGAGGACAGACAAGTGTGAACATGGGTGATGGGGAAGGCAATCACAGAACACAAGAGGGAGGTTAGCAGAAAAATGATGGTGGCAGGAGACGATACTGACTGGCTTTCCCAAGTTAAATGCAGCAGAAGCAAATACTATTATATACACAATCATGCAATAGCAGCGATCTATGAGTACTTAGACACACACAGGTATGGGAGGGACAGTGAGAGTTGACCCACAAATATAGATCGGTTTAACAGAGGGTATTTGTGTATGCATATTTGTCTTGTTGTTAAAAATATATCCATGAATTTGGTAGAGCATACAGGGCCAAAGTTATGAAAATGCATTAGACATAACCACACACCTTGAGGAAACAAGTCACTGGACCTGGGGGATGGAGATCATTGTTTCAGGAGACACCAAGGTCAACTAGAATAATAACATAATTCAAAGAGACAATTTTCTGCATCCTACTTTAGTAAACAGTGAATAGGACCTTAAAAGCTTGTGAACAGGTATCTAAGGTATAAATATTGGTATCTTGACTGGAATAAAGAAGAATGATGACAATTGAAAGACAGATGGAAATGACTACTTCAATTGGCTAACGGATCATACAAAACTCAGTCTCCATAACCCTGAGACCAGGAAAACTAGATGGTGCCCAGCTCCTACTGCTAACTGCTCAGGAAAGGATCACCACATGAGAAGGTCTTATAAAGAGTGAGGAGGAGCCCTGGGACAGAGGGGTTACGCAGCAGGCAGTGCAAAGTTGGCAATTCAAAACCATCAACTGCTCCTCAGGAGAAAGATGGGGCTTTCTACTCCTACAGATTACTACTGTCTTGGAAACTTTGCGGGGCAGTTCTACTCTGTCCTCTAGGGTCCCTGTGAGTCCACAGTGAGTAAAGAGTGGGGTAAATGTGCAACCGAAGTCCAAATCACAAAAGGGATCTTGATGGCTGGTCAGATGGAGACTGATCGGACTCCCAAGCCCTAGTCTGTAGTCACGCTTTAGATCAGCCCCACCATTTGAAAAATGTACCTTTTTAAAATCAGAAGGACAGCTGTGATAGGTTAGGTTTCCTAAGGAAACAAAACCAGTGATACTCATATATGTGTAAGAAAGAAATTTATATCAAGGAAGTGACCCAGCCCAATTCAGTTCACGTCCATGGATCAGATGCTAGCTGGAGGCCCCTCCAGATGCACGCAGCTGCCAGTCAATGAAGCAGAAAGGTGAAGTGGCAAGCTGGAGGATCCCAGCCAATACGTGCAGAGTCCAGTAGATACAAGGTCAGCAGGCTCATGATTGGGTACCGAAAGCTCCTACCATCAACAGGCTGCATAGGCTGCTGGCCCTGAAGCCAAATGTAGAATTCAAGCTAACAGGAAGGGGAGGAATAAGAGATCAGTTCTTCATCAGGTCTCCTATAGATAGACCACACCCCCAAGGAGGCATCATTAGACTGGGGCCTGATTGACAGGTTGGACTCCACCCGTATCTTCTTAGGGATGCAGGTAGCTGACTGAGAAAGCTAACCATCACAGCAGTATTCACCGAAGGAGAAAGGGTTGGGAACGAAGAGAGTGGCAATGAAAACACTGGAGAGAAGTGCGAGAAGCAAGAGTCCATTGAAGAGATTGAAAGCAATGAGCTGAAACAAATTGTGTGTATTCACTGTAAAACTGATGATATGCTCTGTAAACCTTCATCGAGATGAAAATAAGTTTTTTTAAAGAAAGATCTCTTAATCAATAGATGACTTAATCTTACATAATGCAATTTCATTGTTAAGCCTATATTTCCTTTTTAAAAATAAAATGTATATGATTAACCCGCCTTAATCACTTAATATAATACAGGCATATTTGCATGGTCTTAAATGTTTATCAACAGTATTACTTTTCGTGGGTGTATAGAATTCCAGTCAATGAATGTACTAACATTTAGACAATATTCTAGCTTTCACTTCATACGTTCTTTTTGGCGACCTCTGTTTTTTATTGAACATGCCAAAAATTTGAATCAGGCTCAGAGCCAGAGTGAAAATACTCAGTTCACTGTCAGAGAATTATGAAAGTTCTAGAGACATTGTCTGTTCTGGGACAAAACCTCAAATGGAGAACCAGCCTCCAAATCTGAAGACACAAGTTAAGTACAGCTTCCTTATAGGATGGGGTGATTTTATATATATATGATATACCAAAAAAATTAAACAAACAACCTCACTCGCATTGAGTCAATTGTGACTCACAGATGAAGCTTCCTACTTCTGTAAAGAGTTACAGTCTCACAAAGGCAGGTCTACCCTGTCGTGTAGAGTCATTATGGGACACAAGCAAAATTTCTCCTTAGTCAGTGGGACAAATGTTTTAATCTTGACACCACCAATTATGAGGAACCTAAAAATGTCATGCAAAAGTAAGTAGGCAGGAGGGTTTTCTCAGGCACTTTTATGTATCATTTAATCATTAATTCGTAGTAGTGTATAACAAATAAGGATTTTGTTTTGTTCAAAAAATGGGTTAGTGTTGTGTTGATTTGGCTAAAGCCTGGCTTCCAGCTGTAGTTTCAATTCAGTTTGGCACCATATAGTTCTCAGTTGTCTGAAAATCAAGAAAGATTATGCTCACATTAATGCAAAAGCACTAGGAGGATAAGCCCAATTGTGCAGGTCACCTTTCTGTCACACCCTCTAACATCCCATGGCCTCAGCAAGTCACATGGTCAAGTACAAAGACATGACCAGAGGACAATCCTTCTCTCAGAAATGCTGGGGAGAATTGACGGAGGAAAAAAAAAGATCACCAGTAAATTGATCCTCCACTATCACCTGTGTGATATTCTTGCAAAAGATGGGTTTAATTTGAGTCTAATCATGAGGAAACAATGAGATAATTTCAGAATATGAAATATTCTACAAGACAATTGGCCAGTATTCTTAAGATGTTTTTTTTTTAAGTTGGCCAGAATTCTTTAAATATATTTTTAAAGTCTTTGAGATAAACGATAACACCCCAAGACAGAAAACAGATGGAAGCAGAACTTTTCTAGGTCGGTGATGGTGGTAGCGGTTGCCCTAGAACTGATCCTGGCTCAGGCTGCTCCTGCATATCAGAGCAGACCTAGGTTCCTAGAGTGTTCAGTGCTGTCACTTCTGATCACTAAACCCGTCTTCTCAGGCACCTCTGCTTGGGTTCAAACCACCAATACTTTGGTTAGTTGTTCAGTCCATGGACTAAACACAGAACCCAAAATTTGGTTGGAACCTGAGTTAGAAAAGGAATGGAGAAAAAAAGCTGTAAATGCTCTCTGAAGGTCAACTACAGAAATTTTAAAACAGAAAAAAAAACTACACGTGATTCTTGTTAAAGTCTTTATGTATAATAATGAGATGGGTAGTTGATATGATCACTCTTCCACTATTCTTAAGAGATAAATAACTTAAAAATTGGGGTGAAGTTGCATAATATCTGCAATATATTTTTATTGTTTATCAAAAATATATGTATTTATAGAAAGAGAGGAAGGTCAACAAAGGTAGCAAAATCTAAATAAAGATATATAGTTTTCCTTGTAGTATTTATTCTCTTGATGTCATTTCTATTTTTTTTTTTGTTCATGTAAAAAAGGAGAAAACAAGAAAGGCTGAATTAATTACCTGGAAAAAATTTAAATCTGAAGAAAAGGCAAGGCTATACAACTGAATTGAACACATCAGAGACTATCAGGATTATTTTTGCTAGAAGGCTGGTTGTCTGATCATTCCAATTTACCTGATATTGACTGTTATGTGCTCAAAAAGATAGAAACATTGAGGCATCATACAGTGCTTGGACAAACAATTGGAGCATACATTTAGTGGTAAGGTAAATTTGGTTTGTAGGCATAATTGATCATCATAAAGATAATGAAGTAATGAAAACAATACTCCCAGTGAGGACTGTGAAAGGGTCCCCTGGAGGTGTAATCAGCTACGCTCTCAGCAGCGATCTGCAAGGTTGGCAACATAAACCCTCCTGAGGAACACCTCAGAAGAAATGCCTGGTGAGCTACATCCTAAAGATCACAGACATTGACGTCCCACTCTGAAATCAATGGTGTTGCAAAGAGCCGGAGTTGACTCAAAACAGTTATTGGATTTTTGTGTGAAGATCTATGAATCTCAGTAAATGATGAAAACAGCTTTCAGAAAAAAGAAGAAAGAATTCTGCGAGTTGGGATCCCTTCACATCTCCTGGTAATTCTGAGGCAGGGTACACTGTGTAAGGTCAGACCTGAACCTCAAGCTGCCTTTTCTGGAAATACAATTTCCTCTGGATTTGTGAGTGCAGAGTTCTTGACGAAGTCTCTAAGTCTCAAAGCAGAATCTCTGCTCACATTTTTTTTTGTAAATAAGTTTTGGTACTGCTCATTAAGAACTTGATCCTTTACAAGGTTTAAATTCTCACTTTGCTTCTGATCTCAAAAGAATTCCTCTTGCGATGGGTCCTGGGTCTCTGTTTAGGGAGTAGCAGGTGCAAAGCAAGAGAGAACAAGAGCAAATGAGGACTTGGCAGTTATGCATATCCCTTGAGTGACTATTTTCTAATCTACATACAATAAATTCAGCAAGCGTTTTCTGTTCCAAGTTCTCTTTTGGGAACTGCAGTATGTCCTGATGAAGAATCTGCTCATTAATAGCAAGGGGAGTTTAGAGATTTTGTATTGCTTAATTCTCATTCTACAAAAAAAAAAGAAAAAGATATTCTAAATGAGGCCAGTGTCAAGGAGAGAATAAGGTTTAACTCAAGGAGTCACCATATTTTGGTTATTTAAGCTCTGGTAAAGAACTTGCTTTAAAATCATTCCATAGTACTTACTTAGCGTAACCTTTGGTTTCAGTGACACAAGAATTGTACAGCCAACTTCCAAGAAATATCAAAGTTATCAGAAACTTTCTTCTCTTCTAGAATCCCATTTTCCTTTTCCTGTCTTTCTTTATTCACTTATTAATTTATTGGATTATGTCCCAAATATTTTTATTACTTCCAGGCTGGCATTGATGTTGATTCAATAACCATGGGTTTCGAAAATATGTCAGCATTTTTTTCTCAAATGGGTACAATACCTCTCCCTCCCCCTCTCTCCTCAGCTCCCTCTCTCCCTCCAAGTCCTCCTGGGTGCAAGTAGGCTCTTCAGGACAAAGTCCACCTTAATCCCAAATGTCAGGATCTCAGGGTCATTGCCCCCATTTAGAGTGCACCAAAGCAATCTTGCATGGTATAGTAGGCACTTAACCAGGCACTATTGAACACTATCTAAGAAAGGCAAAGTCCTCCGGGAAAGGTTCAAAGGTCATGCCAAACCTTATACAAAGTTTCATGACTGTTTGAAGCAAAAACCCCAAACCAAACTCACTGCAAGAGTCGATGCTGCCTTCTGGTGACCCCGCAGGAGCAGGAAGAACTGCCCTGGGAGGCAATGAGGCTGTCACAGTTTAGCAGAGTAGAAACCCAGGGCTCCGTTGACAAATGGAAGAGGGGGAAATAGGCTTCTTTCTCCAGATCAGGAAGAGACCCAACATATCCCCACCACACTACCTCCACCAGCCTCTCCTGTATTTCATCAACAACTACAGCCAAAGGGATCCTGGTGAGGGAATGACATATAAAATAACCTGAAGAAAGATGTCATTGGGCTCAGCTGTTCTTCAATGGCAGATGAGGAGGGGCAAGTGGGTCACATCCACACATGTATTGCATTCATGAGTTAAGACTAGAACTCACAACCCAAATCCATAGCCCATCATCTCCTATTGGTTACAACTGTACTCATCCTTCATTACCTTCATGGAAAATATCTCCAAAGACATTTGGCATCAATCCATATGTGCACGAGTCTGACCCTCTATCTATACCCACCTGTTTTCAGTCCATAACAATTATTTCTTCACGTCTTTAACATTCTAACCATCTAGTTTTAAAAGGCTTCATTTAGATGGCTTGTATTTTTTTAATAAACCTCTGTTGCCCTCTACCTCTAAATCAAATAATCCTTACCGTATATATTCAACTATAATATCAGCCGAGGCACCTAATTTTACCACCTCTGCACAGGTCACAGCCCTGAATCTATGTGTGAGTATTCCCTGTGGTGTGGTAGTCTGCATTACCTCGTATCTTGCAAGAGCAAAGGGGGGAAAGAAGCCAAATATCAGCCGAGGCATCTAATTTTACTATAAAAACTGCATTTTAAATGTGCTGAAAAATTTAACTCATATGTGAGTATATATGGTGGGTATTTTTCTATGCAACATTAGTGTTTGCCCCTCCTTTAACACTATCAATGTTGTTGCTCTCTATTTAAATAAACAAGAGACAGATGCAGTAAAGTATTTTCCTTGTTTGTTCAGTTTTAGGAATACTTGAGATTTTGTGTTGTTGCTAAAATATTGTCACAGGTGGAGTGGTGTCCCTCAAAATTAGGTGTCACCTTTACTGATCTATGATAATCCGTGGTCTGGCTGATATATAATGATATGACCATTCCCAAGATGTGAGCTGATGTGCTCATCCCATCGCTTGTTAGGGGATTATGGAGAAGGGCAAAATCTCTGCAGAGGTCACAGCCCGGAATCTATGTGTGAAGAATTCCCTGTGGTGTGGTGGTCTGCATTACCTTGTACCCTGCAAGAGCAAAGGGGGGAAAGAAGCAAGCAGCGACATAAAGCATCTCCTTGTCACCAAGACAAAGAGATGAGAGCGCAACACATCTTTAGACCTGCAATGGCCTCACGGGTGTTGAAAAGGGACAAGAACCTCCCAATAGAGTGAGTCAAGAAATAAAGCTTATCCTAGAATTGATGATGCTGAATTTGAACTTCTGGCACCCTCAGATTTAAAGAAATCTGTTTAGTTAAAGAACTCTATATATAAACACTGGCACAGATAGGAACTGGAAATCCAGGGAACCCAGGACAGATGAATCCCTCAGAACCAGTGGTGAGAGTGGTGATATCGGGAGGGTGGAGGGAAGGTGAGGGAAAAAGGGGGAACAGATGACAAGGTCTACATATAGTCTCCTCCTGGGGGGACAGACAGTGGAGAAGTGGGTGAGGGACACGTCAGATGGTATAGGATATAATAAAATAATAATAATTTATAAATTATCCAGGATTCAGGGGGAGTGGGGAGTGGGGAGGGCGGGGGCGATGAGGAGCTGATACCAAGGGCTCAAGTAGAAGCAGGTGTTTTGAGAATGATGATGGCAACATATGTACTAATGTGCTGGACACAAATGATGTACGTATGGATTGTGAAAAGAGTTGTGTGAGCCCCTAATAAAATGCTTTTAAAAAGAAAGAAAGAAATCTATGTGTAGTATTTTTGCTATAGCAACACTGAAAAATAAGACACACTTTGATACCAGACTCATTGGGTACTGCTCTAACACACGTGGCAGAGGTTTACCGCCTGGGTAACGGGTCACTGTGAGAGAGTTAGCAAGCCTAACAGTCCGTGGTGAAGAGCAAGCACGGATGTCACCTGGAGGACTCAGATTAAACCGTCTCATCTTCGTATGAAAGCTGGACGGGAAATAAAGAAACTCATAGGAGACTTGATGTATTTGAATTAGTGTCTGGGGGCAATAATGGGAGTCTACTGGAGTGCCAGAGAACACTCATCTGGAGCAAGTACAGCCAGAGTGTTCTTTAGAAGTGAGGATGGCAAGACTTCGTCTCACATACTTGGGTCATGTTCTCAGGAGAGACCAGTCCTGGAAAAAGACGGTGTGCTTGCTAAAGCAGACAGTCATAGGGAAAAGGAAAGACCCTCAAGGAGAGGGATTGATGCAGTGTCTTCAACCAGGACAACCGTTGTGAGGACGGTGTCAGCTCAGGCAGTGTTTCATATTGCAATGCCTCCGGTGGTTATGGGAAGGAACTGACTCCAAGGCACGTAACAAAGACAACAAAGATAAAAGCTTAGAAGACCTGGGAGAGACTGGTGGTGGAACCCTGGGCACCTAAGGAACCTCTCGTGCATGAGGAGTGAGGAGGGCTGCAACCCTAGAGACCATGCAGATGGTGAGAAGTGGCAGCAGAAACATGGAAGCCGTAGTACCAGCCGAACAGCACGATCCAACTTGGGAGTCAAGCCAGACCAAGAGATTTCCTACCAGAGTAAGGGGCATCCTGGCACTGGCCAATAGAGCCAGGCCTATCCTATTCATGGAAGGAGAGAGTTGAGTCCCTCAGGGAAAGTGGAGAGTCTCTGGCATTCATCAGAAGAGCTCGAATTTTAGAATCTTTGTCTAGTCAGAGCAAAGGAGGGACTGGTCAAAAAGGAAGCGGAAGCCAAAGACACAAGAATCAAGGAAAGCAGAGCTTCCTCTCAAAGAGTGAACACAGGAGTCATGGTGTCTCAAAAGGTGGAATCGGGGCCTACTAGGTCTCAAAGGGTGGGGTCCACACCCTTTGAGTTTCCAAAGAGTCACATTGTCACCAATTTAATTCCGGAATGTCAATTTGCCACTCAAAATGGCAAGAGTATGTGGCAGGATTCACTGCCCAGAGATGAGGAGCATGGGGTGAGGGGGCATATCCAAAGTGCCAAAGAATAGGCCTGCCAGGACAAAGGGAGCAGGGCACCACGTGACAGCACAAAGAGAATGAAGTTGTCCAAGGACAAGGCAGAAAAGTTGCCACCTGTAGAGACTAAACTGGAACTCAGGGTTGAGGAGTGCCCACTCAGAATCCTGCAATCATGGCCAACACCCAGACTCTGGAAGGCAGGGTCATGGTCCAGGTGATGTCAAAGAACAAAACGTCCTTCCAAGCCTTTAAGGTGAATGTAAAATTTCTGGTGCATTTTGGACTTGAATAATGCCCATTTTTCCTTCTCTCTACTCTCATTTCTGCCATGTTTGAAGGCAAATGCCTATCGTGTGGCCATTTTACCAGTACCCTTTGGAAGCAGATGATTTGATTTCTAGTTTTACAAATGAAGAGAAATTTTTCCTCAGGCATGAATTCTGAATTGTAGTTAACTTGAGAATTGGGGGATGATATGATAAGTAAAAGTATTTTGCATGCAGAAAGTCATAAACACTGGGGGACAAAGGGGAGAATGTCCTGAATGAATTGGGTGCCCCCCAAATTTGTGTCAACTTGTCTGGGTCATGCTTCCCAGTGGTATGGTAGTTACCGTATATACTCAAGTGTAAGCAGACTGGAATATCAGCCAAGGCACCTAATTTTACCACACAAACTGCGTTTAAAAATGTGCTGAAAAACTCGACTTGCGCATGAGTATATACAGTATATAATGATATAATCATCCTCTACGACCTGGTCTGATATCATCAGCCAATCATTTATACATAGATTAGGATGAGATGGAAACATGGGGCTCAATGGTGAAGCCCTCAGATGATAACCTGATTGGCAGTTTGAAACCACCAGCAGTTTCATGGTGGGGTGGAGGGGGGAGTGGGACTTACAGGATTTACAGCCTTGGAAAGTGTGTATTCTGTCCTATAGGATCACTGTGAGTAGGAATCAACTAAATGAATCTGAGGGTAAGTGAGTAAAAATAAATTTTATAAAGGCAAAGAGATTATCATGGTATGACTGCTTTCTTGAAAATTTTACCACACAGGATGCCAAAATGAAAACTGAATTAAAATACGCAGAACTTTAAATTCTGCTAATTAGTTGCAGCATCACATGTTTTTACAATATCTATTCTTAATATATCAAATGTACTACAGTTCATAAAACTGCAGCATACACTTGGCTCAGCGAGGACTTATTATTTAGACCCTGGGTCCTGATGAAAGCACTGCAGATCATTAAAGCCATAGTTGTTTTGCATCTCCAAAAAAGTAACTATGCAGGCGAAAGAGGACAAAGGGGTGTTTCCAAAACAAAAGAATCTCTCAGTAAAAATGACTTTCGAAAATTATAGGAGAAACATTCCACTTTCGTGCACAGACAATGGGATGCTGATTTGGAAAATATAAGTGTATGAAAGGACAATGACAGATTAAAACTCATTAAAATTAAATCAACTCATTGTGTATCCTTAGCTAAAAGGAAAATGATTCTTTTGTAAAGAAAAAAAAATGCCTGCTCCTTTTTTCCCCTTTATATGCCATGGTCCAGCAAGACACTTTCTGGGTATTTTAATGTCTATTCGTATTCCTACAGCGTTGTAGTCACCAGAAAATGAAAAGGAAATGCCAAGGCACATAGTCATCCAGGACATAGGAGAAACTTTGCCGAAGAAACTTTGACCATCAGCCTCTGGGCTGAAACAAAAAGCCGACAATACTGTCATCCGGTCTCCGTGGGGGTTTTGTGTAGAATTCTAATTAACCAGCGCTCATTTTCTTTTCAGATATTGGAAAAACAATCTGACTGCGACTCCTAAGGAGTTTGGGAGGAAAATATGAATTTATATGTGGCATACATTATAAGGGGTTCCCTGCAGATTCTTCAGAAGACCATCGGAAGCTCGGTTTAAACACTTCTTTCTGGCTAGAAATTGAAATGCCATTCATCAGAAATCGAAAGCTCTAGAAAATACTGGCTTCAAAAACGGAAATATGAGTAGCATTTTGGTGTCTTGGGGTTGACAAGAGCAAAGTTTCGATGATCAATGTTTACGGCACACATCCCTTTGCAAGTCCCTATTCGATGATATCCCCTCCTGGCTGATCCACTCCAGGAAGGACGTGATAGTGTTGGATTGTTCATCTCTGAACCCCTGGAGTTAGCACAGTGGTGACCACGCAGCAGGAGTCTGTAATTACTTGTTTATTATTTTCTTCCCACTGACTTCTTCCTAACGGTTGTTGTCTGGATTCTCTAGAGGAACAAATCCGGGAAAGGAGATGAATACATATATGAAGGTGAGTAAACAATACTGCCACTAAATCATAGAGGCTTTTTGTTGAACAAAACGATAAAAATAAGAATCTCTTGCTCCTTGGGATCACCCACACCTAGATCGGTACATGTCTAAAGTGGTGTTTTCAGCTACCTGACACTTCTCACAAGTCCCCGGGGCTAGATCACTCGTGCCAAGTCAAAATAGCCATCTGGACAGCTTCAATCTCAAATCTTGTTCCTTGAGAGTCAGGAGCAAAACCAGAGGCTAAAGGGACAAAATCAGAGATCTGTAGGATAAATAGAGCAAGAACTCTCCACACAATTCTCTTAGGACAACCCTTGCTTCCCTCAAAGAAAAAGTAGGTGAGTTTTCATGATGGGAAGAAATTCCTCAGCACAATGTCCTTGGCCTTTTTCACACAAATAGAGTTTTCCATTAAAACAAAACAAAATTTCTTCCTGATAAACTTCATGAACATCTTGTGTCTTTCAAGAAGATCTATCAACATTAACCTTTTTGAATTGCTGAACACACTCATCATAACTTTCTCATAATATATCGATGCTATCATATGATCCATAAGGTTTTTGGTGGCTGATTTCTCAGATGGGGAAAGCCTAATCCTTCTTTGTAGTCTATTCTTAGTCTGGAACAACTATTGAAACCTGTTAACTTTGGATGACCCTGCTGGTATTTGGTATATGAGTATATAGCTTTCAGCATTACAGAAACACATAAGCCACCTGTGTTAGTCTGGGTTGACTAGAGAAACAAATACATAAACACTCATATGTGTATAAAAAAGAGCTTTATATACAAGAGCAATTGAATATTGAGAAAACATCCCAGCCCAGTCCAGATCAAGTCCATAAGTCTGATATTAGCCCATATGTCCAATACCAATCTAGAAATTCCTCTTCAAACTAATGCAGCACATGCAATGACGCCAAATGCAGGAAGATCACAGGCCAGTGAGTGGAAAGTCTTGTGGATCCAGTGGCGGCAGAGGCATCTTAAGTGCTGCCAGGGATCTCCATATGGTTCCTTCAGCTCCAGGGCTCTAGCATAGCTCCATGTGTCTTGTCAACAAGCATATCTCACAGGGAGTGCATCTGTCTCCTGCCTCCAGCAGCTATTTCTCTCCTTATTGGCTCCAAATGAGGTCATCAAGCTGGGACCTGATTGGCAGGCTAAATTCCACCTCTTCCCTCTTAATTCTGGAAGTGACAACAGATTATGTAACTACCACACCACCACAGTACTAAAACGTAACAGATAGTGGTGGTGACTGGAGGAAGGTTTATTAACAACTGTCAATATGCAGATGACACAGCCTTTCTTGTTGAAAGTGAGGAGGACTTGAAGCACTTGCTGATAAAGATCACAGATTGTAGCCTTTAGGATGGATTTCAACTCAACGTAAAGAAAACCCAAATCCTCACAACAGGACCAATATCAGGATAAATGGAGAAAAGATTGAAGTAGCCAAGGATTCTGTCTTGCTTGGATCCACAATCAGTGTTCATGGAAACAGAATTCAAGAGATCAAATGATGCACCATATTGGGTAAAGCTTATGCACAGAACCTCTTCAAAATGCTGAAAGCAAAGAGGTTACTTTGAGGACTAAGGTAAGCCTCCGCCAATCTGTAATATTTTCAATGTCTGCATATGCATGTGAAAATTGGATATTTAATAAGGAAGACCAAAGAAGAATCATACATTCACATTATGGTGCTAGCAAGGAATATTGGAAGTATCCAGACTGCCAAAAGAACAAACAAATCTGTCTTGGATAAAGCCAGCATTATCGTTGGAGGGAAGATGGCAAGACTTAGACTCTTAGACAGGTTGTCAAGTGCGATAAATCCCTAGAGGACACCTTGCTCAGTAAAGCAGACTGGTAGTGACAAAGAGGAAGGCCCTCATCAAGAAGGATTTACACAGTTGCTACAATCATGGTCTCAAACATAAGAACAGTGGTGAGAATGGCGCAGGACTGGGCAATGTTTCATTCTGCTGTGCAGTCAGAACCAACTCAGGGGAACTTAACCACAACAACCACCTTCTGAGCTGACCTCTGTGCCTTGAACTTAACTAGGCCACTAGATCCCCTTGGCTGGCACTCTCCTGAGGGGACCTTCTTTAGAAAGACACACTAATGAAATGGATAGAAGTGTATTACTGAAACAACATGTCTAAAGAGACATGCTTCAAAATGTTTGGTTTGGAATAATCCTGTGCATGTGAAAAGTAGAAGCCTAGCAGCAATATTTTTTATTTACCCTCATGTTTACAGAGATTCCCTTCAAGAAAATTGTGTACATAAGTCTGAAGAATTGACTAATGAAATTGTGCACGCTGACAAGAACCTAATTTGTCAGTCAGAGACAGACTTCCGGTTCCTGTGGCTGTAGGGCTTGACAAACCCACATCTACAGATCAAGCATCAGGGTGAAAAAATCGTCAGACTTTCATCCTGAGAACGAAAGGTCAGCTGATGGCACGCTTTGCCGGTCTTCCGGAACATTCATCTATACACTGGAGGTAGACCACATCCCCCAGGAAACCCCTCTTTCAACGGATTGGCTCTTCACATCAGATCACAAAATGGTGAATGATTACATAGTGTCTGTCAAACCACTGAGAATCATAGCCCAGCCAAATGGGCATGTCACCTTAACCATCATACTAGGATAAGAAGTGGGTGAATGAACAAGATCAGCCACATGGCCACAGAGAACAAGGAGAACTTCTGACAGAGGAGCAGAATGAGAATGCAGAAAAGCAATGTCTGTTTTTCTGCTCCCGCTGCCAACACTTTTCTCAGGAAAAGAATTTGATGTGAAGAGCAGCAACAGTGACATAAGCTGAGAGTACTTACAGGTAAATTCGCCAGGTGGTTTCCTTTGATCTTAAATAAAGCATCACATTTGTGTGATCTGGTCCAGGATTCAATAGCCTGCCAGGAATTCTATGCATTGCTTACAAATAGTTTTGAAAGGAAAAAAAAAATTGTAAGCAATCCCTCAATGCAAAGCTGGGCATCAAGATTCTGTGCTTATTGTTTAATCACATGTCGGTAAGTTGTAAGCTGATGTAGTCACCAATTAAATTTAGAAAGCAGTGCAGATGCACACGTGTATGGAGAAATTCGTGCAATTCAAAAGCCAACATAGCATATATGTCTGGGTTTTCAGCACCTGTTCATTTAGAAAACATCTGTGGCATGTTTGGCAACCAACATGGGCAAAACACAAGAACCCTGTAGACCCCCAGGCAGACTGTGGTTGCTTTCTGCCTCTGAATTATTCTGAGCCGCTATCTTGATGTCAATATGCATTCTCTAGCTTGGGTAATTATTCCACTAGGCTGCATAAAGTCTGTTTTCACTTGGGATACAATTACCATAGGTAATTGTGTGTAGGCAAATATCTGCCCTTCCATTGGGTAGTCACCACATCACCATGTTCCAAGGCACCAAACTCCCATTACAGGGAGACATTTGACATGTCATCCTAAAGAGAATTAGAACACTTGGGTTGTTGTTGTTGTTGTTTTAATGTATAAACACCTCAAATGTTCATGAGAGACTTTTGTGCTTGTCAATATCTCTACCACAGCAACCTTGGAATTAGAATCGACAGGAACACAGGGTGCCCTAAGAACACGGTGAAATATGGAGCTGACTCTCTGCAGTCTTAGCAGGAAGATAACTGCAAATAGGTCCAAGCTCTCTACGCTGTTTTCATGAGGTTCTGTCACACTGTAATGAAAGCAATTCAAGTGCATGAGCCTGAAATAGTCACAATGGAGTGATGGTGTACAGAGCATTCAAAGCAAGGGGTGTTCAGCGTAACTCAGACAAAGCAATTCAAGGCACAGTGTGGAATTGAGAGGCCGTCAGAGCTCACTTGTCAGCACCGATCGGAGCAACAACATTATCAATTTTATTTATCTAGTGGTCTCTTAATCCAGCTGCTGTAAATGTGCCTTATGTAATCCAAATAACACAGTGACAGATGTTTAAGTCTTTTAAAATAAAAACCAAGGTAAAATTAATACACATGGTGCATGTACCCCCGAAGTCCAAATTTGCTACAGAGCTTGGTGGTAACACAAAGAAAACAAAGTATGAACAAAGGTTCTATGTTGTTCAGAATAGGCACAACAGGTCCTAATTAACAGTCCTATAGCTGCTGCTTGAAACCAAGTCAATTCCAAATCACAGCAGCTCTAGATAACAGGGTAGATCCTCCCTCTTCAAATGGTTTGGGCTGTCATCTTTAGGAGAGCAGATTTCAGGCCTTCTCCCAGGGAGTCAGTTGCTGGTGAGTTTGGATGCTCAGTCTCCAGATTGGCTAATCATAACAGCATCAGGATTTTCTGAGAAACAAAACTATAGCTCAACGTGGATGGCTGGGGTGTAGAACTGTACACTGGGATTTGTAATCTCCACTCGATTTTCTTTCCAAAATAGTTTGAAGTTTTCAGCTATGCTGACAATAGCGGTGTCTCCTTAGTGTATGCATTCGCTTGTGCTGCACTGCCATTCCGTTGACACCCCTCCCGGTGACAGCACAGCACACACAGCACGATGAACTGCTGCCCCTTCTGCCATTATCCCCATCGTCAGCTGCTGATAGGATATTTGTGATCCATACTTATTTTCATAAATAGATTACCCATCCTTTGTCCCCACTTTGTCTTCGCCTGGACCTCCATTGAAACTTATTCAACATCACAGCACAACATAAACCTTCAATGATGAGGTTAGCACTCCAATGTGTCCCTGACCATGGCACCTGAACTACCCAGTTATATGTTAAAAATCAATTTGTTCACCCACCACTTTTTACAATTAGAGAAACACTAAAATATATGAATATTGCCCAGAAAATAATGCCGATTCCATAAAGTTCCTGTTTCCATGCATGTATATGTGTGTGACTATGGGACTGGGCAATATACATTATATTTCCTACTGTGGGTCAAGGTAAAAAAACGTTTTGAAAGCCCTGCAGCTGGTGCAGTAAAGTCTTGATTAGCTTTCATTGATCACCCTCAGGAAGGCTGGCATGAAAAACCCACGGCATGGAGAGAAGGGCGTGTGAGGCCGGGGCTCCTGTGCTTTTCCGGTGAGGAAGGATGCCATACGGAGCCGAAGCAAGTTCCCTGGAGGACCCGAGTGAGGCTGGAGCACCGCAGCAAGTCTCTGAAGATAATTATCTTCAACTGCTCTCTTGCTATTACTTTTGATGATGAATTTTAATTAGTCATATTGAAATTCGAGGATAATAGATATTACAATTATCTTTAAATTACAATTTGAGCACTAATACTGACACCAGGCATGCTGTCAGCACATGCCTCAGGCTCCCAATTTAGGGAACCTGGGTCTGTGGGGCTTCTGAATCTGTCTCCCAGGCACAGTGCCTGGCTCGCCGCCCACCAGCGGGCACCGCTCAGTGGAGACCCTGACAACTGTCTCATGTGCCCCTTTGCCTTGCTTCTATGGAACAATAGCGAGCTAGGTTTTTTCTTTGTTCCTTTCTTTCTCCTAAACTCTGAGGGATTTTTTTTGGTCCCAGTTTCTACTCCAGAACATTTGTTACTTTTGTCCACGTTGACTGACATTTCCGCAGTCTCAACATGACTGTGATACTTATTTTCTGGTCCTGGGCCGCAGCCTGCCCTTGTGACTGGTACTCCTTTGGAGGCCTTGGTCAATAGACTATGCAGATGAGGCTAGCTGTGGACTGCTATGCAATAAGGGACTGTGGCCTTCCAGAAGGAAGCTGGTCAGTGTGTGGCCCCCGGTGGGGGCAGCCATCCCTCAGAATTGACAGGGAGTTGAATACAGAAAAGAAGGAACAAGAAGCACAAAGAATAATGGAGAGAGGAGAAGCAGGCAGAACGGAAGCAAGGAATCTCCTCAAAGAGCTGCAGGGTGGTCAAAGGCTATAACACTAAAGACAGGAAGAAGCCAGAGAGGGGCCTGGTGGCAGAGCCAGTGGCAGCAGACTGCACAACCAAGAGGAGCCTGCCCTGAGGCTATGGAGAGGACACCCACGGGGTCTAGAGGAGGCGAGAGAACTGAAGGGAGACTCTGCCTGCACACTTCCTGCTCTAACTCATGCGTTGTAGCCGGCTCCTGCTCATGCAACGTTAAACTCTCTTGCTTAATAAACCACTTATCTGCAAAGTCTGGCCCCTGAGCTTTTTGAGCCCTTGCACTAGATTATCGAGCCCAGAAGGGAAGAATGCAATGGGATAGTCGGTGTTAGATGTGGTTCTAACAAAAAGGTGGGGGAGGGGGCGCTTGGAGAGGATAGGTTTTTCTGACTTCTGTCACATGGGCCTCACTCTTGGGCTGATCGTGATGTGCATTATCCACTCCGAAGTTCGGCAAGGTCTCACACTGATGAACCCCTGAATTCTATAATCCTTTAAAGATTAACAGGAAATGGTGTGGGACCCAGGCAAGGGTCATGCTTCACCAGTTCTCTAGAAGGCTACGGTAGCTTTCATGTTGAGGTGATGGCTCAGAAGGCAGGCAATTGGTCTTTGACATCTGGGTCACCTGTGGGGGACATGCTCAGCTGAATTCTAGGCTAAAGCAGAGTAGGAGGAAAGGTGTAGTGATCTGCTTGTGAAATTGAGCTGATGAAAACACTACCTATCACAACTGACCCTAGTCTGCAGGAATGGCAGGAGATGAGCCCCCAGGTTAGAATGCACACCAGACCGGTCACGACCCCAGGTTCAGACACAACTGCGATCATGAAGGTGGTGCAGGATCGGGACAAGGGTCTTTCTGTTTTACAAGAGGAACTAACAACAACAACATTTTTAATTCATCATTTAGCTTACCAAGCATAGTAGATCACTTTCAACCACATATGAACACACTAAGCAGACAACAGATCCCTAGAGTATGATGTGAGTAAGAATTACCCCCGGACTATCTCTGGGCCGAGTTGGCATGGTGACCAGTAGAGTAGTTGGGACAGCACACACGAAGACATCTCAATGGTCCATGCACCACATGCCTCCCATCTCCAAATGCTGACTGCAGGGACACTGCAATCCCTGGTATGGAGTTCTGCTGATGCAATACTTGAACTGCTAACCAAACATCACATGGTTCCAATATGCCCAGTGGTTCCACGGGAGAAACATCTGACAACCTGCCCCATTTAAGTTGACAACCTGGGAAACCCTATGGGGTGGCCCTCGACTGGACAACAAGTAACAGAAGCAAGAAGTATTTTCTGTGGTCCCTGGGGTGGAGAGGGGTGGTAGAGGGGGGTGACCCCTTAAATATTTGACTATTAGCTGGAAAGTTGTCTATTTGAACCTAGCTAGAGGTGGCTCAGACAACAAGCCTGGTGATCTGTTTCTAAAGCACCCCACCATTGAAAGCTCCGTGTGCACCTCCACGCTGCGCACACGGAGCCCATGAGTCAGAATTGACTGGACGACAACCACCAGCATGATTCACGGTCACGAACAGTGAAAAATCTGCATCGTCTAAAGGGTCCCTCCTTTACACACTGGGCCGCTACCCACATGGGATGGATTGCAGAACAATTGTATTATGCGGCATTGTATTGTGTGGTTTCTTTTCTCCCTAGGACTGGTCAGTGAAAAAGAAGGAGCAGCCTGGGGAAGGCTATAACTGTGTTTAAAAAAAAGAGTTTCACAATTGCTACTCAACACAATTTTTTAAAAAATGAAGTAAGCATCTGTAGTAATTAAGTCAACTTGTCAAAACTTTTAGGTGTTTCTAAAATGTTTGATAGATGGTCAGCCTTCCATTCCCTCCCGGATTTGCAAGGTGGAAAGGGGGTAAACTGCCATCTGAACAGCTACGTGATATCTACATTTCAAAAATGGTCTTTCATTTTGCCTCATTTTCCTTAGATCCCTGTTTATGCCCAAGATCTCTGTGAAGTGGAAAACAGCTCACTCTGGAGGAAATCCTTTTCAAACCAAACAGAATTCAAAATCAGGGGTCAGAGTTGGCCGCACCATGTGTTGTCAGTTAGAATGAAAATGTGTGGTTAAGTTTCAGAGCACGGCTTGATGATTAAAATACTGTTTGTGGTGTCTTCTCTGAGAAATTAGACAATGGCTTCTTCCTCTCACTCACATCGTCAAGGAAGCCTATAAAAAGCTAAGTCACCAGTGCTCTGAGGAGTCCCTCTCATGTCCTCCAAGTCCCGCATGAAGAGTGGACACGCATCGGTGGAAACTGCTACATCCCATCACCTGGGGTGGTTGCTGTTGGCTGCTGTCAAGTTGGCTCTGATGCACGGTGACCACACCGGCACAGACAATGGACGGACCTGTGTCTTGTCCTGTACCATCCTGGTGATCTCTTGCAGATGGCACCACGATGATTCATAAAGTAATCTCTGATTTTCAGAAGTTGATCACTAGGTTTCTCTTCCTAGCCTGCCTTTGTGGGAAGTCCCACTGGAACCAGTTCAGCCTCCACTGACAGACCCCCATTGACTGCACCTGTAACAGCGACTGGGACTGACACCTAGAGCTCCCTCCTGGAAGGTGAGACTTCTGCCACTGAATCAGGAAGTCTTCTGGCAAAGTTAAGAAGCGCACTATTCTAGGACCTGCATGCGGGGCAAGGGGAAACAAGCGGAAGCCCACAGGATGGGGCGTGCAACCTCATGGGCAGAGAGGACATGTGTACAGTGCACATACTGGCAGCTAAAGGGGCTGCACTTTATCTTAGATGAGCACTCCATTTCTCCCAATCCACGACCTTGGAATCAAGGATAATCAGGAAGCAGTACACAGGCATAAAACGGGTGCTGAAAGAAGGAAGGCTAACTGGTCCTGAGCGAAGGATTGTGAATGAATAAACGATTTGGGTGGGTCCGCAGGCATGATGCAGGGGACCTCTGAAGACATGCACCGGGGAGTTGGAGGAGAGAGCCGGAGACGAGCGGAGAGGAGCACAGAACATGTACAGACACAGTGAGAACATGCCTGACCAACTGGGAGAAAGCCAAAAAAAAAAAAAAGCGCGAGAAAATGGAAACTCATTGTTTTCTTAAGATGTCATTAAACTTAATAAGACTACAACAAGAGCCCAAACAGAAATAATGAATAATAACAACAAAATAAAACACAAGTGGACATAAATCAGGAGTAAGAAACAAGAAA
>NW_022103908.1:33027877-33029950 GCF_000313985.2 Echinops telfairi
ATACATTTGGTTAAGGAAACACCATATTGATGTACATAGTGGTTGTTCAAGTCTACAATTCCCCCCATCCAGCAATGTGTGCGCATTCCAATCTCTCCACATGCTCTCCAGTATTTATTATTTTCTTTTGTTTCATTATAATTTTGCTAAGAGTGATAATGTGCAGTGGTACTGCATTGTTTTTTAATTTGTATCTCTCTTATGGTTAGTGAATGTGGGCATTTCTCCATATGGTTGTTGGATTCCTCTATGTCGTCGTTAGTAAATTTTCTATTAATGTCTTATGCTCATTTATATTGGGTTATTTGTAACTTTTTTATTAGTGTGTTGTAATTTTTTTATAGGTTTTTATCTAATATATCAGTGCTAAATATTTTTCCCCAACCTGTAGGTTGTCTTTTTATTTGGTCTCTGATAGTGTGGTTATCTTTTATTATGTTAGTGGTGCATTTATGCCTTTTATTAGGTCCCTTAAATTTGTCCTCAATTTTTCAATGACGGTGACTAGGGTCTTAGGGTTTATATTTAAGTCTTTAATTCATCCTGATTTTTTTATTCTTGCATGATGTAAGGAATGATTCCTGCTTCATTCTTTTGCAGGTGGAGAGCCAATTTTCCCTGCACTGTTTATTAAAAAGGCTATCTCTTCCCCCATTGAATGTGGTTTAGTCCTTTATCAAAGATCAGGTATCTGTAGGCATTTGCGTGTGTTTCTGGGTTCTCCATTCTAATCCACTAGTCTTCATGTCTATTATTGTTGTCGTATCAAACTGTTTTGATTATCGTGGGCTATATAATAGGTTTTAATATCTAGGAGCAAAACGTTTACTACTTTATTTTTGTTATTTAACAATGTTTTGTTTATCCTGCATTAATTTCCTTTCCATGTGTATTTGGTGATTAGCTTTTTTCTGTTTCTTTGAAGAATTCTGCTGGGATTTGGATTGTAATTACAATGAATTTATTAAGTGTTTTTAGTAATATTCATATTTTCACTATATTTAGTCTTCCTTTTGAGGTAAATGTAACATTCTTCCATTTGTGTACATTGAAATTCTAAATCTTTAAAGGAGTGGAAAGCTTCATTTGGTGAGCTTAAAGCACCAACCTATTGGCTAGCTACCCAACGACTAACCCATAGTGCCCCAGAACATAGAGAACTGAATCTACTTGGGTGAGAGAAGAAGTTCTCATACAAGGTTCCACATCATACACACATAGGTATATTCCAAACAAACTGTTTAAATATGTCTTTATGACCGGCAAATAGCTGCTCATACATTCTCTCAATAATACGTGTCTCAGTCTCATTAGGGGGCTTTTCAAAAACATCCAATCAAAATAGTGATTTCCAAGGAGGTCTGCTGGGCCAGTTCAATGAAAGCAGAGAGCTCAAAGCAGAAGATTATGGTGGCTGCTCTGGGGGGATCCCAAAGGGGTAATCTTGATAGATTTTTCTTGAAAAAAACATGATAATCTCAGGGGGTTATTAGGAAAAAGCTTCCAGGAAATTGAAAACTGCATTAGTGAGTACAAAGGCCAGAAAAGTTGCGTGGATTTTTTTTTCTATCACAAAGTGCAATTGCATACTTTCTGAGGGTGCCACCGGCTGTGATGAGAGGATTTTGCTGAGAAACTTCACCCGTCCGCTTTGCAGGCGGAATCTTGCCCTTCCGGGTTTCTTTTGGTTTCTAAACGCAAAGAAGATAAAAAAGGAACACAGTTTGAACTTCAAGGATGCCCAAACTAATATTTTGACGTGGCATAATTGAAGAGGTCAGAACTACCTGGGGAATAGTTACAGAAATGGAAAACCATTTTCAGAAACGTATAGATCTAGATGGAGGTTATGTCCCCAAATGATAGCTTCACGTTTTCTTATTTTATAAATGTTTCTATAGTTTTGTAGTAATACTTTTTGACTTACCCTTATATATGGAATTTTGTAAATGTTATAGAAAAACTACAAGAATATCTCATGGGCATATATTAACAGGACATATATGAAATCATGGTATAAAGAACTGCATCACCAGGTGGAACTATAAAGCTGAGCCCCAGGAAAAAAGTGCA
>NW_022103908.1:33031158-33044245 GCF_000313985.2 Echinops telfairi
CCTGTGCACAACAGAATGCAACACTGCCCTGCCCTGCGCCATCCTCATACCTGTTCCCACGCCTGGGCCTGTTGCTGAAGTCTCTGTGTCCATCCGTCTCTTTGAGGGTCTTCCTCTTTTCCACTGCCCATCCATTTTATCAAGCATGATGTCCTTCTCTGGGGACTGGTTTCTCCAGACAATTGTCCACAGTATGTAAGGCGGTCTTGGCATCCTGGCCTCAAAGGAGCACTCTGGCCTTACTTCTTCCAAGACAGAGCAGTTTGTCCTTTTATCAGTCAGTCCACAGCACTTTCAATACTGGTCTTCAGCACCACAATGCAAATGCATCAATCCTTCTTCTTGGGTCCTCTTTCTTCAATGTCCAACTTTCACATCCCTATGAAGAAGTTGAAAATATCATGGCTTGGGTGAGACTCACCTTTGACCTCAAATTAGCATCCTTGATTTTCAATATTTTGAAGAGGTTTTGTGTACCAGATTGGTCTAATACAATATGTCTTTTTAATCTCTTGACTGATGCTATCATGAGGATTGATTGTAGATCCAAGCAATGCCAAACCATAGACAACTTCTTTTCTCCATTTATCATGATTGGTCCAGTTGTGAGGACTTTGGTCTTCTTTACTTTGAGTTATAATCCATACTTAAGGCTACAATCCTTGATCTTCATTAGTAACTGCTTCAAGTCCTCCTCATTTTCAGCAAACAAGGTTGTGTCATCTGTATATGACAGGTTGCTAATAAGCTTTCCTCCAATCCTGATGCCACATTCTTCTTCATATACTCCAAATTCTCTGGTTATTTGCTCAGCATGCAGATTGAATAAGTATAATGAGAGGAGTCAATCCTGATGAACACCTTTCCTGATTTTAAACCATGTAGCATTCCCTTGTTCTGTTTGCATAAGTTTCTCTTGATCAGTGTACAAGTTCTGCAGGAGACCAATAAAGTGTTCTTGAATTCCCATACTTGTCATGGTCATCCAAAGTTGGTTATGATCCACACAGTTTGAAAACCTTTACATAGTCAATAGAACACAAGTAAACATCGTTCTAGTATTCTTTGCTTTGAGTCAAGATCCATCGGACATCAGCAATGATAAGCCTTGTTCCACATCCTCTTTGGAATCTGGCCTAAACCTCTGGCAGTTCCCTATCAATGCACTTCTTCAATTGTTGCTGGATAGTCTTCAGCAAAATCTTATGGGCACCTGCTATCAATGATATTGTTCTGTAATTAGAGCATTCTATTGGGTCATCTTTCTTTGAAATGGTAACAAATATGCATCTCTTACACTCAGTTGGCCAAGTAGCTGGGTGGAATATTAAAGACCAAAGAGAGAGAAACGTGAGAGCCAGGACTCTGAGAGAAGCCTGCCTAAGGTTTCATCAACCTGAACCATTGGTCATGGAGTTGATTTTGGCTCATGGCAGCCTCTATGGACGTCCAAGTAGAACCTTGCTCAGGAGGGTTTTCAATGACTGATTTTAAAGAAGTCAATCACGCTGAGTTTAACCCTAGCAACCCTAGCAACCTCTGGGTAGTTTCATACCTGCATTGTTTTCTGGTTAGCAGTCAAGCACATACACCTTTTGCTTGAGAATATTAATGTCATCTTGGCCAGCTATTTTCCTGAACACCAAAGAGTGGAAAGATATCCAGGATGAAAGGACTTAGATCAAATTCAACGTAGTCAAAGAAAACAATTAAGGCAGCTCAATTTACCTGAAGTCAAGCAAGTCTTGGGTTTTTGCACTAACAATCCCAAGACCTATTCCAGTCAATTCTGACTCATAATGTCCTTACATGTGGATTTTTTTAAACCCTCATAACAGCTGGGAGTTTGAACTTCCTTTCAGTTAACATCAAATGCTTACTGGACAACACCACCAGGGTACCCGTGCTTCACCAAACCAAAAAACCAGACTCACTGCCATCGACTCCATTCTGACTCAGAGCAACCCCACAAGACAAAGGAGAACTGCCCCTGTGAATGCTTGAAATGGTCATTCTTTACGGGAGCAGAAAGCTGACCTTGTGGCTAGCAGCTCAATTCAAAATCACTACACCACGAGGGCTGCACAGCAGTATTTAATTCTGGAAGTCAATGGAACAACCCCTATCACTTATAGAATGGTTCCCTGAGAACAGTGCAGTCAGTCAAATGGTTCATACTGAGGCAACATGCAAGCATTCTGAAATAAAAAAGAACTCCCGAGAATGAAGGTTTTCTAATCCCTTTTCAAAGAGAAGAGCAAAGAAATAATGTAAAATGAGTGAAAAAAAATTTAAATGACAATAAAATCCAACCAACCAAGTGATAAATTAAAAAGAAAACTCGGTAATGGAAAAGTCATGGTAAAAGGACTGGTGCTGAGCGTGGTTTCCATTTAAATAGAGCACGCATGATGATTAACAGAGGGAACTGTGTTCGCAGAACAAAATGTTATGCTACATTGCTGACAAAGAAAAATAATTGGACACAAAACTCAGAAGATAGAAAAAGAGAAGGCAAAGTGGGAAGAAATAGAAAAGGTCCTTAGCACCTCATCTTTCCTAGCAGGTTGCCTATCAATATTGCTTAAAACTGAAATATATAATTAAAAAAATAATGACTCTAATCTTGTAAAAGTCTTTATATCATTAGGGGGATGACATAACAATTACTATTTCTTATTGATGAAAAAACAAAGTAATGTCTTGAATTTCATGCCAGCTTCTTTTTCTTCTATTAAATTTAAATCAAATTCAATGTATTTTTACAGGTAGAATCTGATCCCATTATTTCAAAATTATTTTCCATTTATCCATCCAATTATCTGTCAAGGAAAAATGAGGACAGAATAATGTTCACCAAATTATTTTTAGATGGCAGAAATTACGGCGATTTTTTTGTTTTGTTTTCCTCTTTTTACTTCACGCAATTGTATTTTGTGAGAGGCCAATTTATGAAGATTGGTTCCTGCCCATCAACGCTCATTTTTCTTTTCTGTTCTCTTGCAGCTGGTATTACCATGTGATTAAGTGCTCATCGGTGGAATATGAGTAGAAATAATGACCTTGACTTGACCTTTGACTTCATGGTTTCTCCTTCCTGCTGGAGAACCAAGACCTACTTAGAAAGAATTTGTTGAAGATGACACAGGTGGGCCATCTTCTAACTGCTCAACAGCTAGGCATGGTCACCTTGGTGTTAGGACATGAGTGAAAAACAAAGATTGTATTCTCTAAGTTGTGTTATTTTGGGTTTCTGCAGACCAATTACCATGGACTCAATTCCTACCCAGAACTTTCCTGTGTGTTACAGAGGAGAACTGGGCACCATAGGGTTTTCTTGATTGTACACTTTACAAACACAGATCACCCAACATTTCTCATGTGGTTGGGTGTAAAAGGTCAACTATTAGCTTAGTATTGCGTACAAGTCCCTTACACCACCCAAGGATCTTATAAAGCAACCTTTTAAAACTAAAGATAAAAACTGAATGTGCTTGACACAATGGATGGATGGATGGACTGTGATAAGAGTTGTATGAGCCCCTACAAAATGATTAAAAAACAAAACAACTGGAATTCTGGATGGTGCAAAGAGTCAAGGAACTCGGCTGCTCACCCAGTAATTGTCAATTCAATCAACTCCAAAGGATCTTAGAAGGAAGACCTAGTGATCTTTGAGGAAGCTTTAAAATGTGTGTCAAAGATATGAAATTCTAAGATAATGCATTTTTAATAAACTTTTTGAAGCTCCTTCGTGTATCTGAAACATCAGCTACTGAAAACCCCGAGGATGGCAGTCCCAATCTGATGCCTGAGTGTTCCAGGAGTCAAAGTAACTCAGGGGTGACTGAAAAAACATATAGTGTACTACAAAAACTTACTCTCATATTTATAATATAAGCATGCATCACTTGATGGTTTAAAAAGTCTTAAATGAATAATCTAATGATAGAGTCAAGCTAATCTAAAAATTACACAAATTGTAAGAGAAACTCCCCAGCCCAGGGCATAAGCCACCAATTCTTACTAATCTAGAAAAGTTACAAAAACAAACCTGGCATTTGAAGATGATAATGCTTCCTGACAGCCTTGTGGATTTTAACATTTGAATTTGAATTTAACTTTGAGACTTGTTTTGCTTGTTTTAGAAATAAAGCCTCTCTTTTGATGGTGCAGATTATCCAAAAGAGTAAGTTTTTTTCTTAAGGCAAAAATATATTGTTCTTTAATAATAATAGTATTCTTGCTAGCCAACCATCCATTCCACTTGTTCTAAATGTATTGGATGAATTTAGACCAAACTGTGTTCTGGAAACACTGTTTCATAGAATGTTTAAAAAGTAATTTTGAACTCAAAACTTTTGTTGCATAGATTGATTGAATTATGTAGTTCTATAAAGACAGACTGGAAAGATGACCAAGACACCTATGATTGTGTTTGAGGCATGTAATAAAAGTTTGCAACTTGATATCAGTATATAAGGTGATTGAAGGCCTATGAAATCATTTGGAACATTATTACCACTGACAATCATCCCGGAGGCTAAATATTAATAGGAACAAATCTTCTAACAACTGGAAGAGGCCTCCAGAGACCATTTGGTCCAGGCTTTTCTAAGTAAGGTATCAAATAGTTTGCTTAAACTTTTTAATTAAGCTGCAAGATGACAGGTTTCCAGATTTTATTTATTACCGCGGAGATAAATGGTTTTCACATAATCACTGAGGAGAGGAACGTGGGAGGTTAAAATAAAAACTCATTTAGTTCCCTTCACACATCTGCCCCTGGAAAATCCTTTCTGAACTCAAAAAAGTTTTTTTTAATTTTTTCTATTTTATGAAAGAACAAATTGGAATGTGAAAGGCATGAGAATCCTCAATGTCTGGCTCATTTCCTCTGAAGAAATAAAAATCTTTCAAAGATGTGTTTATAAGTATAGCAGCCAGACACAAACACTAATCTCTTAGTCCACAGATACCCAATTTCCATTATAATGCATTTAGATCTCAGTAAACTAGAGTGTTTTCAGAAACCAGGCCAGTCAAAGATGTCTGAAGCAAAGCTGCCCGATTCTTTCCCTAGGTTAGCTTTCTGCCAATTAGCTGTTATTTCTAGGGAGTACTCAGCCCGCTCAAAGATAACCATTTCACTCTCTTTATTCTTGACTGTCTTATTAATTTTGACATTTTTCCTTTTATACATTAAGGTAGCAATACCAGCACTATCAAATTCATCAACTAGAAAAAGATAGTTCGAACTTGAAATCTAATTAATTTTTCATGTTCATTATCTTTCAAGAGTGTTTCTTGCAAAAGGCATTATCAGCTCCTCTTTTCTTGATAATTGATGGCAGTTCTTACCCAACCTTTTCCATTTTCTAATAGGTGAGGGAAGACCTTGAGGGCTTATACTTACCCTTCTTCCCAACGACTTTGTACAGGATTGGTATTAAATATGTCATTTTAGATGCATAATGTGTTACCAAAATCAGATCCATTAGAATGAGAAACTCATTAAGGGTAAGGTTAAAGAATTTGCCCAAGTACAATGTTATTACAGGAAGAGTGGGGTTATGAATGCGAGGCAGGGCAATGCACAATGTCTTCGAGAAATCATATAAAACAAGTACATCATTTTAGTGGGAAAATTGCAAATAACATAGTGAAGATTTTGAAACACTGAATTCCAATTTGGTGTAGTTTTCTTCCCTGATGGGAAAAAATCATGGTAGGAGAACGAAGGAAGTGAATGAGTGAGAGAGTGAAAGGGTGAGCGAGTGAGTCTGTGAGTGTCTCGTGGGCATGCTTGTGTTAGAAAAGCAAAGGGACAGACTCTCTCATGTACTCAAAGCTCCTGGGTAGAATGCATGAATCAGCTAAGCGTCTAAGAGAAATCAACTCTAAGCTAGTATTTCATATCATCAATTTGCAACCATTCCTAAAACCTGATGAGGAAATAATATAAGTGAAAAAAAGGAGCACTGACAGCTTGCCATTGGCATTGGCAAATCATTCCCTAGAACATACCAAAGTTTTTAAAAATTAAAAAGCAAAGTACAGGAGTAATTCTGTTGCCACCGCCGAGTCAATTCCAAGTCATGGGGGCCTGGTCTGTTCAAGAAGAGACCCGCTCGATAGGATTTTCTCAGAGTCGTTCTATGGAGAGCAACTTTCCAGGTCTGTTTTCCATAGACTGCTAGGTGGATTTGAGCTGCCAATCTTTAGGGTGGTAGTCAAGTACAAACTGTTTGCCACATAGGGATCTTTTTTCCTTTGGGATCTTCACTCACTCATTCACTGTCATTGAGCCTATTCCTACTGATAACAGCCATATAAAATAGAGTAGAATTTCCATTGTAGGTGCGCAAGTCAGTATGTCTTTATGGGAATAAAAAGCCTCATCTTTTTTTCCTCAGAGCAGTCGGTAGCTTCAAATTGCTGACCTTATAGTTAGCAGTAAGCCAGCGGTCCCTACAGAGTACACATGTCTACTCCTTATGATGGAGGGACATCTGAAACGATCAGAAGATTTCCTGCAACCGGTCTCAGGAGGTTTGTCCTGACACCAGAATGCTACAAATTACGGGAGGACAATACTAACTTCTTCATTAAAAGAAGATGAACATTTCTTTATCAGGACAGAAGGGAGTAAAAGAGGGTGAAATCAGCTGAAATGAATGGAATCCTACTCACTGGCTGAGTTGGTCTTTCGGTACGTTTCCTCTGTCAGAAAGCAGGAAAAATGACCTATCAGATGAAATCATTGCTTCTCAAATAGGAGCTTATGATATGGCTTTTCTTCTTCAGAGTTGTGGCTATTTGAATGCTCCCCAAACTATTAGTCCAGATCACTCACATTTCTGAGAGTCAGAAGGGAAGAGAACGCTTAAATCCCACCTCCCAATAAGGCTTCTTCAAACCTCCACTTGCCTCGGAGTCTCTCTCCCCTCTCACTGGTTTCTCATGGGCTGTGGCGTTCCTCCTTCAGAGGCCGATCCCCTTCCTCTCTCCATGTTTCTGCCCGAGTTGACTTCTCAGCAACGGCAGCGTGTGCTCTCATGCTTAGAATCAATACAACAGAGTAACGGATGGAAGCCATAGCATAATGCTTGGACTTTTCTCTGAGCAACTCTAGCAAGTTCATTAACTAGGATCGAAACCACATACCCAGCTTCATTAGGCCCATGTCCATTCTCCTGAACCACCCAGCTCCAAAGACCTTGAAATGCCATTTGGAGGATTCTTATGAACACATACTTATGGTTTTCTGCTGGGGCATTCATTTAAACTGTTAAGAATATTAAAGGGAGGGAACAGGAAAGTGGCTGAAATGAGAATATTCAAAAAATGAAAACAAGAAATAACAAAATGTGATCTTTTTACCTGCATTAATCCAAGTGGCACCTCTGAAACCAGTGAAGGAGACTAGGATGTTGGCTGTTGACTGGAGAATGGAGATGATAAAGTTACCATTGGATGATCCACAGCTTCAAGCCGTAAGGACACACACACACACACACACACACACACACACACACACACACCATGTTCCCAGCAGGGAACACTGCTTTTTAAGGTTGATTAAGAACACAATTTCCATGCTTTCTGAAATTATAGGTTTGTTTGTTTGTTCAGATCTAAACTCTAGCTACTTACATCTCAATACTTTTTTCTCTATCATAGAAAGGATAAAATGTTAGCAAAATTTGGAAGCGGTTGAAAGGTGAGCTGTTTTATGGAATGAATAAGCTAACACCCCCGTGCTCCCCTGCGCCGCCCCTGAGCCAGGGCTGCAGTGCTGTACAATTTGAAGAGAGAATAGAATAAGCCTCATCTCCAGCTGATGAGTCTTCAATTGCCTTCTGAATAAATTCAATCATGACACCGGTGTCTTTTCTATTTAGTCCTCAATTAGACACACAATGCTTAAATGATCACCTTTTCTTAGGAATATGTAGACTTCCTCCCTATACTGTTTTTGCTCCACGTTTTGTTGATAATGTCTTCAAGAGAGCTCAAATTTTTCTGTCCTACAAAAGTGGTTCGGCTTGCCTGCTCATTATAATCATTAAGCATTTATGAAGCACTTTAGACTTATTTACTAGAACTCATGATATCCTCATAAGATAGGTTGGTATAACGGTGTTCTTATAAATGAGGAAATGGAGGTTAAGTAACTTAGCCAAGGTCACATAGATAATTTGGATGAAAGATTCAAAGTCCCTGACTTCCCATTTAGCACACAAGTGAAAATCCTTAAGTGGTGTAAAAAATTATTTGCTCCAAAACGTTATACTTTAACTGCTACTGGACAGAAGTAACAAGAGATACAGACTTTTTTGTCGTTGTTGCTCTACCATGTGATTGACAGCATCGTGTTGTTATGTTAGGACTAATGTCCACAAATAAAAACAAACATCTTGCCCTTTTCTTCTGGGTTTCATAACTATAGCATCCTTGAGTAGTGCGAATGATTAAGCTAATCTGAAAGCTGAAGGTTCAAGTCCACACAACAGTGAATAAAAGAAGCCTTGTGGAGTTCCTCCCCACAAACAGCCATTAAAAACCTTATGGAGCACAGGGCACCTCTGATGTGCCGGCTCACTATGAGTCTGTGTAGACTCAGTCGTAGCTCTCTTTGTTGTTTTATTTAGGTTTCACTGTGTTACAGCTCTAGCTCCAAGACATCTGTCTGCATGCAAGGCGGTATGGAAGGGAGAAAGTGTGACCAGCCTTCTTGTTCCCCATCAAGAAGTTGCTAGTCAAAAACTTGCCCAGAAAATCATAACTACAATTCCGCATATAGGCCTTTGGCAAGGGAAAGGACTAATGTGAACATGCAGCTTTCTATTGTCTGTAATGGAAGACAATAATAAAATGAAGCAGCTTGAGAAGAACTATTGTTCCAGTCAACCAGCGCTGTCTGCCACATTTGTTGGCAGAATGTTCTGTTAAATATTCATTTGCTGAGTACTCGTGGTTCTATGACATGCTAGCAATTATTAACATAACAGTGGAAGCCAGCTTTGAAAATGTAAGAAAAAAAATGGAATTTCAAGTTGAGAAAATTTCATCTAATTCACTTAATTTTGTAGAAGGAGAGGAATTATACAAAGGTGGCTATAACTTGGTTTGGGTGGCCTAAATTCATGGCCCCGTTTATTGTCATTTAAGGAAATAGTCCTTGAAAACTGATAGTCATGTATAAGTAACCACACATTCTCTAGCTTCCAAGCCTCTCCCTTCCTTGTGCCAATCACCAAGAGAAGAATCCCTTCCACCCTCCTTACTATATATTTATGTCCCATCTACTGTTAAGGTTTAATTCAATACCCCGCCCCCTTCCACATGGGCTCTTCATTCCCATGCCTCATGGTCCAATCATTTACTTGGCATGCCATACACTAGACTAGGTCTTAAAGACTCATGGTCAGTAATCTGAGTTTCTTTCCACATGTGTGTCACATTCCCAAGGAGTGTACAGACTCTTCTGCTGGTATCCTCACAGTCTATAACAGCAGTTAAACAACTATTGTCACCATTCGTTTGTGGGTTTGTCATATTGTGGTGGTTTGCATGTTGCTATGGAATACTGCGAGCTATGCTATTAGGATTTCACATACTATCAGGGTCAATCATGGTAGACAGACTTGAGCAGAACTTCCACAGCCAAAAGGACTAGAGGGAAACCCCCACTGCAACCAAGCCCTCTGCCTTCAAGTCACTGCGACCCTATAAAGGGTTTCTGAGGCTGTATATCTTCAGGGGAACCGATAACCTCGACTTTCTCCCTCAAAACAGTTGGTAGGCTTGAACCTCACACTTGTGGTTAGTAGTACAACATTTGCCTGCCAGTTTCCCCCAGGAAGAAAGCTCTGGTAATTTCTAAACATTAGTCATTGTGAATCTTATGGATCACTACAGAATGCTGTCTGGTATAGTTCTAGAAGATACTATGAGACCTGACAATGTTTCACTCTGCTATGCATAGGGTTAAGGTCACCAAGAGTTAGCAAAACTCAACAGCAGCTAACAGCACTGTTTATTGAATGTGAAGGTGCCAGTTAACTGATCCACACATTTCATTTAATTCTTAAAACAAACCTATGAGGTCATTTATATTATCCTGCCCATTTAATAAGTGGGGTCATTGAAGTCTAGAGAGGTTAACAACTCAAAGACACATGTAGAATGCAAATTCAGTAGCTCTCAACCACTAGGCTTTTAATCACACTTCCTTAAAGGAGATCGATGCAAGGATAGATGAATAGTTGGGGAAGGAGAAAGTCAGACAGACAGGTAGGTAACAGGGAAAGAGATTTTGCCATGAAGCTAATGAAAATTAAGCTTAAAAACCACCCTCCCATCCTTCTGGGAGCAGAAGGATCCACCTCTCTTCCACGGAGTGGCTGGTGGGTCCTAACTGTCAACTTCTTGTGAACAACCCAATATTTAATCCACTAGGTGACCAAGGCTCCTACCCCAGGGACAATTTCAAATAGTTGAGATATACTAGTAAGAGAGACTAGTCTCTGGATAAGAACAATATCACACTTGGTAATGCAGAGGGTCAGTGAAAAAGAGGACCTTGGCCAAGATAGCTTGACACAATGGCTGCAACAATAGGCTCAGACAGCATAACAATGGTGAAGGTGGGTTGGAACTGGGCCATGCGTTTCATTGCGTTGTACCTGGGGTGCTATGAGTCTGCGTTGACTCAGTGAATGGCACCTAAGAGCAACAGAGGTTAAGTAGAACTGACGATTCATTTGGTGTGGATTTCAACTCAGCTCACCACCTGCTATCCAGTCGATTCTGACTTACCGCAAACCTGGAGGGCATGGCAGACTACACTGCTGGCTTTTCGAGATTGTAACTCTTTTCAGGAATAGAAAGCCTCATTTCGCTCTTGTGGAGTGGCTGGTGGTTTCCAATTGCTGATCTTGTGGCCAGCCACCCAACACATAGCCCCTACCCTGCCAGGGCTCCTATTGGTTTGGATTTAGTAGATTCTATTTGGTAATGTGCAGTCGCTTCCACAAATGGTTATTATTCTTCATCCTGGTACAGCAACGGCTCTTAGGAAGATTCCTACTGCTCTTCATGTCTCTACTGTTACAATCTATAATGTGAACTAGATCCCATCACCACCCAGAAAGACCCTCCCGTGCTGGATCCAAATGTATGTTGGCAGCTGAGGGGAAGAAAAGTTTAAAACGTATGAAGGCAGAAGCAGAAGTTCCCCATTAATCAGATATGGAAGGTTGTAAGCAGGGAATGTGCTCAATGCCTAGGCAAAATGGGATTGGCTTCCTCTCAAGCATATTCTCGTGAATGCAAGAAATATCGCAAGCAGCAAATATGTCTAGGAGTGAAGTCAGGTGAGTTATGTCTTCCTGTCTTGAAGAACTCTGATGTAGTAGTGGTTTGCTCATTGGTCCGCTAACTACAAGGACAGTAGTTAGAAACAACCAGTCGCTCTGCAGGAAAAATGTGGGGTTATCTCCGCCCATAAAGAGTTACAGCCTTAGAAACCCTAGAGATCAGTTCTACTCTGTCCAGGAGAGTGTCAGGAGCTAGATTTGACTCACTGAAGTTAGTTTTGGGTTCATGTGGCTTAGCATGGCCTTGTCAAAACATCTAGGGGAAGTGGACAAGAAAACCAACCCTAAAGAGATAATAAGTGTTCAAGATAAAAAGGATATATTTTCATATATGTGTATATGTATGTGCGAAATAGGCATGCATGTACCTATATATACATACCTCACAGTGGCACCAACTGTGTGTATATAAATCAGTATTATAATATCATTACCATATATACATGTGATGGAAGTCCAAGTGAGCCAAAAATGTAGTGGGAAAAAAAGCTCTAGATGTGTGTCACAGGATAAACTAACCAGGACACTTAGTTATGTGATGATTGTGGTATTTTTATTGTAATTCACAATTATATTCATTTTAACTAAATACTGATTTTGCATTCTTCTTTTTAAAGGGGTCACAAATATTTCATAAACAGCAAGATTCCTCATAACCTGATCCTAATTCAAAAGGAAGATAAGATATAATGAGCATATAAGCATTTTCTGAAACCGTAAGCAACATTAAACATGTATACACCTTTATCAGCTCCAACAGCAAAGGAGTGAACCAGGATGGTGAGAAAACATCACGCCCACCTTTCCCCTTCAAGACAATCGTGGTGGAGACTTCCGTCTGAAGCCTCTGGCAGAATTCCTAGTCCTGTAGGTCTTCTGTGGAGAAACTCGATAGGAATGAGTTGGGGACACAGTATTTGTTAATTTGACAAATAGAAAATACTCAATATTTGTCCATCCACAACTTTGTGTGCAGATCAAGCATACCAAGTAATGACAAGCACAGGACAAACAAAAAAATCATTCAGCCAGCAAAAGAAGGCATCAGTTTCTGACGCAGAGACAATGCAGGCAGAAGATGAATGTTCCCAGCGAGATAAAGTTGTATCAATTATAAGAGCAGAGACAAATGTGTGGAAATCAGAAACAAATGACAACAAGAAGAGGGTAAGCAAGGCAGGATAAGAACAATTAATGACAAGAGGCTAATAATGACTGTTGTTATTAGCTGCCTTTGAGCTGGCCGCGACAATTGATGGCCCCATGCACAGCAGAACTAAAGTGAAAAGGAGAAAGGTGAAGATAATGGGAAAGTCAAAGGAGGGCAATAAGGCTAGAATAGCAGGAAAGAAATCCGTATCCCTTGTGGAGAAGCAGGAAGGGTCTCACATAGACTAGCTAGATCCCTAGTTCCATCCATAGTTCGAATGGTCATCACATCGTCACCACGCTCTTTGCTCGGCTTTCTTCAGAGGCTCAGGGCTCTGTAGAGAAGTGTGTTTATAAAGTGGGACTTTCGGCTGAGTCTAGAAGCTACCAAAAGTTGTCTAGTAGAAGACAAGGTCAAAAGAAAGAACACAACTGGGAATCAGACATCCGCCAACTTTTTTTTTTAATCATTTTATTAGGGTCTCATACAACTCTTATCACAATCCATGCATACATCAATTGTGTAAGGCGCATTTGTACATTCATTGCCCTCA
>NW_022103908.1:33045772-33067027 GCF_000313985.2 Echinops telfairi
CTTAATACTAAACCTATAAATATAGGCACATAGATCTATTTCCCCATCATCATATAAATATATTTGCATATGTACATGTCTTTATCTAAACCTCTATAAATGCCCTTTACCAACTTTTTCTAGACTTTCCAGCATGATAAGAACAATACTAATCATGTTATCAGAAGGTTCTCTGGTGTCCCAGTGAGTTAAGCATTGAGCCGCTAACCACAAGGTTGAAGGTTCAAACCTAATCACTACTACCCCAGAGAAAGACGCTTGTGCTCATTAGGAGCTTGGAAATCTGGGAGTATTTATACTCTGTCCTGCAGGGTCACTATGAGTCTGAACTGACTCGGTTTGGTTTTGAGTTTTTGTGTGATTGAGGAGGTATCTTGGGCCAGATACTGAACAAACACTTGGCAAACATAAGCACATTGAATGGACATAACAACAATGTGGTAGGCATATAAGTATGATTTCCCATTCACAAGCTTAGACAACTCAGGCTTAGAAAAGTAAAAAAAAAAGATGTTCAAGATCACAAGGCTAGTAACTGGTGATATTTTTAGGCTAGTCTTTCTGAATAAAAAAATCCATGTTCCTTAAAATCCCATCATAATAATAGTACACTTGCTAGTCAAGAGCAACAACAAAAAATTCCTCAAAATCGAACTCATCTATGAAACTCTCAACCTTAACTTTTGACTTTGGTGATTTAAAGCGAAGGATGCCATCTCTTCATTTTCCACCTTTCACATCCGTGCACACGCATCTCCATCTACCTAGCAGGCATCCCATGCCCCTGCCTCCTCAAGTAGACACATTATAGGCAGCCAATCCTCAATCTGTTTTCCTTTGGGCTTCGCCTTACAAAGAAACTTTCTGATCTTTGTATCCATCTCTTAAAATGGTGCTGGAGTGAAAAACTAGATTAGCTTGTGATCAGATTTTATATCCCATCCCCAGAGTGACATGAGCTTGGGTTTCATGTCCAGACACTCTGCATATCCCAGCATTCCTTTGGAACCCATGCACCAAGTTCTTCACCACAGCCATCTCCTATGCCTGCAGACATGAGGCAATGGGGCTGTTGTTTAAATCTCAGCATCTTGCCAGTTTAGTGCATTTATGCAGTTATAAAAACTAGCTAAGGCACTAATCTCCATTAGGAATTAATGGCCCACAAAATGTCTTCCCACCTGAAATGTGATTGAATCCGAAGCCACTAGATTCCTCTTTACCCTTTTATACATTAAAATATCCAAAGCTGACATACTCTCATTCTTACCATACAAAATGTAGGTGATTTCCCAAGGAGAAAATATTTATAATCCACAGAAATTTTTACTTTAGAAGCAATGTAACAAACCTATCCACATTAGAAAGCCTTGAAACAGAGAGTTCTGCTCTAACATTCTGGTAAGTCCTAACCTGGAAACGACTGATTGCCATTTAGAATATGTTTACTATTGCCGTCAATAGTGAAGCCTCTGGGTGATGCGAACGGTTAGCAGGTTGGACCTTCAAGCCCACCACATGTACCTCCGGGGTAAAGCCCGCTGATCTATATCCCCAAAATCAGACTCTGAAAACCCCATGGAGCACAGCTGGATTCTGATATACATGGAGTTTCCACAAGTCAGAATCCACTGGACACTAATTGGTAGGTAGACAGATAGTAAATGATGAATGTATAACGTAACACGTGACTGATGAATAGCAAGTCCCATGTAATAGCGAACACTAATATTGACCTCACAACACGCCTGTCAGTTGGTTGTACTGTGATGTGTCTGTGATGCTGAATTGATGCCACTGGTATTTCAAATACCAGGAGGATCACCCAAGGTGGAAAGGTTTCAGTGGAGCTTCCAGACTAGGAAGAGATTATGAAGAAGAAACAGCATGTCCTTCCTGAGGGATTATCTACTGGAAATCATATGAATTTCAACAGAATACTGTAATATTTAGGCCCAGAAGGTGAGCTCTTCAGATTGGAAGGCACCCAGAGGTGAACGAAGAAAGAACTACTTCCTCAAAGGGGAGTTGATCATATTGACACAGATAAGACAAAGCTTCCAGAATGTTCAGTTACTCTTGGGGTATGGCTCAAATTGAGAAGAAACAGTTGTAAATATCCATTTTCTTATTTCAGTGTGAAATGAACAATGTATAGACCTAGGGAACTTGGACATCATCAGAAATGAAGTGGAGCGCTTCAGGAGGGTTATCCTAGAAACTCACTGCCATCGAGGCAATTCTCACTCTGAATGGCCTTATAGGACAGGATCGAGAAAGGCTGATAGCAAGCTCTAGTAAACAGATGAAACCACCTTGCTTGCTGAGAGTGAAGAGGAATTTGAAGCACTTGTTGCTAAAGACTTCAGTCTTCAATGTGGATTATAATTCAATGTTAAGAACATCAAAATCCATACAACTGGATCAAGAGACAACATCATGATAAAGAGAGAAAAGATGGAAATTGTCAAGAGTTTTATCTTTCTTGGATCCAAAAGCAATGCCCATGGAAGTAGCAGTCAAGAGATCAAATGTTTCATTGCATTGGGTAATTCTGCTTCATAAAATCTCTTTAAAATTTTGAAGAACAATGAGGTTACTTTGAGGACTAATTCATGCATAGAATATACACACATACATAGTATATTAATTAGCCTCATGTGAATATAAAAGTTGGACATGGACAAAGGAAGGCAAAAAGGAATGGATATATTTGGATTATGGTGCTGGTAAGGAAAACTGAAAGTATCACAGATGGTCCGCAGAGCAAACTAATCCGTCTTGAAGAAAGTACAGCCACAATGCTACTTAGCGGTGAAGACGATGAGACTTTTTCTTATATACTTCGGATATGTTATCAGGAGGGACTAGTCCCTAGAAAAGGACATCATATTTAATAAAATAGAAGCACAGTGGAAAAGAAGACGATTTTCAAAGAAATTAATTGACACAGTGGCTTCAATAAAGGCTCAAACTTAGCAGTCACTGGGAGGAGGGTGTGGACCAGACACTGTTTTGCTTTCTTGTACATAGGGTTGCCATGGGTCAGAAGGAACTCAAGCACATGTAACAGCAATAACAGAAACACTGTATCACACATCATAAAGGGAGGGCTCTAGAGATTCCAAGTCTGGGAGAAAGAAAGGCAAAGGATTCAATATGCATCTTAAGACAAAACCAGTAGTAGTCCCTGGACTTTGGGGGTTTTGAACTCTAACAAAGGTAGTGGAACTCTTATGATTCCTTGCATTTAGAAAAACTCTGATCTTATATTTATCATGAGTGTCATTAATTTATAAATTATCAAGGGTTCATGAAGGAAGGGAGTCGGGGGAGGGAGGGGGAAAATGAGCTGAGGCTGGGGGTTTAAGTGGAGAGCAAATGTTTTGAGACTGGTGAGGGTAAATGAATGTACAAATGTGCTCTACACAACTGATCTATGTATGGATTGTGATAAGAGTTGTATGAGGCCCTAAGAAAATGATTTTTTTTTTAAAGATCCATGTTCTGGTGATTAATGCATCTTTGCCGCCATTTCTTCTACTTTTTCTGTCGGACTACATCAGCAAATGAAGGTGCCCCAAACATAGTTCCACTCACATTATTAAGTTGACCCTACTTTGAGGAGGCAGCCCTTCCCCAGGCCTATTTTGAGTGCCTTCCAACGGAGGGGCTCATACTCCAAGCTACATCACACACTGTTCCACTGCTATACAGTTATTTTCAGAAATGGATTGATTGGTCACCCATTCTAGTCTGCCTTAACCCGGAAGCTCCTCTGAAACTGCTTACTGTTTGTAATCGCTCTGGCCTAACCTCTAGCACCACAGAAACCCCCAAGCACTACAGTAGGACAAACTGGCAGGTGAGAGGTGGGAGAGTGGGTTGCTTTAAGGAGGGGGCAGGGGGTGATTTTATTCATTTGATATAGTGCTACAAGGTGCAAACAGGGGCCACGAGGGGTTCAGCTACTGTTGTTAGCTGCCATTAAATTGGCCTCAAAATATGGCGACCCATGCTCAACAGAACAAACTGCTAAGCAGCCCTGTCCCATCCGCAGGATAGTTTGCATACTGGACTGATGTGATTCACGAGGTTCTCCCAGGTGGGTTTTCAGAAGCGAATTGTCAGGGATTCCCTCCTCTTTTCTAGTCTAGAAACTGAAACCATCACAGCAACACTCAAGACTCCAACGACAGATGCATGGTGACTGTGTGCAAGATGCAGTGGGCAGAAATCAAACCTCCTTTTCCCATATTGATTTTGCAGAGGATTGAGAGATGCTGCTAGGGCCCTACCTAGATCGGGCCATTCCACACTCTCGGTGTTCAGGAGGGACGCAAACAAAACTCCCACTGCACAGCATGAAACTCTTCACCTGCCAAAATTTCCTTCTGGTTTATAGTGCTGGCTTTCAGAGCACTAAACACCTCTTAATAGCTTTCAAAAATAGGGTGGAAAACTAAGTATCATGCGCTGACCATGCAGAGGACAATGGTGGATAGGTCATAAAACAGATAATCTCCTCTTTCGTAATCAATGAAATTTGTAATTTACACCAGTTTTATCTCTCTGTGCAGCAAGGCCAGGTCTCCTAATCTATATTCAGGTAGTGATTTTGAGTATTATGTAGCTTGAAGAGTTGAAGTGAATTTTCTGGGTGGTTAATAAGCTATCTGTACCAGTATTAATGAACAGTGACCTTGCACTGAAACAAACGCTAAGTATTCGTCTCTTCATTGCTTCTCTAATATTATGGTGTTTTGCCTCCTTATTTTTCAAGCTAATTGCTGTTCGCCAAGACATCTACCTCGCAGAATCAGACTTGTTAAAGGGGCACGTTGGATGTGCACCCACACATTCTAAGGAAGTCACATCTAAAGGATATGGCACAAAACCCTGAGATGTTTCCTTCAAGTTTCATTGTTGCCTGCATGTCCTCACGTAGTCTGGAATATTTGTATAGGTGTGCAGATTTTAATAGACCAATTTCATTGTTTTTACCGGAGACTCACTATGTGCAATGTACTGTCCTAAATACCAATAAACTAAAAAATGATGGACAACAATGCACTCCTTCTCTTTCAGAATTATTTACTAAAAATTAAGAGTCTGATACTTCCAGACAGTTCCATCACTCATCTCCCAGCTTGTCATACTTTGTAGCTTTCCTGTTCCTGTGATATTGGGAGTTACATCCCCAGAGTTTCAAATACCAGCAGGGTCACCCCTGGTGGACTTGAGTGGAGCTCCAAACGGACACAGACTAGAAACACAGGTCTGCTGATCGACTTCCAAGAATGACCCAATGGAAACCCTGTGGATCACAACCAAACACTGCATACCACGGTGCTAGAAAATGGGACCTGAGGTGGGAGGGCATTGAAGATACTCAGTGACAGCACCCATGGGCTCAGGCAGCCTAATGATTGCAAAGACAGCATCAAATTTGGAGCGATTGTATTTTGTTGTACTTGGTGTCTCCGTGTGTCAAAACTGACTCAATGACAGCTAATGACTCACAGGAGGCTATCATGTAATATAAACAAATAGAATATGCAATATCAAGGCATATCCAAAAACCAAACTGACTGTGATTAAGTAGATTCTGACTCATAGTTTGTGGGTTTCTGAAGTTGTAGATCTTTCCAGGAGTGGAAAACCTCATTGATCTCCCTCAGAATGACTTTTGGGTTTGAACCAGCAACTGTGTGGTTAGCAGCTCAACTCATGACCCACAGCACCACCAGAGTTCTGACAAATACATACATAATAGGAATATCATCGTTGAAATAGTGACCATAGGAGTAGGAAAGTTTTATCAAGTGCCATCCTATGATGTAATTGGGCTAAGCACTCCGCATTCATGTTTAACCACTGACCTACTCAACACCTCTATTCATTAGGTAGTAGTATTAACCTCATTTTACAGATGAGGCTAGAAGTAAATGGCCTACAGGCATGTAGTGGGCTGACTATTCACACACAGGACTGTCTAACATACATGAAAAGAAATATTCTTACCTCCATCTTCCAATCATTTATTTCTGAAAAGACAGCATAAGAGACTGTAATATAGTATAATATAAATTCTAAATCTGGGACCTAGCAGAAGTACTGTATATACTCATGTATAAGCCAAGTTTTTCAGCACATTTTTATGCAGTTTTTGTGGTAAAATTAGGTGCTTTTGGTGATATTCAGGTCGGCTTGTACTTGAGTATATATGGTATCTTGGAATATTTTTTAAAACACATACACCTGGACATTAATCCTGAGATTTTACATGTAATTTTATGAAGCTACCCACCCAATTTGAATTAACATGGAGGTTTACAACCATGCCTGTCGCAGCTCTAGAGGAAACGTCTACACAGACCAATGGAAGCAAGGGCTAGAAAATATTCAGATTATTTAAGATATGTTTAACCACTTATTCAAAACAAAAAAGCACTTGACACCCGCCCCCCACCCCAAAGTTTTTTTGATCAGTCGAAGTGTTGAGCGGGGGTGAAAATCATCTAGACAATTACAATGAGACAACCTGTGTCACTCAAAGCACTTTGGCTTGAGGGAGATGGAACAGGTGACCTCTTGTGCCTTGAACAGGAAAAGGCACAGACTCACCAATGACTTTTTTCCCCTTAAAACGGTTTCCCCTAAGATTCTCCTGCTCCGTTTTGGGATCCATAGACTGAAATTAACTTTAAGACCATCAATAAGGGCAGGACCCTGACTTGAGTTATAGTCACACAGGTGCTTAGGCTGTCTGGATAAACCTGCCAGGAGCTCAGGAATTGACTCACTTGTTTTTGCTCCCCTTCCAATGCCGCAGGTCAGACCCTCTCCATGATGGTATTAAAAATCATTTGCAGCATCAGAGTCTCACACTCTCTTACCGCTCCTGGAATTCAGTCTCTGGAATCCATAACTTCTCCCACCAAAGACTAGAGGTTAGCCTTGTGAATACAGAACATTGATTACCCATGATTAAGACATGATTCATCTGTAGTCTTACTGCCCGGGTCTCTGGTTGATTGACTGTGTCCAGCTTCAATGCACAACATTGCCCTGAAATCCCATGACGAATTGGTATGGGTCCAACTCCTTTCAAGAGTGGGAGGCCATCTCTAGTTGCCTAATTATGTATGTAGAAGAGATATCAAAAGTTCCTCAGGGTTGTCTGTCATGAACATAAAAGTAAGACAATTACATGATTTTGTTGTCATAGATACTGCCACCAAAAACAGATTTCTCTTAGTCTGTCCCTGGAAGACAAGATTAAAAACAAAAAGGTATAAAGATATTTTGAGTGTTTCATTGAACTTAACTTGATCGCTATTGTTTCTCCATTCAAACACCTCATTAACTAAAGCACCATAAACCTCAGATGTCAACTTTGAAAACTGTTATACAAGCACCAGGCACTGTTGTTTTAACTTCCCCTCTGCTTGTCAAACTCAGAAACTCTCACACACGTCTTTCTCTCTGCTTTATTTGTAGTTCCCTGGCTGAGGCAGATGAGTAACTGATGAAGTAAACATGCAAGTTTCAGAAGAAGACTAAAAAGAAACTTTTCAGGCACACACAAATTATTTTATTTTATTTTTTTACATTAAAAAAATTCAATCATTTTATTGGGATGAAGGACCTCTCTCTCTTCCATTTATAGACAGCCTCTCTGCCCCCCAAATCCACACCCCCTCCACTCATAGTCACCTGGTTCCAGTCACATAGTCACCTGCTTCTGCGCCTCCTTCTCTTCCCAGTCCTGGAAGAGAACTGATGGAAATCTACTAGAGGAGAAAGTGGGGAGATAGTTCCAGAAAGAGAGGAGAGTTCAGGAGACAGTTCCAGAAGCAGTCACCTCCAGGTCACCAGAGCTATTCGATAGATGAGTGATGGATTCTGTCTACACACTGAGGTGAAGCCAGGAGGGGGAGTGATCTTCCAGATAAAGTAATTGTCCCTTTGGAGAAAATAAAATTACTTCTGTTATTAGAGAAAAATATTATAGTTGAGTTAAATACACAAGTCATGAACCTTTTGATGGCTCTGTGCTGTCTGACCTTGCCCAAACTTTGTGGGCATAAAAACATAAGCGGACTAAACCTCCTTACCGAGCGCTGCTTGACACCCTAGAAAGAAGGCCACAGAGTACACGGGTGTAATTCTGTGCCCTGGTAGCACCACGCTTAAGTGTCTGGTGATTCCAAACCACCAGCACTCCAAAGAAGAAAACACCCGGTGATCCTCCCCCCACCACCACCCCAAAAAGACCACGGCCTATTAAAAAACTACTGAGCATTTCTACTCTGTCCTATAGGGTTTCTATGGTACAGCACACACACACACAATTCTGTCTGGAGGATGAAGGGCCAGATGATCTATGTATACTTCTAAAAAAATCAACCAATGAGTAAACACTAATGGAGTACACAAATCTCAGCTTCTACCACCCTGAGACCAGAAGAACTAATAGGCACTCAACTACCACTGCTTACCCCTCTGAAAGGAATCATCATCGTGGGCCCTGGCTAGAGAGGAACACAAAATCATACAATAAAATAAAATAAAGCAGGCTTACTACTCTGATAGAGATGAGTAGATGCTCTTAACCACTCTCCAGGCCTAGAAATAAACTCACTTCCATAGCTCAACTTTAAAACAAACAATACACAGGCCTCCAGGGTTAACAAGAACACCAGGGAGGTGTCTTGTTTCTTCAAACGATCACACGGAAGTGCCTGACCAGGAATCCAGCTCAGGAAGAAAGCATTTTTGGAAAAGGTAAACACAGGTAAAAAGAGGAAAGAGAGTTGTTATCTTGTGGGAATTGTAATCAATGTCACAAAGTCACAGAACAACATATTTATGAATCATTAAAGGGAAAACCAATTTGTTCTATTAATATTCCCTCAAATCACAATAAAAGTTGTTGGGTTTTTTGTTTTAATTCAACCAATGAAACCCTCCACTTCTCCGCCCCCCCCCCCCAGCCTCACTCAATCACAGTCACACTGCTTTTGTGTCCACTCTGACTTGCAGTGACCTGAGAGCACAGTCACACTGCTTTTGTGTCCACTCTGACTTGCAGTGACCTGAGAGGAGAGGGGGGAACAGCGCCTGTGGGTTTCTGAGGCTGCTCAGAGTTATGGGAGCAGAAAGTCTCAACGTTCTCCTGTGGTGGTTTTGAACTGTAGACCTTGTGGTCAGCAGCCCAACAAGAAACCTACCATGCTCCCAGGGTTCCTTCATGCATCACAGTCATCCAATATCCACGTGGTCATGGAAACAGAAAAGACCAGAGTTTCTTGTTGTGCATGGCCACCAACTCACACCACAGCAGTCAACAGTGACAACAATGGCATTTGATTCCATTGGGGATTCAAATGTCATTTTTTATCCTGTGGTAGTTACATAATATGGTGTCAATTGGGAATTTGAGAGGATGGAGTGAAGGGGTGGAGTCCAGTCTGTTAATGGGATCATAGTCACTGGAGCCTCTGGGTGGGCATAGCCTTCCCCTGAGAATCCTGGGAGCTCTTGGTATTTCCTCCTTGGAGGTGAGAGACACTTTTCTCTCTCTGCTCACTCCCTTGGAGACTCTCTACTGACAAGGCTGACTCCCTGTGAGACATCCCTGAGGAGAAGGCACATGGACCTACCCTGATGCAGCCCTGGGTGCTGGAGAAGGAATGTGGAGATCCCTGTCAGTGGCAAGATGTTTATAATGCCACTGGATCATTCTACTCACTGGTCTGTGATCATCCTGCACTCAGGATGTTTCATGAGTAGCAAGAGAACTTCATAGATTGGTATTGGGCATATGGGCTAATATCGTACTTAGAAACTTGATCTGGACTGGGTTGGGATGTTTTCTTAATGTACAATTACCCTTTATATAAAACTCTGTCTTATACATATTTGTGTGTTTATGAATTTGTTTCTCTAGTCTACCCAGATTAACACATATCCTAAAAATATTTTACAATTAACACCAAAGTTTATCCATCCAAAAAGCATTTAATGAATGTCTAATATGGTCAGAAAGTTCCCCAGGTTCTGGGGCTATCACAATGATCAGTGTCGAATTCTATCATCCAGCATCTCCACAATCTAGCAGCGGAAAATGGCAAGTAGATAAGCAAACCAGCACGTGTAATGTATTGTGAAGTAAAAGTTTGGGGTGCTACAGGCATGAACGAAACATAGAGAATAACCAAGTCTGAGTACAGGTAAGTTTCCAGGCAGAACGGAGAACTAAGGCAAAATTCCATTGTGTTTTTTGTTGGGCACAAAAAAGAGCACCTCTGATAGCCCAAAGGTTAAAGGGAGCTTGGTGGACACAAGAAGGTCTGAGGATCTAAGGAAACCTCTCTTCAGTTGACATGGACCAGGTATCAGGCATTAGAAGACCCAGAACAAACCATTTTGATGCAAATGAGGGGATCAGAATGGAGACCCAAAGCCCATCTCTAAAGAGTTAGACATTCCTTCACAGAAGGGTCACAAGGAAGGGACAAGCCAGCCAGGGTGCAGTATAGATCCGGCAAAACATACAGCATTTCTCTAGTTCTTTAATGCTTCCTCGCCACCCCACCCCCACTATCATGACCCCAGTTCTACCTTACAAATCCGGCTAGACGGGCACATATAAACTGGTACAGTTAAGAACCCTCAAGTCACAGAATCCACGACAGATAAAACACTCAGGACCAATAATGAGGGTAGCGATACCATGAGGGTAGGGGGAAGGTGGGGCGAGAATGGGGAGGAAGGGCAAACAGATTGCAATGACCAACAAACAACACCCCTCCCCACCAGGAGGATGAACAACAGAAATGTGGGTGAACGAAAACAGCAGATGGTGTAAAATATGAGAATAAAAATAATGTATAAAGTATCAAGGGTTCATGAGGGTGGGAGGATGGCGGGAGGGAGGGGAAAAAGCTGATATGAGCTCAAGTAGAAGAAAATGTTTTGGAAATGATGATGGCAACGTATGTGAAAATGTGTTTCATACAATGGATGTATGGATTGTTATAAGAGCTATAAGAACCCCCAGTAAAGTGATTTACTTAAAAAAAATTTTTTTAAGTGCAGAGTGGACTGACAAGAGGTTGATGAGGTCATCAGGGCCAGATTGTGACACCTACCACCGGAAGGGTGGCCCTTCTGCCTGTGACTCCCTTCACTGACCCCTTGTTGAGCTACTCCCCCATCTCTCTCATTCTCAAAGCAGAACCTCATCTTTTCCTCGCTGAGAGGCTCTCCTCCTTGTACAGCTCAAAATTGCCCCATATGTTCATTGGGCTCCTCTTCCTTGACTTCCATCACAGGGAGGAAGAGCTGGTCGAGTAGAGACATTGTTATTGACACCTACTGTCATTTAAGTCCTTATGATAGGAAGTGGATGGATGAAACAATGGGAGAAAGTATCTGTAATCGAAACCTAGATAAATAGCCCTGTCGGCTTTCTGAGTTCAGTGGACTGAGTGCAAGGAAAATTGTGTGGAAAGATGAGTCTTAAGAAATAATGAGTGAAGAAATCAGAATATTGGTTTTAGAGAGGGCAAGGCTCTGTGGGATTTGGTTGGCACATATGAGGGTGGCTTGAAAAGGTTTATGGGGAAATTCCATTGTCTTTCATTTTTCCATGAACTCTTTTGAAGTCCCCCTGGTATCATTTCCTCTAGTCCCATCTTCTCTTCCAGCCCACTGGGGCTCAGGACAATGGTCCTGAGGAGTTGGCCGTGCTCTGGGCTCTGAGAGGAGCACTGAGATCTGCCCTGCCCGCTGCACCAGTCAGAGAGAACAAGTACCACATCAAAAGTAAAAACAAGGAAATCACGACACCCCTCCCCACTTACACACACACACAAGAAAGAAAAAGGAAAAAAAACAGGTCAGCAGGCCTCTTTGTTGGAGCTTTCTGGAATTCTGGAATGGTGAGATTTTTAACCAAAGCGAGTTAAACAATTCACAGAACCACCTGAAACCTGGAAAGAGAGGGAACAAGTCACAGGGAAAGGAAACCTTACTAGATGTTGCACAAGCTCCCCTTGCAACCGACAGACTAACTTCCATTTGTTAGTCTCGCACCAAGACTCAGCATCTGTCCATCACTCAGCTCAGATTTCCTTTGCGTGGTCTTTTTCTCAGGCTCCATGTGGCCGCAAGACGGTCCAAGGATCTCCACGGTTACAGCAATTTGCCTTCAATTTCAACCGGAAGGGCCACTCCCCTCTCCTTACCAGATAATGAGAACATAATTTCATTCCTCTTACTCTGTGCCAAATACTATTTTAAGTGCTTTCAATATGTCCGTTTCTGTCCCTATCCCACCCAGCTTCTACGCTGCCCCCTTCCAAGCTGGCCATTACATAGTTACACAGCTTGTAGAGCAAGCTTCTGAAAACACAACCCCAATTACTTCTGGTAACATATTCTAATGCCTCTGGATACGATTTAAACTGTGAACGTGGATTGAGCCAGGATGCCAAGTCCTTGAGAAAGGCCCAGGTCACCTTGGCTCCCACTGCCAATCAGCCAAGTCGCCTGCCAAGCATGACCTTCTACTTCCATGCTTTAGTGTGCCATTTCCTTCTGCTAGAAGGTGCAATTCCAAAATGTTGAGCTATGGAAATGTTCTCAAGTCTCCAAGACTCGGTTCAAATACCTCCCTTCACACGAGCCTTTCTCTATCCTTCAAGCTGGAAGTGATTTCTTCCTCATCCTTCTCAAAACCATCTTACCTTGCTTGACAATATAACCTAAGAGAGTTAAACAAGTCACGGAACCATCTGAAGCCAGGAAAGAGAGGGAACAAGTCAACCCTTTTCTTGGTTTACTTTTCCAAAAATGTTCTTTCCCTGTTTTTCCTCTTCTCAATAAATGGCATTAGAGTTTCCGCAATTTAGCAACCCAAACAATGAAATGGCCTGCTCGATCCTTTCTTCTGCTTCCTTCAGATCTCACACCCCTATTGTCAGGCCGGCTCATTGGTGCTCCTTCACAAGCTCATCCTGAATCTCATCCGTGGCAAGCTGTGATCACAGCTCGCCTTCTCTATATCCAGACCTCTGTTTCCACTCTTCTCATCACTCTCTGACACCACTATAATCCATGTTTTCCCAGCCTCTATAGTAATGTTTCCAATCCCTGTTCAAAATGCATCAGTATATACATGTAAAATAAACTCAAAATCCTCATCATGTTGTGTAGAACCCTGTAAAATGAGTTCTGCCTCTCTTGTCAACTCAACTGCCTTCCCTCTCTTACTGTTGTTTGACTCTGATACAGCCATGGTGACCTCTTTTTCTTTTCAACCTGAAATTATCTTCCTAAAGGTATTTTCAAAACTATTATTTCTCATAATTCAGGTCTCAGAATAGGTGTCAACAAATTTTCCTCGATCATTTTTCTCATGATATTTGGCTTCAAGAAACTGATCCCAATATCACACACATCCATAATTTACCTCTTGTAAATTTTAATCTCCCCTACTAGAATTCATATTTCCAGCTCAGAGAAACCAAATCTTTATTTTGATCTCTACCCTTAGCATCTAAAACTGTATCTCATACATAATAACCCACTGCAATCAAATCAAATCCAACTCGTAGGGACAATGTATAAGTTTATGAAACTGAATCGGAGCAGATATCCCACATTTCTCCTACGGAATGACTGATGGGTTTGAATCACCAACCTTGCAGTTAGCAGCCCAGCATCTAACACACAGCACCTCTATTGCGCTTTCAGGTGCAATAGAGGCCCAATGCATGTTGTTTAAGTATAATAACAAGTGGAAAAAGAATGCATGAAAAAGAATAAGCAAATGAAATTCTCTGCACATGGCTACCACCTACCAGTTACATAATAAACATTAACTTGCCTTATTTGTTTCTAAATTATCTTCAGCAAAATTTTACTTGCTTTTGCTATATAGATGATAGACTCATCATTCCATTTTATAATTTCCCCATTCTATTAGATCATGTTTCTTTGGAATGGTCATGCATATGGCTGTCCAAGCAGGTGTCTTACAAATTTCATGGCGAAGATGAATGAACACTGCGAGTACTGCCTTCATTGGTCGAAACACTTCATTTGGTATTCAGTTATTGCCTAGATCTGGTTTTTTTTGCCAGTGCCTCAGTGCAGCTTGGACCTTTTCCTTCAATGTAGTCTTCATCATATGCTCCCTCCTCAGGGGTTAAATGTTGAGCTCTTCTTTTTGGTACAGTGACTCTGTATTCCTTCCAGTTGTTTTGATGCTTTGTATAGCATTCAATATTTTGCCCATAGAATCCTTCATTATAACATTTCAAATCTTGATTTTTTTCCTTCAGTCCCTTCAGTTTAAGATATGCAAAGCATGTTTTTTCCCTTCAGGTTTTCTAATTCCAGGTCTTTGTATGTTTTATTATGATCTTACCTGGTCTTCTCTAGTTACTCTTTCTCAAAGCAACCCTATGGGACAGAGTAGTATTGGATTTCCCATGCTGTAAATCATCAGAGAAAAAGGCCTCACAGAGCAGCGAGTGGTTTCAAACTGCTGAACTTGCCATTCGCAGCCCACAACATCTAACCCACTATGCCATCAGGCATCATCAAATCCACCGGCATGAAGTCGATTCTGCTTCAGAGTGAGCTTATCTAGCATCGCCCCAGGGTTACCGTGGGCTGACATTGACTGGACAGCAGTGAATTTGGTTTGGGTGTGGGGTGCTCCCTTGGCATCTTCTGTTCTGCTCTTACTTCATCATTCCTTCCTTTTACATTAGCTTATGTGTATAGCGATCCATTTTCACAGTCTCTTCTGATATACTTTTTGGCCTTCTCTGTTTCATCTATCTGCTATAAAAAACAAATCTATTTAAAGTTTTAATAAAGCAAAGATGTCACTTTGAAAACTAAGGTGAGCCCGGCCTAAGTCATGATGTTTTCAATCAACTTATACGCATGCAAAAGTTGGACAATGGACAAGGAAACTTAAAGAACAAATTCTTCTGCATGATGGTGCTGTTGAAGAATATTAAATGTATCATGGATTGATAGAACAGTAAACAAATCTGTTTTGGAAGAAGTACATCCAGCATATTCCTTAGAAGTCAGGACGGCACATTTTGGACATATTGTCAGGATGGAACAATCTCTGGAAAAGGATTCCAAGCTTGGTAAAGTCGAGGGCTGATGAAAAAGAAGAAGCTCTTCAATGAGATGGATTGAGAGTGGCGGCAACAACAGGTTCAAACATAAGGATAGTTGTGAGAATATCAAGGGAGTAGGCAATATTTCATTCTGTTGTACATGATGTAGCTGCGAGCAGAAATCAATTCAACAGCACCTAACTACAGCAACATCAACATCCTCACTAATGACCCAAAAGGTTTGCTATAATCAAAAAAGTAGTGCTTCAAATCCATTCAAAGCCTCCTAATTAGAGAGGCCTGACTTATTCAAGATAACAGTCACTGAAAACCCTTACAAGTCACAGTTCTCTGACACATGTGGGGGCGACAGTTGTCAGAACTGATTCAACCACAATAGGCCAACCTCATGGGTAGAATCATTAATAACCTAATCCTAACATGGCATCAGAATTGGAGGAAGGCTTGTTAACAGAGAAGTGCAGATGACAAAACTTTGCTTACTGAAAATGAGGAGGACGTGAAGAACTCACTGATACAGCACGTATGAATTACAACTCAGCCCACGTCCTCACAACTCGACCAGTAGCAAACATAATGGTAAATGGATGAAAGATTTAAGTTGTCGAGGATCCCATCTTGCTTAGACCCACAATCAATGTTCATGGAAGCAGCAATTGAGAGATCAGTGGATACATGGATGTGAGTAAATCTATTGCACAAGACCTCCTTATAGTGTTGAAAATCCGCGAGGTTACTTTGAGGACTAAGGTACACTTTGCCTAAGCCAATGACAGTTTCAATCACTTTGTATGCACATGAAAGCTGGACATTGCGTATGGAAGACTGAAAAAGAATCTATGCATTTAAATTGTGCTGGCAAAGAATATGGGAAATACCACGGACAGCCAAAATAACAAACAAATCTGTCTTGAAAGAAGTGCAGTCAAAATTTGCCTTTGAGGACAAGATAATGAGGCTTCTTCTCATGTACTTTGGACATGTTGTCATGAGGGACCAGTCCCTGGCGAAAGACATCATTCTTGGTAAAGTAGAGGGGCAGCGCAGAAGATTAAGACCTTCAACAAGATGGATTGCTCACAGACTGCATCGATGGGCTCAGACATAAGAATAGTTGTGGCGATGGTGTAGGACCAGGGAGTGTTTCATTCTGTTAAACATAGGGTAGTGATGAGTCAAAACTGCCTGGAAGACACCGAACAACAACTATGGCACTTTTTTGGAGAAGATAAGGTTTCTTACTTTCATAAAAATTTAGCCTTGGAAACTCACAGTGGCAATTCTACTTTATCCTCTGGGTTTAAGTTGTGATAGACTCAATGGCAGTGAGCTGGGCTTTGAAATTCAACCTTTGTTAAATTGCTTTACTCTTATTTCTCCTTAACAGAATTTATAACCGCCCAATAGGTCCGATATAATTAAGAAAATCCATTATACGGTGTTTAGTCTAAGGACAACATACTTATTATCATGGTAGCATTTCTGTTAGTAATTATTAATAAATCTAGTCAAGGGTACAATAGTATGAATTATTGACTAACAGTCTTGTGAGGTGGGTAATTTTTTATACAGGAAGAAACTGAGGCACAGTGAGAGTAAGATATACATTAGCAACAGTTATCAGATGTGGAAGTCAGGGTTGTCTATATAAATGGAATCAGTAGGAGATATAAGAAATGCATTTTAAAGAATTGGCATACCTGATCCTGGAGCAGTAGGAAAGAGAAACAAGAAAGAGAGATTTCAAGGAATTGGCTTATGTGCTTTTGAGTTCTGATTGAACAAATATGAAAGGCAGAATTTCTTCTTCATTTGAGAAGCCTCAGTTTTGTTCTTAAGGTCTTTCAACTATTTAGATGAGGAGACCCAACTACATTACCAAGGATAATCTCCTTTAATTAAAGTCAATTAATTGTAGATATTAGCCACACTACCTAACACTTTAACAGCAACATTAAATTCATGTTTGAATGGATAGCTAGGTGTTATAGTCTAGCCAAGAAGCCTTAGTGGCACAGTGTTTGAGCGCTTGGCTGCAAATCAAAAGATCAATTGTCCAAAATCACCAGCTGCTCCACAGGAGAAAGGTTTGACCATCCGCTTCCACACAGATTTACAGCTTTAAAGAAGAATGAGGAAAACTAAAAACTAAAGCAATCAACTAATTCTAAGGACTATTGGTCCATGTGACCCCCAGCCACCAGGACCATGAGTCCAGTTACCCCTACTGAGGGCTCTAAAACAGGGATTACACAAGGAGGTCCTAAATAGTCTGGGGGTGAAATATGGAACAATAATCAATATTATAGAAATAAAAAGAGCAGTCTGAGAAACTGGTGGAACCTCTGAAATTATATCACCCTTGAGCACCTCTTGAGCCTGGAACTGAACTCTCAACCCCGTGCCTTACCTTGCAACCAATCATCAGGCAGGTTGACATGGTGAACTAGAGTGTTAGCAAGGCTAGACAGATCCAGGGCAAGGCAGGGAGGGAAACAAAGGAAGGATTCCAGGCGCAAAGGCAGGTGAAGGCAGGGAAGACACATTTCTTATCAAGAGTTTCCAAAAGGGAGGAATCCCTGATGCAGAGGGAGAGGCAGTAAGGGGAGTAGACTGAGATGGGCTAACAATGCACACTATGAACTGTAGGTGCATGTGGATTACTTGGAAAGGGAAATTGTAAAGACTACAACTAGCCAGTCAATCGCCTAATGTCTGATGTCAGTGGCATAAAAACTTGAATGTCCATCCCGTGGATGCTCTCAGGTTTGCTCGAATGCCCATCTGCAGAACTCAAAGAATTCACTCCATTGAGTCAATGCGCTGACTCTAGCGACATTATAGACAGGGGAGAACTGCCCCACGTGACTTTCCAAGAGGGTAACTCTTACACAGTAGGAAGTCCTATCGTTCTCCTGCCACTGTTGGCTTCGAACTGCTGACCAACACACATCCACTCACTAACTCACTTCATTAGAGCCTTTTTCCTATCTCTGGTCTGAAGTCTTTATTGAGGACACAAGAACTAATGAAGGAGGGACCTAGAATCTGCCGTCCCTCCTAGTAACAATCACGTCACGGGTGTGTTTAGTAGATTCACCCATCAACCAGGGGAGGTCAAAAGGACAGCATTTGCCAGGGATAAAGCTCAGAACGCAGAGAGGGGCAGGAAAGAAGGATAAATGGCAAAGTGAATGCAAGGAGAAAGGGAAATGCGCTCTTACACCGTGAAGATGCCCAGTCAACGTCATAAGACAACATGTTTGGTGGCTGTTGAAAGGAAACCAATGTGTTCTGTAAACTGTCGCTCAAATCATCCATCAAAACGTTTTAAAACAGAATTTTACAGTCTTGGAAATAAACCCAAGGGACTAATTCTACTCTGTCCTATAGCATCTCTCTAGATCAGAATCAGTCTATAGCAGTGGGTTCATAGGCAAGCCAAGTTGACACAATGGGCAACCAAGCCAGAATCTGGCCAACCCTTTGATTCTACACCTCACTTCTAAAGCCTATGCTATTGCTTCAGCCTCACAAACAATACTGGTTGAATGCCTATAAATGCGTGAGTGATTCCTCCATGACAATAGATGACAGTTGTTCTTCACCTGTTGAAGACCTCAATTTATGACTTGTTTTCAGGATTCTGTGAGCAGAGCTGCTTAAAATATATCTGAAAAGATATTTGATGTGTGAAGCTTACTCAGTGGGTTTTTCTTTTCTTTTCTTTTACGGTTTTATTTATTTTTTTGCAGCCTGAGGTCTAGCTATATTTTAGGGATTTGTGACTGAAAACCCCCAAATGGAATTTCAGCACATCTGAATTCAAATGTCTGGGTTGCCTGACAATAGGCTTGGCAGCCTAACAACTTTCAAGTTGACACTGTCTTGCTTTCCTGGGGAGAGTGACTAACAGCAATTTACACATTACAGAGGGCTGAGAGTGCCTTTCCTTTACCTGCAATAGAAAGCACAGTTACCAATGCCATTGGAAAGTTTCCTTCATATCTCCTTAGGCTGACTGGAAAGTTAAATTTTGAACATCCATCCATCTCTGTTTTAACGTTCTTCCTTCTCCACCTTCTCCCTCCTCCTCCCCTGCTTAAAGGCAGCTGTCTTCCTCCCTGATGCCCCCAGCCCCGGCTCTCCTCTGCAGCTGATCAGGAATTGTGACGCACTGGAGGTATCGGTGAGTCCTTGGAAGACAAAAGATTGTTCTTCGGCTCAATTATTTGGCACCCTTACTTCCTTTCCTTCTAAGCCAACTCTTAGCAGGCTCTGTAGAGAGTGGGCCCTTGAATAAGGAAATCTAGAAACAATCACATATGAAAATTATTACCTGAAAATACCTGTGTATTCACCTACTGAGGCCCTTGCTAATTGCTTTTAATTCCCTTTGATACATCAGCACACTATTTAAATTGTTATTCAATTTTCTTTAATAATAGAAAGAGTAGGATTGAATCCACTTCAGTAAATATTCACTAAACGTCAGCTGTGCATACACATACATACAAGCATTCTGGTGGATCTAAACAAGAAGTTGAGTTAGAGCACCCAAGCATAAAGCAAACCCAGTCCTGTTGAGTCTGTGCTGGCTCGTGACAATCGCGTGTGCTGTAGTGTGGAACGGCCCTCCAGGGGTTGTCAGTGGCTCTAATTTTACAGATATAGCTTGGCAGGTCTTTCTTACACAACACTCTTGGAGAGATTCAAATCTCCAACTTTTGTGTTCGTAGTCAAGTACTGAACATAGTAGCCAAGTACTTAACTATGCACAAGCCCTTGAAAAGTTTCAAGTCTACCCCCAAAATAAACACTCACGTCTAGAAGATATACCATAAGGGGGCCAGGGTCAATCAGGAAAGAAGCAGGAGTTTCTAAAGCAGTTAATTTATAAACTGGCTTTGATCTAGGCCCGAGGTATCCAGAGACTAGCAATAAAAAGACGATACATCTCTTTGTGGATAAAGGCAGACAATCAATAAATGATAAGAAAATAAGAATTCAGTGAATATTTGGTTTGTTGAAGAAACAAAGTGATAGAAGGAGGAGATAATTTCCTGCATGGTAATTTAGGGATTCCACTCTAAGGAGGTGATGTAGGAGCTTGACCCTGGATTTTAAGAGGGAGAGATTTGGGGCTACATAGCTTCCTGCAGACTGAACAACAACTGTAAAGGCTCAGGGGAACAAGCTTCCATTGTTCAGGGAACAGAAGGAAAGGCCGAAGCAGGATTGTGATGAAGAAGAAAAGGCAAGCAGGGGTGAAGGTGAGGACCTGCCAGCAGCCAGGACCCCTGAGCCATGGCGAGTCTATGGGGTTTGAAGCGCTGGGTTTTGGATGTGATTTTCCCTTTGAAAGATCACGTTGGCTGCTGAGTGGGAAATGTTTCATGTAGTTTGTAAGTGGAAGCAGAGAGGCATTTAGAGAGCTGTCTCGGCTATGGGGTCAGTTAGTGGCTGGGATGAGAGCCTTGGTTGGGGAAAGAGTGAAAGGCCTTTGGGATTTGGGGAGTATATTTGGTATTAGGACTGGCAAATTAGGACTGGCAAGTCAGTTCTGACCCAGAGGGGCCCTGTACACAAGCAAGTGAAACTCCGCCCGGCTCTGCCCCATTCTCACCGCTGTTCCTCTGCTTGAGCCTATTGTCACAGCCCCTGGGTCAGGCCATCTGGTCCAGGGCCTTCTTCTCTTTGGTTGCCCCTCTGCCTTACCAAGCACGATGTCCTTCTCCCAGGGCCGGTCCCTCCTGACTACATATTCAAAGTATGTAAGAAGGAGTCTGACCCATCTTCGCCTCGAAGGAGAACTCCATCTGCACTTCTTCCCAAACAGAATGGTTTGTCTTTCTGTCGGTCCTTGGTGCTTGTGATTTTCTTCGCCAGCACTGCAGTTCAAAGGCCTTGATCCTTCTTCAGTCTTCCTTACTCAATATCCAATCTTCACATGCATAGGAGGCTGTGGAAAATCCCATGGCTCATGTTAGGCGCACCTTAGTCCTCAAAGTAACCTCCTGGCTTTTCAATACTCTAAAGGAATTCAGTAAAGAATTTGACTGATAAACAGATGGTA
>NW_022103908.1:33068455-33070762 GCF_000313985.2 Echinops telfairi
TCAGCAGTGAAATAAACAGTCCCCGGAATGTAAAACCTGGCGAGGGAACCCGGAAGTATCAGACATGTTGAAATATTACCTATTTGGACACCGCCTGTTGCCTATGGGTAACTAAAATAGATGTCCTTTTGCCAACACCTGTATATGACTTGATCAGGGTCAATGGATATAAAACCCATGGAGTGGTTGGTGGGATTCTCATTCTAATACTCGGGTGGGTACTTGAGATCTGACGATGCCCTTCAAAGGAACGTGAGAGTACAGCTCTGATACTCACACCCCCTCACTACAGTCCTGTGTCAGAACTGGAAGTTCCATCTAATGGACACTTCTACCTCCCAGAATTGATGAAATGCCACCTGGCCTCAGGTCTCCTGCACAAGTCAAGTATGAGTAGTGTATGTCTCCTTGCCCTCAAACAGGTGCCATCCAATCACCTCCATTGTGTGCCAAGAGTAGAACTGTGCTGTTTAGGGTTCACAGGAGGCTTTTCTTCTAAGACCCCTCTGGGTAGACATGAACCTCCTGAGCATGTTAACTACTGTCTCACCCAGGGAGGCCTCCCTACCCTTAGAAGCACCCTTCTGGAAAAATCGGAGACTGAGAACCGATAGGCTCTGGTTTTCAATGTGCAATTTTGAATCAGTTGGCTGAGTCTGAGGAACAGAAAAAGGATCAGACAGCTTTCTGAAACCAAATTATGGCCTTTCTGACAGATACCACTGTGCTGCTTACAAGTATTTTTCCTATTAAGTTTTAGCAAGTGCAGGGCTGCAGTAAATAACCTTTCATCTGCCGAAGCTTTTCAAGGAACAAATAGGGAGTCATGCAAAGTAATCCTGGGAGAAGTTTAAGGAGAGATCCTATCACCTGAATTTAAAGTAATAGAAGGGAGGGGAAAGTAGCAAACCAGACACAATGGCTTTCTCAGAGTACCCTTCTTCCTAATGGATCATTTATATGCAAATGTCTATGTTGCTGTAAAAATAATTAAGCCTACTTGGATTAGAAAAAATATGTATATATGAGATTATATCTGAGGCAGCAGAGAAAAACGAGAAAGAAATCTGGGATTAAATAACAATGCCTCCAAACATCAAGGAATTGTTTGATATCAAATTGTTCCTGGAGATTTCAGCTCTCACTTTCCTGTCCCGAGTTTATTTTTTTATTTCTTTTCCTAAGAGACAGAGACCATTTTTCCCCTGGCACACGACAGTAGGCTTGTTGTGAGATACCAGCTTCCATTTTTAAGGTTTACCTAAGTAGTTTTGTATGCAGGAATAACACGTCTCCAGGAGAAGCCAGGGCACTTTGTCCGCTGCTCGTGAGAAAGACGCAAGGAGCGGTGGATGCTGAAGTCGGCCCTCGTTTGAAAAAGCCATGCATAGCTAATCGGTCCGAAAACTCTGGGTGATAACCGAGCCCTAATAGGGGAATATCAATGAACACTGGGCACATGACTGATGCTTGCTGGGAAGTAAAAAAACAAAACAAAATCAAAACAACGACAACAACAACACACTTGAATTACCCAAGCGGTGGTCTGGAAATCACAAAGTAGAAGACACTTAGTGTTGGCAGCACACATTCTCAATTAGGCAAAGCGGTGTGTCAGTCAACCAGCAGATACAATAGAGTAATTTAAGTTCGTTCTCCCTCAATCTGCAAACATAATCGTGTTCACATGGAAACTTGGCAATGTCACACTTCATTTCTCAGCCGACTTAAGAGCCGTGTGCAGCCTTGAGGTGTTTTGGACCAGCGTTACGAAATGAATCCCAGCACATTGCTACCCCCCTTACAGATTGTTATCATGTACAGAGCGTGTGCTCACAAATCTCACTCTCTGCCGCCATCGGCCTGGCTTTCCCAGGAACCATCCAGTGCGCCTGCCTTGCAAACTCAACCCGCTGAGGGCTCTGCAAAGGCACTCTCAGTGCTTAGTAGTGAGATATCCAGCGCTATGGCCATAATTGTAACTTTACAACTTCTTCCACCGGTAATACTTCGTGGCTTTATACATTGCTTACCAGAGCAGTAATAATTTACCAAAAATAAAAATCCAGAGAAGTGCCCATTGTTTTCTTGCCTTTCTGTTTTGGTGGAGTTCTATTATGATTAAAGTAAAATGATGATCTCATTTGGCGTGGAAAGTATTTGGGAAAGGATAAAGCTTAGCATATTCATCGGTAGAATGAAAAATGCCAGTCTTTTCTATGGTAGTCGGGATGGGCTATCGTGCCAAACCCCAGTGGTTTAGCACAACAGAGATCATCTCCTGCTTCTGTTAGCATGGTGAGATGC
>NW_022103908.1:33071308-33079978 GCF_000313985.2 Echinops telfairi
GTTCGATGCATGAAAACCAAGAGAGAGAAACCCTTCAGGAATTGTAATGGGAAGAATGATTCCCTGAGGGGACAGAAAGAGAGCAGTGGGGAACAGAGGGGAGGGAGAACTGATAGCAATGATGACTATATGCCCCTCTTGAGGGGAATGAATAACAGAACGGCAGGTAAACAGATACATTGGATGGTGTAAGATAGTGCGGGGGAGGGATAACAATAATAATATTTAATATAATAACAAGACTTCTTGGGGGCTAGGTTGGGGGAGGCCAGAAATAAAAGAGTGCAAGAAGAAAAATGTTTTGAAAATGATGGTGGCAACAATTGTACAGTCATGCTTGATCTCAGTGAACTATGGATTGTTTTAATATCTGTAGAGCTCCCAATACAATGGAGAGAAAAAGAAGAAAAGAGAAGCTAGGCACATCACCCTTGTGATTATTTCATTGGCAAAAGCAAGCTGTGGGGTAAAAACAGCCTTCCAAAGATGTGGAAGTGCAATCTTCCATGTGCCTAGAAGCTGGAGAACTGTAATATTCTATTTGTGAACAGTTCTAAAAATTGCCACATCTAAGAAGAAAAATACGTGACTGCTGAAGGGCAGGTCCCATAACCCCAGAAGGAAATGTGACGTCCATAGGACCTTCTTCTCTTGTGTATCTTCCCCTGCCACAAAAATTGGGTATCTCCACTACTGAAGTGACAAACCTCGCTGCCATCAGCTTGATGCCGACTCACAGTGGCCCTAGAGCAGAAGGCAGAACTGCCCCCTGGGAGTCTCCAAGACGATAACTTTTCATGGGAGTGGAAAGCCCCAACTTTCTCCCGCTGAATTGATATTATTATGAAATATTCAGCATACTATAGGGAAATGCATACCATTCATAACGTAGTAAACAAATGAATCACAGAAGAAAATAGTTCTCAACAAGAATCATGAATATTCATTCTCCCTTTGGACGTCCTGATCATTGGTCCCTGTCAAATTGGTTCCAACTCACCCTACAACAGAGCCAAACCACCCAGGTCTGTGCCGGTCTCCCAGTCTCAGCTGGCTTGAGCCGACAGTGGCAGGCGCTGTGTCAAGCCAGCTCATCGACGGTCTTCCTATTTCCTGCGGACTGAAATTGACCAAGCACCATGTCCTACTCCAGAAGCTGGTCCTCCTTGGCAACATGTCACACGCACAGGAGATGAAACCTTTTACTCCAAGGCCTCTCTCAGTTCCTTGGTGTCAACTCCTCTCCTGTTTTCCTGCTACCACAGGCAAGCATGCTCCATTTGCCTCAGCCCATCCCCTTTGCTGGTCTGCATGGCCACTGCACAACATTGGCGGTTACGGGCACTGAAGAGCGCTCATAATAAAATGATTTAGAAATCAATCCACTCTTTTACCCCATGGAAGAGTTGGTAACATTTTAATAATTATAATGATATGCATTGAGAAACCCAGGATTCATGAACCTACAGAGCAGTGGTTCTCAACCTTCCTAATGCTGCGACCCTTTAATACAGTTGCTCATGTGGTGGTAACCCCCCCAATATAAAATTATTTTCCTTGATACTTCATAACTGTAATTTTGCTACTGTTATGAATTGGGTTACCCTGTGAAAGGGTCGTTCGACCCCCGAATGGGTTGCAACCCACAGGTTGAGAACCACTGCTTATAGAGCCAAGTAGAATAAGCATTCCTGGGGGGGGACGTTGGGGAAGGGGGGTAAAGGGGAGCTGATATCAAGTTAAGACGGAAGAAAGTGTTTTGGAATTGATTGTGGTAGCAATTGTACAATCTAGCTTGGTGTGATTGAACTATGGAATGGTGATTCTAACATTACAATGGCCTTCTTTCTATTTTTATAATGCTGTGTTCTTTGTCATTTCTAGTTTGGACACTGTAGATGTCATCAATGAGCTCTCAAGTAAGGTGTTCCTTCCAATACACTGCACAATTGATAGATGCCTTCAACTCAGAGATCATTTGTTATCATTTTTCATTGACTTATTATGAAATGATTTAAGATGACAAGGAAATAATGAAGCTTGAAGTGTATTTGATCATTTAAGTATGTGTGTCTGTTGAGTATATAAATATGTAATGCATGTATTTATGGATGTATTAGATAGATAGATAATAGATAGATAGATAGATGAGTTTTTTGATCAATTAAATTTTGGATAAAGCTCTATTTTATTCTGTTAGAATATTAAATGTAAATTTAGTTGATAATATATACAATATTTATTCATTTTAATAAAGCCTTAGGAAGATATTAGAGAACCTTGGTGATATAGTCAGGAGAAAAATGAGGCTTTCTTCTCCTATAAAGTTTTCCAGACATGGGAACCCACAGAAGAATTTCTACTCTCTCCTACAGGATAACTTGAGTGGAAATAGACTCTTTGGCAATGAGTTTGTTTATTTCAAATATCCATCGACAGGGTTTAGTATACAATGCACTAGACTTAATCACTTGGGAGTTAATAGAGACACAGAGCCTGTGCTAACTATCCCATCACCCAAAGACAGAGGCAAGGCAGACCTTGAGAAGGTGAAGAATCACTAGGTCAGAATGATAGGAAGATCTCGGAATTAACCGTTCTAGATCAGTGATCTGGCACCCTCAATAGCACAAGGGCTTAAGTGCCTGGCTGCTAATGATCAGATCAGCAGGTTGCGGTCACCCAGTGGCTCTAGGACAGAAAGAGCTGGCAATCTGCTCCCAGGAAGATGACAGCCAAGACAGCCTTATGGGGCTGTTCCGTCCCATCACGTGGGGTCACTAATCATCAAAATCAGTTTGAGGGCAGTTAATGACATTAGCGATCTAGAGTCTCATAGTTTCAAAAGCAGTCAATGTATTTCCTAATATATGGTCATTTTTTTGGAAATGGAATGTGGTTTCATCATTGAGGAAAAAATGAATGCTGAGTCTGCCAGGCAAGATTAGGTATAAATCCCCCAAGTTTATTTTCTGAGCAACTAAAATTTGATCTTCAAACTACAGCAAAACTTGTGAAAGCCAGAAACCTGTCAGAGATGAAGGACACAGTAATTTTCCATCATCAGAAGGCAATAGAAAAGTAGTAAGGCTGCACCCTTCAAAGGCACAAAACTTGCAAGATCCAGAAAAGCATATCAGCACCATTGAATTCCAGCTTTCACAGGCTCCACTGTATCAACTTTATGCAGAAGATTCTGCACTGAGACCCATGTATATATTGAAGTGCCATCTGGGCTGGCCAAAGATTGACTTCCTTGGCCTGTAGGCTTTGATGGGCTGGAGACCATGAAACCTCCAAGGCTAGTGGACTTAACATATGGCTGACAAGAAGATAAGCTTCATTCTTATCCTTTGCCTTCAGCATCTTCTTTCTATTCCCTGAATTCTTGGCCCATAGCTTACAGGACCAAGATCTGTCTTTTCAAAGAGAATATGAATAATGAGCATTCCAAATTGCTGCCTCATTGCACCTGCCACTCAGAGCGAAGGTCATGTATTTTGTAAGGGATGCTTATTTCTCAACCCGCGCATCAGATCAGAGTGCTCTACTCTGTTACAAAGACATCTGGCATTTAAGGCTTCAATTGCATTGCTAGGGATGTTACCTTTTTGATAATGTTCTGTTGTATGTCATTGTCTGAGATACACACTTAAACAGTGTATGTTATATAAGTAAAAGGTGCGTTGTGAAGAGAGGGGAGTGTGTTATAAGCAGGTTTTTGCAGCTAACGAGTGCCTTCACAGGATAAAGGGGTTTTCTCACATCCAGCAAGCTCATTTTCAGTGTCTACTCCGTTTAAGCAATGGGAACAGAAAATGTGGTTTTTAAGCAAGTGTGATAGAAATGTAAAGGTGTGATGGGAACCACATGGTGCAGAAGTAACCCAGACATCAGGAACCCAGAGATGCAGAAGGATTGTCTCTTTTTTAATATTGGTAATGGGACTGAGTTGGAGAAGAAATAGGTATTTTTCAAGCAAATATAAGATATATTGATCTCAAGCACAAGATGGCAACATACACATAGACACAGATGTGAGAACAGGGCTGGCATGGCTCCTGAGTATGTAACCTTTTACCAGGAGAACGGGCTGGCCTGAGGCAGAGCCAGCTGGAGCTGGGTCTTGCATTTTGACCTGTGAACCTAGCCTGCATGCACCAGTGACAGACCAGCTGCCTGGATTTGACCCAGGCCTCCCTGGAGTTCCAGCTGGTCTTCTGTCCTTCTGGAGAAGCCCTGATCACTCCACACTCAAGCCCAGGCATTGAGTTAAAATTAAGCCCACTATTTTCGAAGTTGTTTGAATCCTTGGGAGAAAATAGAAAATGTAACACCGATCATATGATAACCATGTCTGAGCATGAGCTCTATGTCAGACGAGAAGAAAGAACATGCATTATGAACTCTTTCAGTGCTTACAGCCTGGGAAGTAGGCATATTTGCTGCCCACCCTTCACAAAGCACAGAGAGGTGATTTGGGGAGAGGTCGAGCAAGCATTCTGAGTACCAGGCCCGCCTTCTGTGTCTCTGGACATGTCATTTTGCTTCTAGTTTTGTTTTGACTGGAGGGTTCCAGGATCATACTTGAAGGCTAATTTCCATGTTACGCTGTCATGGAATGAATTCCAACACATGGGAACCCATGTATGTTGAGAAGAGTAGACTTGTACTCCTTAGGAGCTTCAAGAGATTCTCTCTCTCTCTTTCCAAAAATTCACCAGACATTTCTTCTGAGGCATTTCTGAGTGCATTTGAACCTCAAACCTGGTAGCTAGCAGCAGAGCACATTAACAGCTGTGCCATCCAAAATCAAAACTAAACCCAATGACCTTGAGTCCCAGGGACTGTGTGGTAGTCCTGGTTGACTAGAGAAAAAAATTTATAGAGACTCATATGTGAATAAGAAAGAGGTTTATATTCAAAAGCTATTGAATATTGAGAAAGCATCCCTGCCCAGTCCAGATCAAGTCCATAAGTCCAATATTAGCCCATATGTCTGATGCCAATCTATAAAGTCCTCTTCAGACTCACGAAACACATACAATGACACCGAATGCAGGAAGATCACAAGCCAGTATGTTGGAAGTCTTCTGGATCCAGTGGCTGTGTAAGCATCTCAGCGCTGGCAGGGGTCCAGCCATGTGGCTTCTCCAACCCAGAGGTCTGGCTGCATCAGGGTAGGTCCATGTGGCTTCTTCAGCTCCCAGGGCATAGTGCCAAGTGTCTTGTCAATAGAGTGTCTCTCAGAGGGTGAGCATTGTCAGTAGATAGTCTCCAAGGGAGTGAGTCCTGAGAGAGTCTCTTCCGTCCCCAAGGTGGAAACCCAGCAGCCCTCAGAATCCTCAGGAAGGCCATGCTCACACAGAAGCCTCATTGGCTATATCCTGATTTACAGGTTAGACTCCACCCCCTCACTCTTAATCCTCTCAAGTCCCAAATTGACACCAGATTATGTAATTACCACAGACTAGAAATTTCCAGGTTAAAACCCACTATCTACCAACCATAGCGACCCTATTGGACAGGGTAGAACAGCCCCTGTAAGTTTCTACTCCCTATGGATGGGAGTAGAAAGCCCCATTTTTCTCCCAGAGAGGCTGATGATTTCGAACTGCTGACCTTTCAGATCACAGCCCAACATGTGACCACTATGCCACCAGAGCTCTATACGCGCAGCAGTCAGCCTTTACTATATAGCATGTGTCCTACCTTGAGTGACTTAGAATATTCAGAGTAATTTGGTTCAGAAGGACTACTCTCATCAAAGTAGCTTTGGCAGTTGATAGCTGCAAACTCTTTTGGCTAGCATTTAGGGCCTGTTTCATAAAATTGGTTAGAACTTAAAAAAAAAAAGTTACTATCTGCCTGACTCTAAGACCCATCTATAGATGGCCTGAAGGTACGGCTGGGAAGATCTATGCAATCAATCTGCAGAACATTACAATCTAATCCTTGGTTTTCTGGTCTCCTTATAACTGGTCTCCTCATATCCATTTGGCCTCCGTTCAACCTATCCTTCACTTAGCAATTACAGTGATCACTGCCACGTATGTAACCAGCACAGTGTCCTGAGAGAGATACTTATCATTACCTCATGTGACAAATGGGGAAAATGATTTCAATGTACACTACAGTTTGAGAATCACTAAGCTGGGGAACTGGGAGCTTTGAGAGTAGAAGCTTTGAGTTTCAAGGTTAGGAATAAAAGAATGTGCAAAGGCATTGTGGGAGAGAGGGACATAATCCATAGACAGGCAGAAGACATGGTGTGATGAGCCTAGAGGACCAGGGACAGACAGCTTCATTGAAACTGAGGAGGTAACTGAGGACAAGTCAGCCTGGAGTGTGGCAGGACAAGTCATGGACATTGAACTGCAGACCCTATGGTTAGCAGTCCAACGCTCAATGCGTTATACCACTAGGCTCCTTAAAATGGGAAGCAGGTGTGGGTTTCTAATTAGGAGCAGAAAACCACATTTGCATAGGGCAGAGATCACTGTAATTGCCAGGTGAAGGATAGGTTGAACGGAGGCCAAATGGATATGAGGAGACCAGTTGGAAGGCTTTTGCAGTGAGGGAGGGAGGATGGGATGATCGCCGAAACAGGGCAGTGGCAGAGAGGAAGAGAGACATGAGCACATTTGAGAAGACTTTAGAAAGTGGAATGGTGGATCCTCCACACAGCAGAAAGAGTTCAAAAGCAAGGCCTTGTCGTTCGGTTCTAACTCACAGGGACCTTGGGTACAACAGAACAAATCACTGCCCAGTCCTGTGCCCACTCCAAAGTTGTGGTTATTTCTTAGTCTGCTGTTGTATCCACTGTACCAATCCAACTCATTGAGAGTATTTATCTTTTTAATTGACCGGCTACTTTACCAAGGATGAGGTCCTTTCTCTGGGAGTGGTCTCTCCTGATAATATAGCCAAAGTATGTGAGATGCAGTCTCCCCATTCTTGCTTCTAAGGAGCTTCCTCCAAGACAGAGCTGTTTGTTCTTCTGAAAGGCCATGGTACTTTCTATATTTTTCACCAGAAACATAATTCAAAATGCATTAATTATTCTCTAGTCTTCATTATTCACTGTCCAGCTAAGCAAATTAGATCACATCAATCTTCAATTCAAAAACTCTTCAAAAGTTTCCTCAAGTCATTAAATGTGAGATTACTCTGTGACTCTATGATCTAGCAATCCCAGTCTTAGGCATATACCTAAACAGATGTTAAAAAAAAAACACCCTGAATTCCCATAGCAACACAATTCACAACATATAAAGGAACCCAATTTTCCACAAACTGATAAATCAAAGTGGCATATTCATGTAGTGGAATATTATTGAATAATGACAAAGGAACAAGGTATAGACACTGCAATATAGATGGGTTGTGGACACATCGTGCTGAGAGAAATGTCAGGCACAACAGGACATGAATTGTATGACTGCACACGGACTTCTCCAGACGGAATGCATAGACATTGAATCGGCTACATCTGTGGGAAGAGACACCTCAGAAGCTCAATATCAGCAGCTAAAACCAGTCCAGGTAAGTGCTGTGGAACAGACCAATTACCCAACTTACCAATTGCTCATACATAAGTTCAGGTTGAAGCTGAAGAAAATGTAAACAAGTACACAAGAGCCAAAATACAACCTTGAGTCTATACCATCGGAATTTTGAGAACATCTCAAGAACAGACTTGATGCTTGAACACTCATCACAGAGACCCGAGGTTCCATGGGATGACATCAAGACCATCATTCCTGAAGAAAACAAATGGTCATTAAAAAGACAGGGGTAAAATGAAAAGATCAGCACAATGCAAAAGCGTCTCTGAAAATTACCCTTAATTGTAGAGTAATTAAGGCAAATGTTAGAAATGATGAAGTCAAAGAGATTAACAGAAAATTTCAAAGGGAAGCTTGAGAAGGTAAAGTTAGTTATTATAATGAAACGTGCGCAGCCCTAAAATCAGAAAACAGAAAAGGAAGAACACACTCAGCATATCATAAACTGAAAGAACTCAAGCCCTGAACAAATGGAAGCCTCAAGTGGCACTATTGAAACATTCTGTGGGTAAAATATATGTAAGAAGTATCCCAAGAAGATGGAAAGAATACACAGAGTCACTGTACCAAAAACAACTCATGGACAGTCAAACACTTCGGAAGGTAGCATAAGAACAAGCACCAATAGTGCTGAAGGAAGAAGTTCAAGTTGCACTGAAAGCATTAGTCAAAATTAAATGGCTTCAGGAATTGATGGAATACCAATTGAAATACTTCAACAAGCTGATAAAACACTGGAAGGGCTCATCCATCTATGACAGGAAATTTAGAAGACAGCTACTGGGCTAACTGAATGGAAGAGATTCCCATTCATGCCTGTTCCAAAGGAGGAGGACCCAACAGAATGCTCAAATTATACAACAATATGTCATTAATAGCATGAAAAAAAAAAAACCCTCCAAACTCACTGTTACAGAGGCCATTCAAACTCATAGTGATCTTACAGAGCAGGGTTGAACTGCCCTTGTAGGTTTCCAAGACTGTAACTCTTTCTTTTTTTAAAAAAATCATTTTATTAGGGGCTCATACAACTCTTATCACAATTCATACATACATCAATTGTGTAAAGCGCATTTGTACATTCATTGCCCTCATCATTCTC
>NW_022103908.1:33082312-33084019 GCF_000313985.2 Echinops telfairi
GTTGTCTACCATGTGCATCCCTGAATTTTATCTGGTCCCTTCCCTACTACCCAGTCCTCACCCCAAGAATATTTGTATACAGTAGCTTTTTCCCTATGCCCCTTTTGCATTTTTTTTTTTCAGGAGTGGAAAATACGCGATTGAAATTTTGCTGAAGATCATCAAACCACAGGTGCAGCAGTATATTGACAGGTGCAGACTGGATTTAGAAAAGGACGTGGAACACGGGATCTCAGGGCTTATATGTGATGGGCCTTGGCTGAAAGCAGAGAGTACTAGAAAGGTGGTTACTTATGCCTATACCAAGGCATCTGACTGCATGGATTATAACAAACTCTGAGAAGAACGGGAATTCCAGAACACTTCATTGTGCTCATGCTGAACTTGTGTGCGGAGCAAAAGGCAGTTGTGTGAACAAAACAAGGGAGTACTACGTGGTTTAAATCAGGCAAGGTGTGTATAAGGGTTGTATCAACTCACTATTATTCAATCTGTATGTTAAGCAAATAATCATGAAGATTATTTGATGTATGGATTGTATGAAGAAGAATAAGGTATCAGGTTTGGAGGAAGGCTTATTGACAATGTGAGATATGCAAATGATACAACATTGCTTGCTGAAAGTGAGGAGGACTTAAGTGTTTGCTGATGAAGATCAAGGATTTCAAGCTACAGGATGGGTTACAACTCATTGTAAAGAAGACGAAAATCCTCATCACTGGACTAAAGGGTAACATCATGATAAATGAAGACAAAATTGAGGTTGTCAAGGATTTTGTCTTTCTTGGCTCCACAATGAGTGCTCATGGAAGCAGAGGTCCAGAGATCAAAAGAAGTGTTGCAGTAGGTAAATCTGCTGCACCAGACCTCTTGAGAGGATCTTAGCTAAAAGCAGAGAATAACAGAAAGATGTTTACTTGTGTTTTGTTGACTATGCCAACGCATTCGACTGTGTGGATCATAACAAACTGTGGGAAGAGTGATAATTCTTTGGAGTGTTGAAAAGCAGGTTGTTTATATTGATGACTAAGGTACTCTTGGTACATGGTCTTTCCAATCACCCCATATGCCTGGGGAAGTTGGCCATTGAATAAGGAAGACTGAAGAAGAATGGGTGCATTAGAATTATGGTGCTGGCAAAGCCTACCGAAAGTACCAGGGACAGCCAATCGGCCTTTGAAGAAGTCTAGCCAAAGGACTCCTTGGAGGCAGGGATAACGAGACTTCACCTTACGTACTTTGGGCATGTTGTCAGATGAGACCAGCCCCTGGAGAAGGACAGGGCATACTAGAGACAAGGAGGAAGGCTCTCCAGGAGATGGACAGACACAAGGCTGCAAAGAGAGGCTCAAGCACAAGAACAACTGAGAGGGAGCACAGGCCTGGCGGTGTTTCATTCTATTGTGCGTAGCGTCTCTGTGGGTTGGAATCGACTCGAGTGCACCGAACAACAACTATCACTAAAGATGGTCGCTGTGAGTCAGCATTGACCCCATGGCAGTGGATTAGGTGTTTTTGTTCATTTGTTTGTTTATTCGAGTACGGCCTCATGTTAACTAATTTTATCTGTAAGAGTTTTCCCAAATGAAGTTACATCTAAAAATACCGGGGGTTCAGACTTGAACATGTGCTTTTAAAAAGCCAGACCCAATTGTCACAGAGTCATTGGAATTCATGGCAACTCGATAGGACAGAGCAGAACTCCCC
>NW_022103908.1:33084300-33122491 GCF_000313985.2 Echinops telfairi
GCTGGGTGGTGGTATCGCGCTCCAAGGGCCACTTAGGGTGGGAAATATATCACATCTAGAAAATTTCTTTTTCTATTTCTCCTCTCTGCCTTCTTCACTTCCCTGACATTTTACCTCCAAAGCTAGTCAGGGAACTGTGGATGCTCAGACCATGTGTGTAGTCTTTCAGTCACCATATTTCTTTTTCCTTTGTCATTTGTTACGTCCATCTTTTGTTTTAATTTCTTAAGAGTTGCCAGTGTAATGAAAAGGCCATGACATTTAGCCAGATGACCAAAATAACAAAAGGCCACATTTAAAGGCATTTCCATTATTAAGGTTTTTTTGGTTTTTTTTTAGATTACTATGAAATCAACCCTCTTCTGGGTTTCTGATTTTAATTAGCATTATTTCCTTTCACGTTATGGGAACACGTTCTACCTACAACCACATTTCCAATGATTAATCTTGACCATTCTCCCTAGAAGCTAAGGTTGAGGAAATTGTATAATCCCTATATTCTAATTCAGGAAATTGAAGCAGAAAGAGATTACCTTTGCCAAGAAAAAGAGTGTTTTTATGGCTGAGTCGGTTTTTGAATTCAGAGTGTGTCCCAGGCTTTGAACACTCTACTAATGAACTGTGCACTATTTTCATTTCTGTTTGCTTACCTGGGTATTTACCGAGGCACAGGCATCTTCTAAGATCAGTATCCAAGCTACAAAGGCTTTTCAAATCGCTAACACCCGACATAGTTCAGACATTAAGTACCAGGAAGCAACTGGGAACAGCTGCTTTTGAATCACACATAAATCTAAGCAATGCTCCAATATAGCAAAAGGTGGAGGGGGAAAAAAGACCTTGTCTCATTAAATAGCTAACAGGAGAGTGTATCTGATAGTAAAATCTTGGCAGGACATAAAATACCTGTTTACTGCCAAATTCTAGTCACACAACATTAAGGTTACCTATTTAAGCACAAAGGAGCCCTGGTGGCAGGCTGATTAAGCTCTGGGCTGCTAACCAAAAGCTCTGCAGTTCGAGCCCACCCACCAGCCGCTACAATAGTCAGCTTCCATAAAGATTTACAGACCCAGAATCCCTGGGAGGCAGGTCGACTAAGGCCTAGAGGGTCGCTGTGAGTCAGAATCAACTTGATGGCAGTGGCTTTGGGTTTGCTGCATTTTCATTTAAATACACAGCCCCACTTATCATGGTATGTAGTCCTTTCAAAGCAACTCCATCATGAACCTCAGTCTCCTTGAGACTTACTGAGGAACATTCTTGCCAAAATAAACAGGACTCAGCCTCACAGGGCTATATAGATTAAAATTAATCCTTTGACTCTTGCCCTGAAGCAAATCAGTGGCTAATGAAGACTAGCTCACACAGGCATGCCCAGCCTCCGTAGCAGCCAAGGCTTTTGAGTAATTTTCCAGAGTAGCTCCTCAGTACAGCGCATAGACAAAATCTCATTGAGACGCTAAAAACAGGAGCGAGACAGGCACGATCATTTATTTCCCATTTCTTCTATGTCAGGGCCCTTCTCCAATTTCGTCTTAGAGCTTCTTCAGTAAGTTTATTGTAGGGTGACCAACTCAATAAAAGAGTGTTTTTCTTCTGTTTTTATTTTTTCCCTTTTGATTTCTATGCAGGTGATATCAGGAAAAACCCCAAGGAAATGTATCCTATGGGAGATATTTTTCATCAAGTAGCACAACATTTTCCATATACATGTTGCATAGGGAATACTGTGAAAAGAGCCCATTAAGTAAAATATTCTAAAATCGAATCTAATAACACTAGATAGAAAAATCCATTCTTCTACTTTGGAATAGAATGCATAATAAAAACGAGGGAATTGTCTGCCTAGAGTTGAGCTCTACAAGGCTCATGTAATCCGGAGCATTCACAGAGAAGCAGGGAGTAAGAAATGGGGAAATAAAAGTGTGATAGCGTTCGAACCTGGCCACAATTAATAGATATACCTTCAAATAAAAGAAAAAGAAAATCAATCCAGTTAGAAGCATGCCGGGATGGAGCAATTATTCATGGCTAATTACTTTTTAAAAGATGATGACAATAGGTTAGTTTTCCCTGATATTGATGGAGGGAAACCTTTGGGGAAATCATTTGCAAAGGTTAGCAAGGATATGAATTATTCCCTGGTAGGTTGGAAGGCAAGGAAGGGGAAGAATAAGTAAAATACTAGTAGAGTCTAGTGAAGGTCATCCAGACAGCTGAGTTGATACTGTAAATTACCGTTTCCAAAAATCCAAACCTGTCATCAATGCGTCTTGTGGTGAGTTATTTCCTCAAAAAGATAATTTGTTATGAAATGGTCAGAAACTGGCCAGATAACTTTCAATAATTTCATTCAGAAGTACACTGCGAAAGGCAAGATTAGATGTGGTTTGTTGTCAACCTATAAATTAAGAATCTCTTTTTTTTAAGTATCATTTCAAAGCAAATACTGTACTCCTATTTTGATGTGTGTTCTTGAAAGTTGATGTTTAGTGATAACTGTTCATAGAGTTCACCTGAATAGAAACACACACACACACACACACACACACACACACACACACGGTGGTTTTGAGAGGAAGTCTTTGAAACTAGGTTAATTAAAGATTATCAGAGGTTCTAGTCCTGTGATCAAAAAACCAGGTCAGCCTGCTTTGACCTGGTCAATCCATTCATTTTCATTATCAACAATGTCTGTAAATAACAGGAGCAGATGCATATCAGAGAAAATGCTTCCCCTGGGGATGGTGGAGCAAAGGCTATTTAGCATATTTCAGATGTTTCAGTAGCTGTTAAATAAACTCTCCGTCCACAATACATAGACTCAATACCACCACCCAGCCACCCTCTGTCGTCAAGCTGATTCCAAGTCATAGGCGCCTTATAGTACAGAGAAGAATGGCTCTTTGGGGTTTCCAAATATGCATATCTTCACAGAAGCAGACGGACTCATCTTTCTCCTTTGTAGCTGTCGGTGGTCTTGATCCACCAACCTTTCATATATTTATATAATTAGATGTTATTTTGTCCCTAGGGCCCATATATAAGACCATGTGCCCCCTTACCGCACACAAGGGCCACTTGAAACCATTAACTATGGCTGACTTATAGACACACACACTGTGAACAGAAAATATGAGTATTTGCTCTTGTCAAAGCACTGTGAGTACAATAAAGATAATTGACTAATGCGATTTAGTCATCTAGCCTCTGATACTAAGACTTACACAATTCTTAAAAAAACAGAGTTAATTCTCACTTGGGCAGGAATTCACTTATCCAGCCAAGCTGAAGTCCCAGCCAAAAACAGTACTTTGAATAACAAATCAGTGACTTCATCTGTCATTTTATTACCATCTCCTCCATTTCCTGTGACTCCAACACCAGTACCATGACCTGTTCACTGCCCCTCCCCTCCTGCACTGGACTGAATGAGGTGCCGTGCCCCCTCTACCCGCCCCCACACACATTGATCCCATGCCTGTGTCTATAACACCATTGGGGATAGGCCTTTCCTCGTTATGTAAGGAGGTCATTATCGGTGTAGGTTGTGTCTGAAATGAATCACTTCTCCAAAGCAGACTCACTGCCATCAAATCAACTGATGGTTCATAGTATGCCTGTCAGGTGGCATAGAACTGCCCTCTGGGCTTCCACTGGTAGTTTTGCTCTGGTGGCTCTGAACTACTTATCTCACTGCTAGCAGCACAAAGCATAATCCACTACACTACCAGGGGTCCTTCTGAAATATAAAAAGAGCAGGTTCCGTCGATAAGGAACACTGGTGGCTCAGCGGATTAAGCACTTATTTGGCTGCTGACCACAAGTCCATGGTTCAAACTCACCTGGAGGAAGCTGAGGCTGTCTTCTCCCATAAAGACATAGAGTCTGGGAAACCTTGTGAAGAAGTTTGCCTCTGTCCACTGGATCACTAGGAGTTGATATCAACGACGTCAGTAGTTGAGTTTGGGTTTGAAAGCACAGGTGAGGAAAGATAGATGTGTGAAGATTGCAAAGACAAGACACTAAATCCCATAGGGAAAAAAAGCTTTGCCCTAAAACTGATACCATGAATTCAGACTTCTAACCGTCTGTAAAAAAATAAATTACTGTTCATCAAAGCCATCCATGTGGGGTATTTCTGTATAGCAATATGAAGAAACTAAAACAGCACCCCACCTCAATACTCACTGCAATGCTTTCCAACGCATTATTAACTGTGCCAACCTCTACATTTTGTCTTCCCCTTTCTTTGTCTTTCTTCTCATCTTCCTGTCGTTGATAGGTGCTAGCAAGTAGGTTCTGACCATGTGTACAAAAGAACAAGACGTTGCTCAATACTGCTCCATCTTCACGATTGTTCACAATTGTTCTGTCTGAGCCCGTCATTGCAGCCACTGTGCCTATCCATTTCTTCAAGGGCCCCCTCTTTTTCACTGACTTCTGCTTTAGTAAGCGTGATATCCTTTTCTAGGGACTAGTCCTTCCGGGTAGTGTGTCCAAAGTACATGAGACAAGAAGTCTCACCATCCTCCCTTCTTAGAAGCATTCAGGCTGCCCTTCTTCCAAGAGAGAAGTGTTTGTTCTTCTGGGTGTCTTGGTACTTTCCATGTGTATTGCCAGCACCACAATGCACACGCAAGGAATCTTCCGTGGGCTTCTTTATGCACTGTCAAACTGCAATATTCATATGAGCCCATTGAAAATGCCATGGCTAGGATCGGGCTTGTCTTACTCCAGAAATTGACATCTTTGTTTCTGAATCATTAACAGAAGTTCCGTGCAGCAGTGTTTCCCTTTGCAATGTATTGTTTGATTTCTTGACTGCTGCTTCTTCTGTGAACACTAATTATGAATCCATGCAAAATTAAATCCTTAACAACTTTTCAGGACCCATATTGAGAGCAGCAGTACCAGGAGGGTAAAGGGAAGTTGGGGGGAGAGAGAGGGAACTGATCACAAGTTCTACATATAGCCCCCTCCCAGGGGGACAGACAAGAGTAAACTGGGTGAAGGGAGGCATCAGCCCGTGTAAAACATGAAATAATAATAATAATTTAAAAATTATCAAGGGATCATGAGGGAGGGAAGGTGGGGAGGGAGGGGGAAAACGAAGAGCTGATACCAAGGGATCAAGTAGAAAGAAAACATTTTGAAAATGATGTTGACAATTGTACAAATGTGCTTGACACAATGGATGGTTGGATGGGTTGTGGTTAGAGATTTACGAGCCCTCAATAAAATGATTTTTTTTGAAAACTTTAATCTTTTCTACATGTATCATGATGATCTATACTGGTCCAGTTGTGAAATTTTTGGGTTTTTTCATAGGGAATTTTGATCCATAGTGAAGGCTGCCGTCCTTGATCTTCATCAGCAAGTGCCTCAAGCCTTCCTTGCTTTCAGCAGGCAAAGCTGCATCATCTGCATATGAGAGATTGTTAATAAATCTTCCTCTAAGCCTGATGTTCTATTCTTCTTCATATAGTGCTGTTTCTCCAATTATTTACTTGGCACCCAGTTGTTAAAGTTTGGTGAAAGGATACAACCCTGATGCACATCTTACCTGCTTTTAAGCCAAAAAATACCCCCCTGTTCTGTTCAAATGAGTACCCTTTGGTCCACGTACAGGTTTCACATGAGCACAAAGAAAGTGTTCTGGAATTCCCATTATTCACAATATTTTTCATAGTTTGTTAGGATCTGAGATAGTTTATTGTGCCAGCCTGGCCAATAAACACAAATGGGATTAACTGAAGGGCGGAGTGATAAATGGCTCGGTGAGCCTCGCCTTTCTTGTTTCTGGCTCTTTGATCATCGGACCAGTGTGCGGCTGCCTTGTTTGTTCTGTGCCTCAATTTACAGGCTACACTACCTGTGGGACGCCTAGCCTGTGGACTGTGTCGCTGTAAATTGAGGTCCCTTTCAGACATCTCTGGAGCTGGGGACTGGTGGTTGGTGACTTGGCTGACAGTTGGTGACCTGCCTTGTGATTGGCTGCTGTGCTGAGATAGCCTAGCTCTCTCTATATATAGAAGAAGACCTGGCAGCAGACTAGACTTGAAGGACTGCTAGTGTCTCAGAACTCTCTCTCACGGGAGTGAGTTGCATGGAGCCATTTGTACTGCTTTATAATTTAACTGTTCATTTCTTGTATTATATATTTATCTGTATATAATTTAACAGTTTATTTCTTGTGTTATATATCCAATTATCTTTATAAATAAATATATTAAATTATCAGCAATTTGGTTTTATCTCTCTAGAGAACCCTGTCTAACACAGGATCCACACAGTTAAGGGCCTTTGAAAAGTCCATAAAAAACAAATAAACCTCTTTCTGATATCCTCTGCTTTGTGGCAACGTCCATCTGTCTTCAGCAATCATTTTCCACTTGCCATGTCCTTTTCTGGATCCAGCTTTGATTCCAGTGACCCTGTTGATGTACTGCTACAACCATTGTTGAATGATCTTCAGCAAAATTCAACTTGCATTTGATATCAATTGATCCTATTTGATAATTTTCTGTTAGACCACCTTTGGATTGGGCACAAATATGAATCTCTTCAAGTTGGATGGCCAAGTAGCTGTCTTCAGAATTTCTGGGCATAGACTACAAGTACTTGCAATGAGTGCTTCATCAGCCTGTTGAAACATTTCATTTTTATATTGCCAGTTCCAACAGCATTGTTGTACACTAATGCACTCAGTGTACCTTGGACTTTTTCTTTCAATACTATTGGCTCTTCATTGTATGCTACCTCTTGAAATTGTTAAACTTTGATTTTGGGATACAGGTACACTGAGTACTCATTCCATCTGATTTTTATGCTTCTTTCATCATATATTATCTTGTCCCTAGAATCCTTCAGTACAGAAAGTTGAAGGTTGACTTTTTCTTCATTTATTTCAGTTTATAATATGATGAATGTGTTCTTCCTTTTTGGTTTTCTAAATCTAGATCTTTACACATTTCATTCTAATATTTTACTTTGTCTTCTGAAGCTTCCCTTTGAAACGTTCTGCTCAGCTTTTATTTCTTTAGCCACTCTATGTTCAAGAGGAAGTTTCAGTGCCCCTTCTGACAGCCACTTTGACCTAGCTTGTGCTTTTTTTTGTCTTTCTTGTCTTTTTTTGCTTTTTGCTTTCTTTGTCTATGGTATTCTTAATATCATCATACAGTTCATCAACTCTTCAATCATTAGTGTTCAATGCAGCAGAGCATTTCTTGAGAGATTCTCTAAATTCAGATGGGATATACTCAAGACTGTGCCTTGGCTCTTGTAGACTTGCTTGAACTTTCTTCAGATTCAACCTGAACTTACATATGAGTTGTTGATGTTTTGTTCCACTGTCAGCCTTTTGGGGCTGATGATATCTATCATCTCTTTCCACAGACATGGTCAATTTGATTCCTGGGTATTCAATATGGTCAGGACAATGTTGGGGAAACAATTGCAGTAAGAATTCACTGGTCTTCCAATTTTTTTTTCATATAATTTTCACCTTGATTTTTATCACCAAGGCCATACTTTCAAAGTGATGCTCTTTCCTCATTGTTTCTAATTTGCATATTCCAATCACTAGATAGTAACGTGTGGAAGCTACATAATCTGGTGTCATTTTGAAGATTCAGAGTGAAGGGGTGGAGTCTAGCTTATCAATCAGGTCATAGCCAATTTGGCCTCGGTGTGGTCTTGGCCTTCTCCTGAGGATTCTGGGAACTCTGGTATTCCTCCTTGGAGGTGGGAAATACTCTCTCACTCTCTCTCTGCTCACTCCTGTGAGACATCCCTATTGAGAAGACATATGGAGATAGATTGATGGAGCCAGAGCTCTGGAGCAAGAGTAGCCCCATGGAGACCCCTGCTAGTGCTGATATACTTACATGGTATTTGGATCCATGAGACCTCCCACCCACTGCCTATGGTCTTTATGCTTCATCATCATTGAAGTGTTTTGTAAGTCTGAAGAGGACTTTATAGATCAGTGTTGGACATATGGGCTAATATCAGACTTGTGGACTTGATCTGGATTAGGCTGGGATGTTTTCTCAATATTCAATTGCTCTTGTATATAAAGCTCTGTCTTTTTTTTGTGAACGAAAGAAAACTTGTAAAGCTCTTTCTTATACACACATTTGAGTGTCTCCCTGGATTTCTCTAGTCTCACCTAGAATAACACATAATGCATCATGATTTCATGCTTGATCATCTTCACACTAAAGCAGTTGCTAGATTTATTTAATTATTTTCATCTTTAGCTTTAATGGTTGGTGTGCATCCAGTTTTTGAATGTGAGTTGCATTAACTGGATTTCTTTGTAAGGCTATAGATATTATCTCATCACAGACAACAATTAACTTCAAAAATTGATCTTAAAATGTTCTTTTTGATGGTGAATGCAGCACCATTCCTCTTGAATGTGTCATTTCTGGCTTAGTAAACCGTATGATTGTCTGATTCAAAATGGATATTATCACTTCACTTCTGTCACTAATGCCTAGGATATCAATCTTTGTGTATTCCATTTTATTTCTGATGACTTTCAATTTTCTTTTATTCAGACTTTGTATATTCTGTGTTCTGATTATTCACGAATGTCTGTAGCTATTTCGTCGCAATTTGAGTCATGCCCCACCAGCAAGCAAAGGTCCCGAAAGCCTTGCTCCATCCATATCATTCATGTCCACTCTAATTGGAAGAGGCACCTCTTTCCATTCCTCACATAGTGACTTCCAACTTACAGGACTCATCTTCTGGCTCTGTTTCAGACAATGTGATATTACTACTCATAAGGTTTTCGATGGCATCCCTCAGAAGTGGACAGCCTATTCCTTCTTGCTACTTCATTCTAATTCTGGGAGCTCTATTGAAACCTGTCCACTATTACTGATCCTGCTGGTATGTGAAGTACCAATGACCTCACAGCAACAGCCATGCCATCATAGAACAACGGACACAGGACACAGGAGTGGTAGTCTTCTCACCTTATATAGCTCTTCTTAAAAAAGCTTCCTGCCGTCACATGGATTCTGACTCACGGTGACCCCAAAGGACAGAGTAAAACTGTCACTCTTAATAAGGATTGAAAGCCATATCTTTTTCTTGAGATTTTAATTGCTGATCTTTTAGGTAGAAGCCTATATGAAACCCACCTTGTAAAGACTATACCTTATTGATTGACTACAGTCCTTCTTTGATGAGAGGAGCCAGTAGTGAGAATGCACACTTCAGACTTGCCACGCCCCTCAGGCTTCACGGGATGGCTGTTGGTGGTTGCCATCAAGTCTCCCTGGACCCTGGCAGGACAGCAACAGGATGACACGTTGTCTGAACCTGCGCTGTCTTGAAGAGTTTTGCATGTTTGCATTCACTTTGGTGATTATTTTGTCAATCTATTCCATGGGGTGGTTTATCTCATTTTCACTGAGCCTCTACTTTACCAAACACGAGTTCCTTTTTCAGGGATTGGTCTTTCCTTAGGACGTTGGCAAATGAAACCAGGCCGTTTCCCCACCCCACCCCACCCCACCTTCACTTCTAAGGAACAATGACGGTTTGTTTCCTTTGGGCATCCATGGCATGTTCCATCCTCTTCGGCAATACCACAATTCAAAAGTTCTTCTTTTGCCTTCTGTTTTCATTGTCCATATTTTACATACATGTGCAGCTATTTAAATGGTCTTGGCTTGAGTCAGGTGCATGTGTTCATTCCTCGTTAAACAATTGTGTCAGTCTGACACCTAACACATCTTTGTGTCCTGAAAATTGATGGCATCGTGTCTTCTTTATGGTAGGTGTTCAAACAATATGTGTTGATTCATGAATGAATTGATTTTAAACAGCCCTAAATGTCTCTCCAGATTTTATATGGGCAAATTAGCTTATAAGCAGATGGCTTTGATACAAGCAACTAGATGAATTTCTGTTAACCATAATATATATGCCAGTATTCTACATCATGATGTCACTGGTAACAGAATTCATCTCAGTGAAATTAACTATGTGGAAAACAAAAAATGTAGGACACAGTTTTCATGATCTTACTTTGAATTTCCCCTCGGTACAAATCAGTTACTCTCCAATTGACTTCCACACCACAGGATTTTCAGAAGTAGACCACCAAGGTATTCTCCTGAGGTACCTCTGAGAGGGTTCAATCTGGCAACCTCCCCATCAGCAGTCAAGTACATTAACTGGCTGCACCACCCAGGAGCTCTCTATCCGGAAGAAGATCATTAGTTTTCTTTTGTAACATCAGTGATCAAGAAACTGTGCTTAGTAACTACCATCTAATTTTCTTTTGGTTGTTCATATTTTAGAAATTTTATTTCTCCACTTCTCAGAAAAAAGCTCTTATAAAAGGGAAGTTGAAGACAAAGCTAAATAAAACAAGATTTTCAGCACAAAGTCTTTCAAACTTCAGTGAAATAGTTCTAACCTGGATTTGTTTCTAATTTAAAAGTGCACATGGAAATGGGCAGCAAAGGATGAAAAAGCAAAAGAAAAGGTGTCAGACCCTAGAATTCTCAAAAGTTGTTATAGAATATAGTGAACCAACTAACTTCATAGTTCTGAAACATTCATTACCCTCTTCTCCCTTGAGGGAATTGAGTGCTTGTTCCCTTCGATTGCTGATTTGTAGCAGGACATTATGAGACAACAAAAGGACAGAAGGACATTTCTTTCAATATCCTAAGTGAATCAAGTTACCTCTGTATCTTAGTGCTACTGTAACACAAAGACCCCCCATGGGTGGCTTTAGTTATCTAGGTATGTATGTGTATACACATACACGCATTTCGAGAAGCTACCAGTCCAAATCAGGATCATGGCCTGTGAATGACCTCTGTGTAGATAGGACACCTGGGGACATGGTGGATTATGAATTGGACTGTTACCTGCAACATGAGCAGTTCAAGCTCACCAGCTGCTCCACAGACGAGAGACGAGGCTTTCTGCTCCTGTAAAGATGTACAGCAAGAGAAACCCAAAGGGGGAGTTGTACTCTGTCCTGGTCAGTCCCTCTGCATCAGAATGGACTCTGGGTCAGTGGGGAACTTCCAAACTTTCTTTGGTGTCTTGGTGATCTACACATGGCATCTGTCTTCCCCATGTGTGCTTGGTTCTGGAGCTGGTCTGCTCACTGTATAATTCGGAAGGAACTCAGTTTAGGATACATCTTGTTCTTATATCACCTCATTAACATAACATAGAAAACTCTATTCCAGAACAAGATTACACCACAGGTATAGGGGAGAGGATTCTAACATATATTTTGGGAGGACACAATTCAATATATAACACATGGCATTAGTAGGACTAAATTGTGATAATCCAGAAGGATTCCAAGAACTGACATTATGCCATCAGTTCTGCAGTTCAAAAGCAGCCTCTCCACAGAAGAAAGACAGGGCTTTCAACTCCCATAAAGGGTTTAGTCTTGGGAGACATCAGACAGTGTAAAATATGACAAAATAATAATTTATAAATTATCAAGGGTTCATGAGGGAGAGGGGAGCGGGGAGGGAGGGGAAAAATTAGGACCTGATGCCAGGGGCTTAAGTGGAAAGCAAATGTTTTGAGAATGATGAGGGCAATGAATGTACAAATGCGCTTTACACAATGGATGTGTGTATGGATTGTGATAAGAGTTGTATGAGCCCCTAATAAAAGGATACAAAAAAAGTTCAGTCTTGAAAACTCACAGGGGCAGTTTTACCCTGTCCTATGGGCTTGCTACAAGTCGGCATCGATTCAATGGCAGAGTTTGGTTTTAGTGTTTGGTTAATTTAAGGAGCACTGGTGGTGTTTAAATTCTTAAGTTGTTAAGCTGTTAACCAAAAGGCCTGTTGTTCAAACCCACCAGCTGCTCTGCTGGAGAAAACCATGGTAATCTACTCTATCCTACAGAATCACAATGAGTCAAAATCACATCGGTGGACCATAGCTTTGTTTCACTTTTACTGGTTTGTTGATGCATTGTGTGAACTCAACATGTTTTGTGGAGTTTTCTTGTAAGCAAAGATGGTCACTAGTTTTTCCCAACTTTGAAAGTATTAAGATGAGCTTAGACAATCTCTCTTCTGCATAAAAGAAGACATGATTGATCTGACTGTTCTTCCTAAAAACTGTGTTAACATTATGAATGCATTGTATCATGTACATTTCAAAGCAACTCCACTATCCATCACAGGCTTCGAGAGGGCTCTTAAAAATACAGTAAGATTTGAACCTAAATTCCCCAGAAACTCAGATAAGAGAAAATTACCTATCTCCCCGTATCTTCCTATCCTCTTTGGAGAATGTTTTTAGAGTTTGAAAAAAGTACATTGATGGATTCTTGCAGACGAAAGTTTAAGAAGTAATAATATCTGAGTTGGCGGAGGGGTGGGGGTGGGGGTGGGGAGATGCTGAAGTGTTCCCAGTGTCTTCTGCTGATGTTTTAAGTTTGACAGTGAAGTAATTGGAATGAGATTTCATTACAAGGAGTTTGTACCCAGTCACACCAACTGAATCCTTGTACAAGTGATAGAGACTGAGTGTATCTATTGTGGCCATTACCATCACAGTCTCCAGAGAAACAGCTCAAGGAAGTTATCAAAGCTGTAAAAGTACTGGGGGGAGATGCGTAAGAAGCAATGGGCTCTGCCAACTAGCTCAACACTCCAAAATACATACAGGGGGGACTTCTAAAAGTTTGTGGAAAGATAGAAGAGAGAGATACTGGAAATTTCCCACAAACATTTTGAAGGCCCAGGTATTTGAGGATTTGAAATGCTCAAATAAATAACTCCTCCAGATCTGTGTAAATAATAGTGAGGACAACAAACAAAATAAAACAAAAAGTTTGTCATGCTTTATTATTAATATTTCAAAGATTTTTTAACATTAAAAACATTGCCCTTGAAAAACACAATATATATTCATTATTTCTTCAAAGACTATAAGGCTTCAATAAGATTGTCATGTGCAGTGCAGTTAAAGTTTAGGGAAAGTTAAAATTAGCCATGAACATGGATAATGCCTCTGAGGTTCTTTAAATATAATAATTATTTGCACCTCTTTCATGGTTCTATTTTAGCTTCCAGAAGTATATGGCTTAATCAAACGTGGGCAAAGTATTTTGAAGAACTTAGTTATACATAATGATAAAACTCGCATGCCCAATCTCTACGCTGTGGATGTACATTGCCCTTCTTGCCCAGGGCTCACTTTGAAATTCAGGGGCTCCCATTGTAATGTGATTAGATGTGCAGTAGCAAAGGGCTAAAGGTCATTTTAGCTGGTGGATTTTCTCCAGTCTTGGCGGTTCTCCATTTAACTCTGAAAGAGGTCGTCTCCTTCGTTATGGGGCCTATTTAGTGAGGAAAGAGGGAGTTCCCTAAATTTGTACCACAGTAGTCAAGATGTGGAAGCACTCTTGAGCCTGCATAGCTGGTAGCCTGCACACCGAGCATCTGCTAGACTGCAGAAAGGGCTTCGGGAAGTACAATCAGCACTCCAGGAATAGAAGAATAAACACTTATCTCGCAATAAATGGGTGGAAACGTAGACAATTGGAGGGAGGGCAGGCCACACCTAGGGAGGTACATGAGAGTCTAACATAAAGAAGGGGAAGGGGAAGGGGGGCAGGTGGAGGGTGAAGCGGGGTGGGGAGAAACTGAGTTGATGGCATGGGGGAACAGGGCACTAACCCACCCAGGGGGAGAGTATGGGTTGTGTCCCCACAGAACTAGAACGGGCATACAGACCCCACCAGGACACGCCAAACCAGGAGGGCAACATAATGCGTGGAGGAAGCCACAAAAAGGCTGGACCATACGCCAGCCCTAACCAGAATTAGCCTGACCTCACTATGGAAGGGAGCACCACAGAATATGAAAATAGATCGTCTGGTGTGAGAAAGGAACTGACTTACTGCACCACACCCAGAAGGAAGCTGAAGCAAAGGAAGGAGGAGGAATGGAGCAGAACACACCTGGGTCCACAAAGCTCAGAGGACAATAGCCCGGCTCGGAGGGTCCAATGTACAGAGAGGACCATATAGCTGGCCATATGGCAAGATGCAACATCCTGCACTGACCCATGGCCCTGCACGGGACAGCACCAGAGACACAGTGTGGGATGGGCGACTGAGCTGACCCCAGTACACTGCACAGCGGTACAGATGGGAACTGGAAACACAGGGAATCTAGGATAGATGAACCCCTCCAGACCAGCGGTGAGAGTGGCGATACCGGAAGGGAAGTGGGAGTAGAAGGGAGGAATCAATCACAAGGATCTACATATAACCTCCTCTCTGGGGGATGAGCAACAGAAGGGTGGGTGAAGGGAGACTCCGGGCAGTGTAAGATAAGATAAAATAATAATTTATAAATTATTAAGGGTTCATGAGGGAGGAGGGAGTGGGGAGGGAGGGGGAAGGAAAAAAGGAAAATGAGGAGCTGATTCCAGGAACCCAAGCGGAAAGCAAATTTTGAGAATGATGAGAACAACAAATGTATAAGTGTGCTTTACACAATTGATGCATGTACGGATTGTGATAAGAGTTGTAGAGCCCCAATAAAATGATTACCAAAAAAATCCAGATCTAGAGAAAGTGGATCGACCATGGCTGATTTGCAAGTTCCAATTTGATTTCCTCAGTGAGGCAGGAAATTTGAACTTGACAATAAATAGCAAAATCCCAAGACAAGGATAGAAATAAAGTGTAGCTATGTTTTCACAGCTCCAAGCAACAGGTTTCTGGATGTTTATGTTAGGTGGGGTTCTAGAGACACGAACCCAGTGACTCACGTATGTCGAAGCAGAGACTGAGATTAAGGAACGGGTCACACCGTAGTTGTTGTTCTTGTTCCGTGCCATCAAGTGGATTCTGATCCATAGGGACCCTGTATACAGCAGAACGAAACCCTTCCCAGTCCTGTGCCAGCCTCACCATTCTTACGTTTGACAGTGTTACTGGTTTCTCAAATGCTTATAGGATCACCCAAGTGAGCAGGTTTCAGAAGAGCATCCAAACTAACAACAGATCACAAAGAAGAAAGAGGCTATCCACACCTCAGATATTTTCCATGGAGAATCTTCTGGACAGAATTGAAACACAGAGGTTGGAGGGGTACGTCCAGTCCAGGTCAAGTCCATGGGTCCCACGCTGACTAGATCCTCTCAGACTCATGCAGCTGCTGGTGGATGAAGCAGGAAAACAAAACGGAAAGCTGGGAGGTCACAGGCCTCTGGGTCACATGAATCCAAGGTCCAGGCTACAACCTAATTGAGAGATTACACTCCTCCACTACCTCCACATGGGTACCATCAAGTTGACATAAAATCTAACCATCACAGCAGTATATAGACAGATGGGTGAATGGCTGGATACATGGATGGATAGACAAATGGATAAATAAACAAATATAGCTGCTGCCAAGTAGACTGACTCAAGGTGACACAATGAAATGTTCCTTAGTCCTGCATCATCCTCACACTCCCCAGCATGTCTGGGTCCATCATGACTGCTAATCCATCTCACCAAGGGTCTACTTTACCTATCAGGATGCCCTCCTCCAGAAACTGATCCCTCTGGATGACATATCCCAAACAAGTGAGCCATGAAAGTTTCCTTTGTGATCTCTAAGGTTTTCATTGATTGACTTTCACAAGTAGAATAAGAGACTAGTCTGCCTTATTCTGGAAGTTCCTTGAAATTTGTCTGCCATGGGAGTCACTGCTGGTATTTGAAATACTAGTGGCATAGGTGCTAGCATCATAGTAACACACAAGCCACCGCAGTATGGACACACTGATACATAGGCCATGGATGACTTACAGAACCAGTGCATGTTGAGATGCAATCAGACTCCTATCCTCTGCCCAGCCTTTGCCAATGAGACTGGTCCTCTTTTGTGATGGGCAGGAGAGCAGAGACAGCACTAAAAGCTGGAAGTCATCCTGCTTAGAGGGAGAGAAAAGGAGGAAGGGACCCATCCCTGAGGCCCTAGGAGCCCAGCCCCCCTTCCCTCTCCACTGTTACAGAGTGCTCTTCCTCTTTAATTGCCCGTACTCTTGAATCCTACCCTCAGTCCATCCACTGACTCTCCAGAGGAAAAAGTCTGACCTTCTCTCCCACCTACCATGAAGATCCAGGTTTTATGAGCGATGAAATATAGAGTTTGGAAAATTACACAAAATTTCACATAAAAAGTGGGTACAAAAGTGAATGTGTATTAAGAAAAAAGCACATAAAGAGAGAGTTTGAACCATTCATCATTCAGTTTGTTGTCCTATGGTAGTATATGCATTGCTGTGATTTAAGAGCAGCAGGGTCATCCATTGTGGGAAGATGTGACCGGAGCTTTTCGACTAAGAGCGACTAGGAAGAAGGTATGGGCACCAAAGGCCAAACATTATCCAATGAAAATACTATGGAACACAACAGAACCAGGCCAGATTTGCTTTTTTTTGAACACGCCAGGAGAGCTCAATCACTGGAGGAGGACATAGTGTTTAATGAAGTAAGGGCTGCCAAGGTTGAGAGACAGGTCCTCGGTGAGATGAATCTGCAGAATAACTGAAAGATTGACTCAAACGTGCGGAGAATCCAAAGGATGACACTGGGATGGGTCAGGTTTTATTCTTTCCTATATGAGGAGTTGATTGAATCGCAGCTGACAGCCAAGACAATGGGCCCCAGCTGGTGCTAGGTCTCCCTGGCCAGGTTCTTTCCATGATAACTGGGCACAGATCTGCTGCTGCCCCTGCTAACAAAACGGCAACTCCTGCTTGACTCTCCCTTCCATGAATTCCCGTTTCCACATCATTGCACCTTAGAAAATGACTGCTCTCTCAAGTAAGGTGCCAGCTCATTAAGAGGTTCCACTGGTGCTTTGGGGTCTTATGAGTAAAATATCGTTAAGCTTGGCATTTACTGGCTGATAGCTAAGAAGGAGATCAGGTTACAACTACTACTGTGAATGAAAAGAAAGTAGAAATAATAAAACTCCTTTTGGTGAATTTTCAGGGTTTGATTTACTCTATATACTCATGTATAAACTGAGCTTTGCAGCACATTTTTTAATGCACTTTGTGTGGTAAAATTAGGCGCCATGGCTGATATTCGGGTCGGTTTATAGTATATCCAGTACATAGATTTCTTGATCATAATCACGCATAAAAATAATGATCTTATTTTAATAACCCTACCACTGTTCTTAAAAAGGTGCATGCAAAAAATAGACTACGAATGACTTTCTGTGGTTAGAATTCAATGCATGGATGACATCATAGAATGGGTTCCTGTTCTGGGGCCATCTTTGGCTCTTCCAAAAATCCTGTGTGCTATTTTACTCACAAATTTGGTCACGTTCAATAAGTTTCCCAGTCATTCAAGTGAATTAGCAAGATTTAGCTATAATGTGAATATTCATATCTTCCTTTGGAACCATTCCATGTGTCCTTCCTGGTTTCAAAAGACAATTTAGTATCATTTTTATTTTATTTTGTTTTTGGTCTGGTTTTGTTTTGTTTGGGTTTTTTGTTGTTGTTTTAAACTTGAGAAAAACTATGTGAAAAAAATGAATATGATGTTTATGAAAAGGCACTGATCACCAGTAATGTTATTTTTCATTTTCTAATAAAATGTCAGTGACTTTAGTAATACTATATTTCAAAAGCCCCAAAGACTAAAGGCAGTCCCGAGTACATACTACGCTATATTAAAGGGATATTGGTCCTGGGCTAGACAGGATTTTCTAACCCCATCTGAGCAATAACCACTTGATCACACATCTCGCCTGCGCCTAAGCTCCCGTTGGCGGTGTCTGTGCCTCCGCTCAGCATCCGGCACAGCCACTAAGGCTGCATACTTCAGCTGCACGACCTCTGGGGCACGCTGGAGAAGCCATGCCTTCTGTCCATGACCCTTTGCAGACCCTGCGATGTCTCCCAAAGTTGTCACCATGGCACTTACTTGCTGTCATCCTTCTCCCGGACAACTCCTCCTCCTCAACGCCTGCTTGCCGCAGCAGGCTCTCATTTCAGCGCATGCTCCAGTCCTCCACAGCCGGCGTCCTTTTTACCTAACAGAAGCAACACTGGTTTTCCTTTCCCTGCGAATACACCAAAGCAACCGGCTGCCTCTTTCCTCAAGGTCCGGGGGAGCTCCCACCTGCTCCCCAGCTGTTCTTCTTCTAGCTCCATTCCCATCCTCCCTCGGAATTCATAACAGTGATTTAGCCTCGTCCGTACCTTTGCCGGATTCAGCGCACCAAGCGTTCCAACACCTTGTCCCCACGTCATTCCAAACGTGGCATGGTTTCAAGTTCACACTTGTCATCTATCAGCTTGGAGGCACGAGTGATCACATGCAACGGTATCTTCGTGAAAAAAAGAAAGATACCAGCTGAGCCCTCAAAGCAAGACAGTCGGATGGATGATGGGATGAGAGATCAGAGTCCCTCGTTTTTCTGAATCTCGTCACCTTCCACTTCTGGTCCTAATAATCCTGGAAGAACCTGGAGCTTGGGTTTGACTTTGTCCTCTAGCACAGCTCAGTCTCATGTACCTTAATTATAAAAGTAAGATTGCAACATGCCTTTCAAGGGTGTAGTAAGAACTAGAAAACAAAATATATAGACAGTCTCACTAAGAGGCTGGCACACAGGGGTGCCAAAGTACATTTGTCAGTGATGTTAGTTACCATCCAGTAGGTTCTGCGCATGGCGACCCCAGGTACAAGAGACTGAAACACCGCCCAGTCCGGAGCCATCTCCATGATTGTTGGCATGTTTAGGGCTCCTGTTATTCTTATTTTCACTCTCTCTCCACTTTGCCAATACTATGTCCTTCCCCGGAAGAAAGTCTTTCCAGATGGCATGGAGCAGGGTTTTCATTGGCTAGTTTTATAAGAATCTCTCCAGGCTTTTCTTTCTAGTCTGTCTGAGTCTGCAAGTTCTGCTGACACCAGTCTACCATGAGTAACCCAGCTGGTAGTTGAAGCCCCCAATGGCATAACTTCCAGCAACAGAGCAACACAGAAGCCATCACAATATGGCAAGCTGACAGGTGAGTAGTGGCTGACATCAAATTCCAAAAGACTTACTGCCACTGATTCAAGTCTGACTCATCGTAACCCTATTGGACAGAGGAGAACTATGTTGGTGGTTTCTGAGGTTGTAACTCCTTATGGGAATAGAAAGCCTCATCTTTCTCCCATAGAGCAGCTGGTGGTTTTGAATTGGTAACCTTGTGGTTAACAGCGCAATGTATAATCTATTACACCACCAGAACACAGAGAGTGACATCATTGTTACCATAGCATTTGTCCAACCCAGGTGTTTCCTGTACCTGGGGTTAACAGTTGGGGTACCAGCAAAGTGGCTGTGTCAAAAGTGGGCTCCAAGCGCAAGAGGGATTTTGCTCGGGTGCATTCTGGAGTACAAAGGGCCCGAGGGAGAGGCCAGGCCCGCATGCTTTCAGAAGAGCTAAAAGTCAACAACTGTAAAGATGGTCACCCAATACCGAATCCAAAGGGCCAACCAGGCACACGATAATGGGCGTGCCAAGATTTCAGAGTGACGATGGAGAGGTGATCAAAATGAGAGCACCACGATGAGTCACCCAAACAGGAGTCCCAACAAGCCTGCAAACAAGCAAACGTTGGTGCTAGAGTTGACTCCAAGTCGTGGTGGTCTCACCTGTACAAAATAAAACTGTGCTGCATAGGGTTTTCCATGGCTCATTTTTCGGAAGTAGAATGCCATGCCATTCTTCCCAGGTCCCTCTGAGTGGCCTCCAGTGACCAGTCTTGTGACTAGCAGTTGAGCATGAACACTTGTACCACCCAGGGACTCTAGGCCTCAAACCCAAATTCATACCTGCAGCTTACATCCCCAGTCAGTGGGCTTAGGCTTTCCCTGGTGATAATAAGGTTAGGTTGCTAACCACAAGGTCGGCATCTCAAACCCACCAGCAACTACAAAGGAGAAAGGTATGTGTGTTAGGCTGGGTTGACTAGAGAAACAAATCCAGGGACACTCATATTTGTGAAAGAGTGCTTTATATCAAGAAGTAATTATATATCAAGCAAACATCCCAGCCCAATCCAGATCAAGTACATAAGTCAGACTACTTCGTAAATCTGATACTAGTCCATAAATCCCTCTTCAAACTCTTGCAGCCACATGCAATGATGCAGAATGCAGGAATATCACAAACCTGGGGGTGAAAAATCTTGCAGATCTAATGATGGTCAATATATCTCCAGGCCTCTGACTGCCATCAGCATGTCTCAAAGAGTCTTGTCAACAGGAAGCAGAGAGAGACAGGGAGTTTCCCAGGACCCTCCTCGTGAGGAGGTCATGCCCACAAGGAGGCACCATCAGACTGTGACCTGATTGGCAAGCTAGACTCCACCTATATCTCCTATGGGTGTCATGTTGGCACACACACAAAAAAAAACTTATCACAGCAGGACTGTCTGCTCCTATTAAGATTGACAATGTGGGAAACCCTGCATGGAGTCCTTGTGAGTTGTAATCAACTCAATGGCCTTAGGGCATGCTTACCAGACAGAGACAGAGGAAACAGCACAAAGAGCGGAGAAGGGTTTCGACCCGATCGAACTGTTTGGAACACATTGTTGTCGGTGCCAGGGCGTCAGCTCCAATTCAGAGCAACAGAAAGCAGGATGGAACATTGCCCAGTCCTGCGCCATCCACACCAGTGTTCTCATGTTTAAACCCCTCAACACAGCCACCATGCTGCTCCATCTTGAGCATACTACTTAAATAGTAGTTCATTAGCACCACCTTGGGGAAGCACCTGTGGTCCAAAACAGGCTACCTGACGGCCCACATCTCGAAAGGGCCAATTCTGTTTCTTGGAAACGAGGCACCTGCTACCTGCTGTCACACTCCCTGCTTGCAGAGGCAGCTCTCTGATACAATGGCTGTGTTCACTTGAACTCAGCCCCCAAATGACCCTGTGGGCGAGGCGGGCTCAGTCAAGCATCCCTCGGATGGCCTCCGTATGCCCTCCCCAGCTGCAGTCAATGGGTCAGCAGCTTTTATTGGGCACTTGTCCTGTGAATAGCCTGGACCTCTGGGTGGCGGGCAGTTCTTGAACATATCTCTGGTGTTCTTCCCAGCTGGGAAAGAGATGCTATTTCATAAGAGCTCACAGACCACCCCCTCGTAGAATTAAAGAGCTTTCTCTGTGCCCACTTCCTTCTCTCTTTCTCTTAGCCCCTTTTCTTTTCTTTTCTTTTTTAATTTTATAACTTCCTACCATCCACCATTCCTGCCTAAAGGCTGGCCACATCTGCATAAATCCATAGCCCTCTGCTGTCCTGGTACTTCTGATGCCTAAAGCCCCTGTAGTAAGGGGTTCAACTGCCCCATAGTATTTTCAAGACTGTAATTGTTTTAAACCCATTTTATTGGCATTTACTTCACATGCGATACAGCTTAATTAGTCGATCGCATTAAGAAGCTCTGTGCAGTCATCACCATGATCCGCTTCAGAACATTTCCTTCTCCGACCCATTGTTGTTAGCTCCCTCTTGGCCCGTCCTCCCCAGCTGTGCTCTTAGGCAATGATCTATCCAGTTACTGTAATCTGTCTCCCATAGAGCTGCTGGTGAGTTCGAACCACGGACCTTCTAGGTAGCAGTCAAACACATAAGCGCTTTACCTCCGGGGATCCTTCTGCATCACACCCCTGCTCTGACACTTGACTTGTGCCTGGTCTTCAGCTTCACTGACCCTTTCCCCTCAAATGATCACACACTCTGCTGGTCAGTGTGAAGCACGCTTCAAAACTTCATTTCCAGTGTGTTGCTTGAAGGCTGAATCGAGGCAATGAACAAGTGGAAGAAGGAGGAGGAAAAGGAGTGCGGAAAGTGAAAGTGTGAGCCTCATGAAAGGCAAAATCAGAACAGATTGCAATGAAGCTAAACTGTCTATTCATTTGAATCAAATGCTATAAATTTCTAAGCATAATGTTTGACAGTAAACTGTCATCAAAGCAACAGACTCATTATAAAAATGCTAAGGGTATATAAATCTCATTGACTGCTTATCATTAACTACACAGGGTGCTGATAGGAAATGCCTGGTTATAATTTATATTTCACTAATAAGGTCCATTTTAGAGTATAGCTGTCAAATCTATTACTCACTTTCCCCAGTTTGATCGTTGTTCTGGACAGCACCAAAATTGGATGTTGAAAGTGTGGTTTCCAGCGTTATCATTTTCTCTAATATCTCGTCCCTGCATATTGAAGCATGCTGCACCACTAATCAGAATTCAGCCACCAGATTGTTTTTTCGGAATGTAAACAAAAAGAGAGAGAAGCATTCTATTTTAAAGAGGCAAAAATGCATCAGAAAGTATTATTTGCCCATTTTATTAAAATTCAAAATAAGGCTTTGGTAATTCTGATTATTCAATTCTTCCAACATGTTCTTGGCTTTGATGATTTCTCTCTGTTTCTCCCCTCCTTTCCTCTCCCCTCCTCGCCCTCCCCGCCCTCTCTCTCTCCACTACTGCCCCACGCCCCCAGCCTCCCTCCATCTGTCCCTCTCTGTGTTACTAATGTATTTCCTTTCTTCCTCTGTCTCTTCTTTCCTTCCTTTCTTCCTCCTTTCCTTTCTCACTTTTGCTGTGTTGAAGGGCCATTAAGTTGCTACCGTGTGGTACATGCAAGACTAGACACTTCCATTTCTTGGTCTCATTCATGTTTAGGTTGGTTGATATTCAAAGAACTCAAAGCACTGTGCCCAAGTATGCCACCACTTCATAACCTCCTCACAAGTTAGAGATGGGGGGTGGGGGAGATGTTGGTCCCACAGATGATATTCAGGGCAGGGAATCTACCCAAGAGAAAATATTAATCCAAATAACAAAACAAAGCAATACGTGTTTTAGCCCTCAGCTCAGACGAAGGCTGACTTCTTGATATGCTAGCAACTTTATCTTGATTTACTAGCATGCTGAAAAGTCTCAGTGACCCGTGAGACACAGTGTTTTCACCTTTGGGGCATAGGATAAACCCAAACCAAAGCCACTGCCTTCCACTTACTCCACCTCACCCCACGTGTCACTGCGGGGAACTGGTCCAAAACACTGCCTTTGCAGAAACACATCGCCAGGCCTGTCTCCAAGGATGCCCCGAGTCGGGTTGGAACCACCACGTTTACAAGGAGATGCTGAGCACAAACTGCCAGTGCGGCCCAGAGAACAAGGTAATGTGTTGCTTCTCGGGTGCATCCATTCGGACTCCCTGGAGAACAAAGACTATAATTTCAGAATGCAGGTCAAGCCGCTCTGTTTGGCCAGGATAAAATCAGGAGACCAGGGCAAGAGATGAGCTTTGTCAAAACATTAAAGCAATGCAGAAATGTAGTTCTACTGAAATGAAATCACGAACTCACTAGGTCAGGATCCATTCTGAATTGGGTCCAAGTGTGAAAGATCTCAAAGAAAATTGACCAAGCAATGAGTTGGAGCACCGAGCCAATTGACTTCTAACTGTGGAAGGGTTCTGGGTGACCTTACTCTCAGGAATGAGCAGCGCTCACTTGACTTTCGGCGGCCGATACCTGCCCTGCCTTCCTTCTCTCCAAATGTTCCATTCATGTCATCAGTCATCATTCCTAGCAGGTCCGTTCCAATGCCTAGCAATGCAGTGACTCCTGGGATGGGGTAGAACTGCCCCATGGGTTTCAGAAACTTTAACTCTTTACATAAGTAGACAACCTCATTGGTCGCCCTCTAATCACTTAGTGAGATAAAAAAATAATGTGGAATTAAGTCAACCTGAACTCAATTCGGTCTCAAACAACACCAGATATTCACCTAGAGAGAAGTTAGTTACCCTCTCTGAGCTGTCTTCCTCATTTGGAAAGTGAACATATAAAACTGATCCCGCACACCCCTTCTTAAATAGTTCAAGAGTTCACAACTGTCTAAACTGTAATCTAGGCTCTCTCCTCTCCACTTACAAGTGACATATTCTCAAGGGCACCCCTAGCTTTCACAGATGCCTGGTAGGGGTTACAGCTAGGCTGTTGTATATATATAATTGCTACTCCCACTCCCCCACCCCCCACTGCCATCTATAACTTCTATCTTGATAAAAACATCTTATACAGCATAAAAGCTAAATCCCCTTGTTTGACATGCACACCCCTGGATATTCTGGCTCCCCTTGCCTGTGAGCTGTCCCCCACCCCCACAGTCTCTCCCAAATACAACCTCTCCCGCAAACACACCCACACACAACTTCTGTGTCCAAGAAGACTGAGCAATTAACTTCGTTATACCTAGTCACCTAAGGGAGGGCACGGGCGAGGGGGCAGGTAGAGCTGCTTAAACTCCTGACCATATTTTCAGTCTCAAACTCTATTCCCACCAGACAATGTCCCTGATCCTGCCGACAAGCAGCGGCTGCCTTCCCCCATGCTCTGCCTACAGTGCACACCCTCAGTCACATCTGCGTGTCTTTCTGCTCTGGCCTCTCCAGAGAGTAAAATCCTTAGGGGACTGTGCCACTTGATCTCATTTCCAGGACTTGCATAGTACTTGGCACATTGCAGCTGCTGAACAGACATTAGAGGAATCAGTGAAAGCCACCACCTTCTTCTACCAAACCTCTCTACGCTGTCAGCAAGAACCAACCTGTAAAACAATCAGCCATTCGAAGTCTCTGGGTGGTAAAGACCGTTAAAGGTTTGACTAAAGCAGAAAGGCTGGAGGTTTGAACCTAGAAGAGCCTCCGAAGAAAAGACTGGAAATCTACTTCAGAAAGATCACAACCCTGAAAACCCTCTGCAGTGGGGGCACTGCAGACTCTCAGCAGGTCAAAGTACACCGAGACACAGCTCTACAACCGACTTAAGTGTCTACTGGGCTCTCCAAAGCGCTTGAGCAATCATCTAGGCTGCAGCTATTCGTCTCTCCCTGTCCAGAGGAAAGAAGACGCATGAAAATCACAGTAGTGATGGATAAAAATACACCCTCGGGGACCACACAAGCATCAGCCTCCACAACATGAGACCATAGGTGTGAACAAAACCCCAAATCATAAAAGAGCCAAGGCTTACTGATTAGACAGGGATAAGGGAAACTACCCCTCCCACGCCTTCCCTCTCCCCTCTTCCCGTGGCCTCCAATTCTGTGCACTGTAGTCCTGTTTCTGCCCTCTAATAAACTTACTTTTGTGATAAGATCAAAAAGGTAGCATTTACTCAACAAGATTCAGAGAGCTAGGGGAAGAGGGTGGAGACAGCACACCAGGAGAATGAGAAAGAAGGGCTGGGACATGAAGAGGCTGGCAATGGAGGAGCTAAAAAAAATTGTACCATATATACTCGAGTATAAGCCTTCCCGAATATCAGCCAGGGTGCCTAATTTTGCTCCCCCAAACTGCATTAAAAATGTGCTGAAAAACTCGGCTTACACACGAGTATATAGGGTATATGAATTCTTGAGCGTCACTCAGACTGGTGATCTGTTCTGTAAAGTCACCGCATTGGCCATAAAATGTTACAAAAATTAAACCCCCATGAGCATGCTCTTCTGTTCTGTTGCACATGGGGTACCTATGGGCTTTGGAACCAACTCGATGGCACCTTACAACAATATGGATCACAGTTCTGCTTTCTTATGTAGGATTACCCGAGTCAGAGATAGCAACAGCCCCACAAAGCGCTCCTGAATCTCCAGACATGCTAAGCAAAGAGAAGCAAGTTTGACCTTTTTTGCTGACAAATGGTTTAATCAAACATAACAGAGAAGGCAATATATTTGGGAAACATGTTGTTCAGAGCATGGGGTCAGTAATTTTCTTTGGTACAAACACATTATGGTACAACAGAGTATGTGCTGGGGAGGAGCGAGGTGAGGGGGATGGATTTTCGGCACAAGGCAGACTACTGTGTCCTGTCTAAGAGAATATTTTATTTTCTTCTATTTCAAACATTCCATACAAAGAAAAAAAGGCATGCGAATTAATAGCGGTCCTATGATTCTTACAGGACGAGAATAGTCATGCAATACCGTGTTATTCGGGGGGTGGGGATAAAAATATGAGAAACAAAGAAGTGGATATTAGATTTCAATATAGATGTCAACATTCCACTCATCTTATGGACCTGAGGGGGCAGACTTTGGTGACATCCAGAGGGAAAAAATAGTGATCGGGCAGGCAGACGGCTGTTGTGGAGGGAGTGCAATTCAAGGTTATGAAAGGCCCATGGTGTCACGGTCCAGGACCACATTCACCTTGGCACATCAGGAACTTGCAGACTGACTTCATCTCTACATTTTTTGAAATTTGTACATGAGAGCATATGATTCAGAACTATCTTGACTAGAGTGTTTCATGGGAAAATTCAGCCTTGGGCTCAGATAAAGTTGTTATAATACAAGAAAAAATGCGTCATCAAGTGGACTCAGACTGAGGGTGACCCTGTGCAGGTCACAAAAGACTCACACAATGGCTGGGGGTACTTCTTGTTTATTTTCTAGAAGTAGACTTTCAGGCTTTTCTTGGTCAAAATGGTTTTTATTAAAAATCATTTTACAAGCATTTCAAAATATGTTACTGGCCTCTTTATTCTTTTCATAACAATGCTTTAGAATAAATTAGGGGGGTACATTTCAGATCATCAACTTCATATTCAAAAGTTTAAACTGCTAATCACCACACACACACACACACACACACACACACACACACCATAGTTGACCCTTCACTGGCTCCTTCATTTCTCTTCTCCATCTTCTGCTGCTCCCCATAAACAACTGAGCTCATTGCTTTATCTCCTGCCCTTGCCTCACCCTCTTCTTAACAATCTCCTAAGTCTGTTCCCTTTGGTATGAATGCCTTTTCCCCCCTCCTCTTCCCTATTTTTTAAAATTTAAATCATTTTACTGGGGATTCTTACAGCTCTTATCACAATCCATCCATCCATTGTGTCCAGCACCTTTGTACATATATTGCCAGCATCATTTTCAAAACTTTTTCTTTCTACTTGAGCCCGTGGTATCAGGTTACTTTCCCTACTACCCTACCTTCTCTTCCTCATGAACCCTTGACGATTTAGCAAATTTTTTGCATGTTTTACACCAACCACTGTCTCCCTTCACCCACTTTCTGTTGTCTGTCCCTCAGGGAGGGGTTTATATACCGATCATTGTGATTGGTCCCTCCTTACTTCCCCCACCTTCACCTTCCCCTCCTGGTATCGCTACTCTCATTATTGGTCCTGAGAGGTTTATCTGTCCTGAATTCCCTGTGTTTCCAGATCTTCTCTGTACAGTGTACTTGCTCTGGTCTAGCTGATTAGTAAGGTAGAATTGGGGTCATGATAGTGAGGGAGAGGAAGCATTAAAGAACTAGAGGAAAGTTGTATGTTTCATCAGTGCTGTACTGCACCCTGACTGGCTCTCATCTTTTCCTTGTGACCCTTCTGTAAGGGGATGTCCAGTTATCTACAGATGGGTTTTGGGGTCTCCACTCCATACTCCCCCTCAATCACATTCATGATTTGTGTTCTGGGTCTTTGTTCTGCCTGATACTTGATCCCATCGACACTTCATGATCACACAGGCTGGTGTGTAATAGGTGTCCTTTTGCAATTGGCCAGTTTCACTCTACATAATGTTCCCTAGTTCCTTCAATGGTTAGGCTTTTCTTCTGCTGTGCCTCTAAACGTACTTGAACCTTTCCACTAGCAGTCAAGCGTAGGAACCATTTGCACAGTTCCGGGGCTCTGCAAGCTAATGACAAACCTGAAAACCAAGACAGACCCACTGCAACTGAGTAGAGCCTAACAGCAACCCTGCAGCACAGCATAGAGCCGCTCCTTAGGGTCTCTGCAGCTGTAAGTCTTTATAGAGACAGACAGGTCCTCTTTCTCTGGAGGACTGGCTGGTGGATTTGAATGGCCCACCTTGTAGTTACCACCCCAATGCAGAGCACTCGTGGCTTCAAATTACTCTCACAGAGGAACTTCAAAACGTTCATGAAAAAAAAAATCCATTATCTTTTCATTCCATTTTTACATAAACTTTTCGAAGCCCCCTCTCAAACTAACCTGTTTGAACATCCAACATCCCTGTAAATCATACAGGAAAGGATTTATCTCATTTAACAGGTGATGACATTGGGGCCCAGAGGGGTCAACATCTGGGCCAGAATCAACTAGCCTTGGGGAATCTCTGTTGCCAGATTCCAGGACTTCCACTGCCCAGTTCTGGCCTCCTGCAGCCACTTTTGATGGTGGCCAGGAGGAGGAGCCCTGGAGCTGCATGTTCTCACTTTCTGGAGTTTCCAGCCTTCTCAGTTGCCTCACTAAACCGTCTTTGTCCTCCTCTTAAAGAAGCCTGGGTGACCTCAGAGAGCATCAGCTTGCACTATCTTTTGTAAGTTTTCTCCCAGAGCTGCCAGCTAGGGAGAGTCTGGGGTTCTGTAACAATGGCATCCTAGGAAAACCATCTGCTGGGTTTGGGACTTCCAGGGCTCCATCTTTATTTGCCTGGTTTGTTCAGGCAAATGCACCGAGTGGTTTCTAAACAGGTGAGACTTCCGGGGCTAAATCTGGCAAGGATTCAAGTACAAGGATCAGGACAGTCCCGCGAAAACCAGAACAGTTGGTCATGCTTCTTTTAAATGTTTAGGATCATATCTTCAGGAAGACTTTGGACATGTTGTCAGGAAAGACCAGGATCTGGAGACGGATGTGCGTGGTAAAGTGGAGGGGCTGTGAAAAAGAGGAAGGCCATTTGGCGATGTGAACGGGCACAGCAGCTGCAACAATGGGATCAGTCGTAGGAACAATTACGACGACGGCCCAGGACGGGATAGAGTTTCATTCTGCTGGGCATCACGTTGCTATGGGTTGGAACCAAGTGGATGGCACCAAAAACAACAACATCATCTTCAGAAATAAGAACTTGATTCACCAGAGATGTTTGCAATATTCGGTCTTCCCATTTCCAATGTTTCTATCAATCAGAACTTACCAGAGATACACGTGAAATGAGGACTCATATATCACCCAGTTAGGGCAAAAAAGGAAATTGAACTGATTCTTCATTGAGTATCTTACTTTAAATTGTTCGGTCTTCTTCATCGGTGAATGTCAGTGCTTGTTGCTGAGCTTGGTGACCGAGATTGTGTTGCTGAGTAAACAAAACATATTGGCATCAAACACCCAGAGACATAGGCAGACAAGCCAAGGCCCAGCTGTGCTAGTGTGAGAAGGATGCTATGAGATGTTCTAATGGCGTGTAGCCCATACTTTCTAAGAGTATGGGTGGTGGGGAGGATGAGGGGTGGACTTTCAGGAAAGAACATTTTCATGAAGAGATATTCAAGCTGAGTAGAAATTAGCTGTGCATATGCAAGGATGAGATGAGGACTTGGGCGAGGCTTGCAGAAGGCCTCCCCACAAAGGAATAAATAATACAAAGGCCAGGAGGTAAGGCAGAGCAGAGTGTATTCGGGGCATGGGTCCTGGAGCAGGGATTTTTCAGGAAGCAGCAGCAAGACATGAAACTAGCGAGGTGCACATAAAAGACTGCAACCCACGCTAGCAAGTTAAGAAGTTATCTTCTAGAGAACTGGAATCCACCCAAAGGTCTTAGTGAAGCAAGACAAAGGCATAACAAACTACACTTTAGGAAGAGACTCTTTTGTCATTATGGAGAACAGCTGTGGTGGGGAGGGGGGAGAAGTGACAATACTTGAAGTCAGTAAGATTGGAGCAGCTGCCATAGACTCTCTGTGGGGAAATTATGACTGCACCAAGGTATTGGCAATGAGAGTGGAGAAAAGTGGACGTATCATAAAGAGAGGAAGGCGGTAGAATAGATTGGACAAAGAGATTGATTGACTATAGCTTTGTTTAAGGTTAAAAAATTAATCTGGGATCTGCCTATCTATCCCCACCAACTGTCAGTTGGGTTGTCCTACTGTGGTGTCTTGTATGTTGCTATGATCCCAGATGCTATGCCACTGGTATTTCAAATGTCAGGATTAGCAGGTTTCAGAAGAGCTGCTAGAATAAGGGAGACTATCAAGAAAGGTCTAGAAATCTCCTTACAAAAATTGGTCCATGAAAACCTACCACAGAACATGATCACTGCCTTTGGACACATCATCATAAGGGACCAGTCGCTGGAGGAAGCCACTGTGTTTGGTGAAGTAGAAGTCCCCTAAGGTCATAGGTGCTGGATAAGATGAATTAACACAATAACCACAGTGATGAATTTCAATATGCTGGCAATTGTAAGGGTGATATAAAAATAATGTGCACATACATACATATAACACACATACTTATTTATATATGTATATCTATGGTAAATTTGTATTTCTCATACTGAAATTAGTTGGGTGTCTTAGACTTAATGGCAAGTAGGCAATCCTTTGGTCTAAGTCATATATGGAAAGGTGGAGATTCTGTGACCATTCCAAAATACTATATATCAAAAATACCCAGGCTATATTCAGGTATACTCATAGATGAAACTCATGCCTGGGATAGTTGGGCTTACAACCAAAATAATGTATCACCATCCATTCACCCACCATCCAGTCATCCAGCCAAGAGCATTTATTAATATCTGCATTTACCAGTCTAGAGTTTGAGGACAGAATGAGATGGAATTCCTGCCCTCCAGGAGTTCACAATATAGAAGGGAAACATTAAACGAAAAGCAAATTATAGCACACTGTGGTAACTGCTAGGACACAGGGAAACAGTCGTGTGCAAAGGTATAAAGGCTGTGGTCTACCTCCTGTGTGGGACAGCTTTGGTCCGGGAGGGCATCTGGAGCAGACAGTGCACCAATGGCTCATTACAAGCAATTTCAGCATTGGCTATCAATTCTATTTGATCCCCATCTCTCTTCCAGTGAGTTCTTCACAGAAGAAGATTGTATCTTGTTTTTTACAAAGGCTTACACAGTAGTTGCTCAATAAATATATGGAAGCATGGTTGACTGACCGCCTGGCTGGCTGACCAGGTGAGGGAGTGGATGGATGGATGGATGGATGGATGGATGGATGGATGGATGGATGGATGATGGATGATGGATGGCTAAGTAGATGACTGAATGATGGATAAAATGAGTGAAGGGGATAAATAGATATTTACCTGACCTCAAAGAACTGAGAAATAATAGCCCTCAGTTCACAGAAATTACCAGGCAAACAATGTTTTGTTGTGAACAGGGATTTATTGCAAAGGCACTGGATTAAATGGACCATTGGCTCAATTTTATTTTGTGGAGTTCGCCTCTTATCAGTTGATTCTTGTTGTTTAGTATTTATAAAGCCAGATTTTCTCTGTATTTAAGCTACTCCCTGGGAGAAGGTTAGACACTTCTCGAAACTGCATTAACTCTTTCAAGTCACTGGGGTGCTATTCACTGAATTATTATTCAGTAATTAAAGATGCTACAACACAAAAACACAATGTACAGGGAAATGGAGAGCTAATCTCTGTGCCTGCCTTCCCCTGCTGCCTGTTTCCGATTACCAAAGAGATAGGGTGCAAATATGTGGGGATTACACAATGACAGTCAGTCCTGGCTTTTTCTAAGAGCCTGCAGTCATCCTCTGAAAGTCTGTGCATTTTTCATGTTAAAGAACAAAGATTAGCAGGATCAAGTGACTAAAGCACATAACGGTGCTAATCCTCATTCTTGCGCAAATTCACTGTGGTTTTGTACTTATCTCCTTCAAACTCCTTACCTCCTTTGCAGCTCTCTGTGCACCTAAAGAATGATAAGAGCAGTTGCAAGTTCTGGACACGTGTCTCTAATTTTTTTCTTCTAATAATTATATATATGCATATAGTTTTAATATAGTTAAATTTGAATGATTGCATAATGTTGATTTGGTTGCGGTTTGAGGGGAGTGCTTGGGGTTTTTTTTATGCTCATATACATGCATAAAAGCTATTCACTAAACAGAAATGGTCCTGCCCCCTCCCTTATCCTCTTAAAGCCCTTGACATTCACCTTCTATTTTCAAACATCTTATGCTGCTAGTTTGCATCTTTAATTACCCAGGGCACTGATCTTGTTTTATATGACTTACAGCACATAGTTCTGCCCTTAGTTCATTTAAGCAAAATCATCTCTGGTTTGAGCCAAGACATATTCAATATACAATTACCTGGTGGGTCAGGGCTCCACCGTTTTGTCATTTTTACTGGCATTTTCTCCATTATTGCTAAGTACCAAGTAGTATAAGCTGTCAGAGCCACATGGCTGCCCTGAAAGTTAATTTTTCTAAATTGCACAATTCCTCAGAAATGGCTCGCCCCCAATCTCAGTCTCCTTGACAAGAGACAAATAGGGTTAAATTTCCAGCTGGGTTGTACAGAGCTTACCCATAGCAATGATAGCAAGGAAGCAATTAAGCAAAATTTGGCTTTTCAGACTGAATTAGACTTTTGGAGACCATATAGAATTCTGTGTCCAAAGAGGCTGCTCAAAATAATGCTTGTTATTGTTAGACATGGTTGCATCCATTCCCAACCCATAGCAACCTCATGTAGCAGCCCGGGACTGCCCCGTAGTTGGCTGCAGGCTATCATTTCTGTGGGAGAAGATCACTAATTCTTTCCTTCAAGAGCTGCTCGGAGGGCTCGAACTACCAACCCTTCAGTTAACAGTCAAGGGTCTAATAATTGTGCCACCAGAGCATATAATACCTAGCCATGGGAGGAAAGGAAGCAAAAAGGACAGACCACACCTCCCTCACCCCCTAAAGACAAGCTTCCTGAATACCACTTATTTCAAAGAAAGCACACTAGGTATTTCCATATACATTATATGAATATATACATTATATGAATATAAAGATCCTTTAAATTATGTGCTTTACTCCTATTTTTCAAATATGAAAAGTTGAGTGAACTGCACAGAGATACACAGCTAGTTACTGAAGCAGTCCACTAGTTCTTTAACTAGTCCACAGTGCACCATCTCAGGAGGCAGCATCTGAGCAGTAACCAGTGTTATGAAAGGAGGAGGTTCATATTGCACTGAAATCATCAGCCAACAACAAGGCTTGGGAATTGACAGAATACTCATTAAAATGTTTCAGAAATCTGAGAAAGCGCTGAAAGCACTCACTCATTTATGCCAGGGCATTTGGAAGACAGCTTTCTGGCCAACCAAGTGGAAGACATCCATATATGTGCCCATTCCAAGGAAAGGTTACCTAACAGAATGCTCAAACTATAGAATGATATCATTGATATCACACACAAGTAAAATTTTACTTAAGATAATCCAACAAGAGTTACAACGGAGCATTGGCAGGAAAGTGCCAGAAGTTCAGGCTGGATTCAGTAGAAGATGTGGAACAAGGGATATCATTGCTGCTGTCAGATGGATCTTGGCTGAGAACAGTGAATATCAGAAAGATGTTTACATGTGCAAAGGCATTCAACTATGTGGACCATGATACACTGGATTATCTTGTGATGAAAGGGAATTCTGGAACCCTTCATTGTGCTCATTCCGAACTTTGACATGGAGCCAGAGGCAGCTGTGCAAACAGAACAAGGGAAACCTGCATGGTTTAAAATCAGGAAAAGTGTGCACCATGTTTCATCCTCTCACCATACTTGTTCAATCTATATGCTAATAAAATTATCAGAGAAGCTGGGTAATATGAAAAATGAAGAATGAAGCATCAGGATTGGAGGAAGGCTTATTAACATACCTGCGGTATGCAGATGTCACAACCTTGCTTGCTGAAGGTGAAGAGGACTTGTACTTGCTGATGAAGATCAAGGATTACAGTCTTCAGTATGGATGACAACTCAATATAAGGAAGACCAGACTCCTCCAACTTGACCAATCATAAATTTTGTCTTGCTTGAATCCACAATCAATGCTCATGGAAATAGCAGTCACAGGCTCAAAAGATGTATTGCTGTCCATAAATCTGCTGCACAAGACCTCTTCAGAGTATTGAAGAGCAAGGTTGTTACTTTGAGGACTAAGGTAACATGGTGTTCTCTATTGCATTTTATGCACGTGGAGATCGGACACTGAATAAGGAAGACTGTAGAAGAATTGATGCATTTGCACTGTGGTGTTGAAGAAAAATATTTAAAGTACCATGGACTTCTAAAAGGACAAATCAATCTGTCTTTGAAGAAGTAAGGCTAGACTGTTCCATCGAGACAAGGATGACAAGACTTTATGTCACATCCTTTGGACATGTTGTCAGGAGAGACCAGTCCCTGGAGAAGGACATCATGGTTGGTAAAATGGAAGAGTGGTGAACAGAAGAAGGCCTTTGGGGAGATGGATGGATGCGCTCCAGCATAAGTACAGTGGTGAAGATGGCTCTGACTGCTCTGTGTTTCATTCCGCTATGCGTAGCCTCGCTGTGGGTTGGGTCAACTTGATGGCACTTAACAACCACAAACAAAGCAGTCACATTTGATCAGAATTCACTTGAGTCTATACTCAAATGTCTTTGCACTCCACCAACCTGGGAGTGGATTGAAAGCATTTCTTTGGGGCAGAGTCCTAACAATCTTTGGTGTGACAATCTTCCTGACTAAACATTTGAAACAGAGACAGAGGAGTCTGAGATGTCCGGGTTAGTCTCCTCGGAAAGATCAACTTTATTTTGAAGAAGCAGCCTTTCCCAGTGGTAGTTAGAGTGCTTTCCAGACCAAGAGGTTCGTCTTCCTGTGAGATATCAGGTAATAATCTACTAATAGTCAAAGGTTTTCTATCCCTAATCCCTCAGAATTGGCTGTCCTCCTTCTACATCTCTTCTTTGTCTACGGCTCCACAGAAACCTCTTCACCGCGGGTACTAAAAATACCAGTGATGTATCTACCAGCAGTTTAGCTATCACAATACGACAAACTGAAGGCCTTCAGGATGCATTCCCACTCATTGTAAGGAAAACAACAATCCTTACAGCTGAACCGGTAAGCAACAGCATGAAAAACGAAGAAAATATTGACATTGTCAGGAATTTCATGTCACTTGGATCCACAGTCCACACACATGGATGCAGCAGCCAAGAAAGGAAATGACATGCTGCACTTGGGAAACCTGCTGCTGAGGAACCCTCCAAATATGGAGGAATCAAAATATCATTTTGTGGACTATCGTGGACCCGACCCAGGCCACGGTATTTTCAATTGCCTCATATATATTGGAAAGCTAGACAATAAATAGGGACGGCTGCGAAAAAGGAAATGGATTTGAATTCTGGTGTTGGTGAAGAGCATTCCAAGTACCATGAGCTACCAGAAGAACAAACCCAAATCCGTCTTGCACACACTTTGGACGTATTGTATCCGGGGAAACCATTGCTGGCAAAGGCCTAAGTAGCGGGGTAAGTAGAGGGTAAGCAAAAGAGGAAGCCCCTCGAGGAGCTCATGGCACAATGGACCCAGCCCTGACAATTGTGAGGGTGACGCCAAGACTGACAGACGGTGTTTGTTTGGTCAGAGCAGCTGTCTCGATGGCACCTAGCAGTAACAACAGGACAACATGGTTTCCTAAAGAAACCATGGCGTGTGATGGCGAAGTGCTCTGCCTCCAACGAAATGGCAGTGTTGGTGTTAGTTTCCATAAGTTAGTTCCAACTCATAAAAAACTTGTGTACAAAATATGAGAGACTTCCCAGTCTCATTTTCACCATACTGTTCTTCCAACCATCGTTATGTCTGATACCATTATTACAGCCCTAATGTCCATCCTGATAGCATAGCTGAAGTCTCACCCTCCAGGCTTCTATAGTTCTTCTTCGACATTGCTTCTATATTGCTTCTGTATTTCCTCCCACATACATTTGTTTTGCTGGAAACCCATGGCATAGTCAATATTCTTGGTCAGCATCGTAATTGAAATACATAAATTCTCCTTCAGACTTCCTTATTCATTGTCCAGCTTTTGAATACAAATGAGGCGATTGAAAATGCCATAGCTTGCTTGGGTGCACCTTGGCCCTTAACACTTTAAAGGGGTAGTTTGAAGCAGATTTGCCCAATGTAATGTATTGTTTAAGTTCTTGACCATGGATTCCGTGATCATTGATTGAGTCAAAGGGAAATGACATCCTTGACAACTTCAGTATTTTCATTGATTATAATGATGCTGCTTATTGGTTCAGATGTGAGCTTCTCTCTCTCTCTCTCTCTCTCTCTCTCTCTCTCTCTGTTGTGGCTGTATTCTTTTTAACAGCAAATTCTTCAAGTCCTCCTTGCTTCCAGCCAGGAAAGTTAGGTCATCTGTATGTTGTAGGTTGATAACAAGTCTTCCTCCAATTCTGATGCCACTATTTCATATATACCTTACAAGTTTAAAATTACACATTACACTTTCATTCCCATGCTTCTCAATATTATCCATAATGTCTTATGTCAATAAAGTACAATTAAAACCTTTCTGGTCTTCTCTGCTTTCAGTCAAGATCCATCTAAATCAGCAATAATACCCCATATTCCAGGTTATCTTTACATTTGGGGTTGGATTTCCAGAAGTTCCTTTTCCATGTATTGCTACAACTTCTTTTGAATTGTCTTCAGCAAAATTTTACTTGCATATGATAGCAATGATATTGTTCTACAATTTCCTCCTTCTGTTGGGTTGCCTTTTTAAGAACAGACAGTTGATTGGCCAAATAGTTGTCTCCCATATTTCCTGAACTCGAGTGTTTCCATAAATGTGGATGAGTGCTTCCCAGGTGACATCTCTTTGCTGAAACATCTCAGTCGGCATTGGTCAATCTCTGAAGCCTTGTATTTCACCAGTGTGCTCAGTGGAGTCCGGATTTCTTTCAGTGCTGTCAGCTCTTCATCATAAGGTACCACATAAAATGGTTGTATTTTTGGGGGTGGAAGGGGTGCGTTTACAATGACTGTGTTGTCCTTCCATCTTTTTCTGGTGATTCCTGCATCGTTCAATATTTTGACCTATAAAATCTTTTAGTATTTAAAATGAAGACTTGGATTTTTTTTCTTCCATCCTTTCAGCTTCAGAAATACTGACCATTCTCTTCCGCTTTGGTTTTATAATTCTGAGTATTTTCATATGTCACTGTAATACTTCACTTTGTAGTCTCAAGCTACACTTTGAAATCTTCTGTTCAGTTTTTTTACTTCATCATTTCTTCCCTTGACTTTAGCTACTCTACATTCAAACTCAAGTTTGTCTCTGTTTTGAACTGTTTATTGATATATAATCCACATAGCCTATAAATCAATGGCTCAAATACATTAAAAAGAATGGAGCCATTGCCACAATTAATTTTGGAAGATGTTCATTCTTGCATCCATTGTTAATAGCATCTCCAGTACCCCAACCTTCCCTGTGGTAGCCCCGAAGAACCACTGCTCTAATTACTGCTCACAGATTAACTTGTTTTCAGAGTTCTCTTTCCACATCCATTTTTCCTTTTCTGTTTTTGTTTTTCGTCCTTTTTTTCCCTTCATGAATGATGTCCTTGAGGTTGAACCATCACTGGTCCAGTCTTTGATCATTTATGTTCAGTGTGTTAAATCTGTTATTGGGATGATCTCTATATTCAGGTGGGATTACTCAAGATTGGTCTTTGGTTCTAGTGAACTTCTTAAAATTTTACTCAGCTTGAACTTGAAACTACGGAGGAGCAATTGGATAGTGTTTCCTGCAGTAGCCCCTTGGCCTCGTTGTGACTAGGATAATGAGCTCACTTCTTTCACCACATGTAGTTCATTTGATTTTTGTTATTGCAACCAGTGATATATATACATATATAGTCACTATTTATATTGTTTTTTGAAAGGTGTTTGCTATTAGTAAGTTGTTGGCCCTAAAAATTCTATCATAAGGTCTCCGTCATTTACATCACCAATGCCACATTTTCCTTCTTCTTTGTTTTCAAATTTCTTATTTCAATGACCTGTAGTTAAAGATGCATTTTGATAGCATATTTGACCAATTTCACAGTGTAGAACTTGGTAAAATATTAAATTTCTTTTTATTTGGCATTATTTGTTGTTTCAAAAATTTGAATAATGGTATTGTTAACTGATGTATGTTATAGGCATATGGATAGTGTCCTATCACTGACATTGTTGTTCTCCAGGATAGATGTTGAAATGTTCTTTATGACAAAGTAATGCCATTACTCTTTTTTTTT
>NW_022103908.1:33122865-33134694 GCF_000313985.2 Echinops telfairi
CCTGCGCTTCCAACTCCCATCCGCACCGCTGTGCATCATCTGGTCTAACCAGGTCTGCAAGGCGAAACTGGGGTCCTGGTAGTTGGGGGGAGGAAGCGTTCAAGAACTAGAGAAAAGTTGTGAGTTTCATTATTGCATCTGTATGGCGGTGGAAGGGTGAAGGCGTGGACGGATGGAGGGGGGATATCCCACACACACCGGGAGGTACATGAGAGTTTGGTGGCCATTACTCTTTAATTTGTCATTCCCAGCATAGAGTTTCCAGTTTGAAATGGCCAATACCAGTCCTTTCAGCTCACCAATGCCTAATGACTCAAACCCACCAGCAACTCAATGAGAAAGACAATGGAGTAATATGTTCCCAGAATGATGAGAACTTAGGAAACCCTATGAAGCACTTCTCTGTCTGATAGGGTTGCCGTGAGTCGGAATCTACTTGAGGACACTCAAAAGTAATCTTGATGTATCTTACTGATATTATCCTGAGCTCCATTCAGCTATCTCCTCTCCTTCAGGTGATCCAAGAGAAGTCTTTAAGGTACTTTCCTGTTTGGGGTAACAATTTTCTGGACACACTTTATATGAAGATAAGTTCAATGAGTTACTCTGTGCCAATCACCTGGGAAGTTGAGAGGACATGACTTAGCTTAGCTTCTTATTTTGGATTAGCCTAAAATACTAATTGCCTCGTCCAAGCAAATGGTCAATCTTTCATTACAAATGGTTGAAACTAGAGGTAAAAAGGGAAACTGGCACGAAGCAAGTCTAAATTCCAGCAGAACAATGTGTGTTAGCTCGCTAGCTTTGAAACACATCCTTTGATCTAAGACCATCTAGACAACAGCCTTGACTTCAAAGCTCTAGGTGTTGACCATGCCACTGGATTCTGAGTGGAGGTCCTTCATCCCAGGGCTTCAACTATGCTTCTAGCCCACTGGAATGCAATTCTGCTCCCCCAGCTCTCTGTATCCCTATTCTCCTAGTCAAACTGAGTGGTGACGTCACCCCTTCAACTTTGGCAGGTCTTTTTCTCCTCCCCCTTCAGCATAATAGCCTTACCCCATCGATGTTGAGAAGTACATTTAGTCCCACTCTCCTGGCACTCACCAGTAGAAGCCATGTACTGCAGGACCAAGGGAAAACTCTTTGAAAATGGTAGCTGCCACCACTCCCACATTGTGACCAGTGGGTCATAGTTCCACCCTTTGAACCTCAAATGTCATGATCCAACCTTTTAAGAATAAGCAACTGCTTCACATAGTCTTTTACTCTGTATCTTCTGCTTTCTCCTCCTTTGGACTCTGCTTCTGTGCCTCCCAGCCCTTTGGGCCTCTTGGACTGGCTAGAGCTCTACCCTGCACAGGAAAGTGTTAGAGAACTTCTTCCAGAAATCTCTAAGCTCTCTTGCTCCAGTGATCGCCCCATACTGTATTGAACTAGTCTCCTGATCCTACTGCCGCTGCTCCTCTGGTGGAGCTCACCTTTTGCACCATCTCCGAGACAACCTTCTGAGTCCTCACCAAAATTGCCTTCAATGTCCATAATTCCACCAACAGCCTCCTCAAGGTAATCTACTCGTTGTTATTGTTGTGGTGGTTAGCTGTCATATAGCTGGTTCTGACTCATAGAGACCCTATGTACAACATAATGAAACACTGCCCAGCCCTGCTATCCTCACAATTGTTATGTCTGAGGCCATTATTGCACCATGTTGTTGTTGTTAGGTACAATCAATCAATTCTGTTCTGACTCAGAGCAGCCTTATGTACAACAAAGCAAAACACCTACTGGTCCTGAAACGCGCTCACACTTGCCGTTAGGTTTCCAACCATCGTTGCAGCCCATATGTCAGTCCAGCACATTGAAAGGCATCCTCTTTTTTGCTGCCCCTCTACTTTACCTTTTCCAGGGACTGGTCTCTCCTGACGCATGTTTAAAGTACGTGAAGTGAAATCTCAGCATACTCATTTCTAAGGAGCATTCTGGCTGTACCTCTTCCAAGATAGTTATTTGTTCTTTTGGCAGATCATGGTATTTTCCAATATTCCTCACCAGCCCCATAATTCAAATGCACCAATTGTTCTTTGGTCTCTCACATGCATATGAGGTGATGGAAGACACCCTGGTTTGGATTAGGAACACCTTAGTCCTCCAAATAGCATCTTTGTTTTTCAGCACTTTAAATAAGACGGTCTTGGGGAGAAAATTTACCCAATGCAATGTGTCCTTTGGTCTCTTGATTGCTACTTCCATAAGCATTGATTGCGGAATCAAGCAACACAAAATCCTTGACAACTTCAATCTTGTCTGTTTATCATGTTACCTATTGTTTCAGTCATAAGGAGTTTGTTTTGTTTTTATATTGAGTTGTAATCCTTCAAACGGCTACAATCCTTGATCTCTATCAACAAGTGTTTCAGGCCCTACTCACTTTTAGCAAACAAGTTTGTGTCATCTGCGTATCCTAGATTGTTAAGTCTTTCCTCCAATTCTGAGACCTCATTTTTCTTCATATAATCCAAGTTCTCTGATTATGTGTTCAGTATACAGATGAAATAAGCATGGTTGATCTATAGCAAAATTTTCCTTGCATGTGATTGATATTAATGATTCTGTTCTATAATTTGTGCATTCTGTTGGGTCATCTTACTTTGGAATTGGCACAAATACAGATCTCTTCCAGTCTCATAGTCAAGGAGCTGTTTCAAAAACTTCCTGGCATAGACACGTGAGTGCCTCTAGTTTGCATTAGCTTGTAAAAATCATGTCAGTTGGTATTCAGTCAATTTCTGAAGCCTCTTTATGACTAATGCCTTCAGTACAGTTTGGACTTCTTCCTTCGTATCATTATTTCTTGATCATATGCAACCTCTTTAAATGGTTTAATGTCAACTAGTTCTCTTGGTATGCTGAGCTGTTCTTCCTTAGTGGTTTTCTAACTATAGGTTTTTGTACACTTTGTTATATTTTACTTTGTCTTCTGAAGCTTGAAATTTTCTGATCAGCTCTTTGTTTTTGTCTTCCATCTACCTGTAGCTACTCTATGATTAAGAGCAACTTCAAAGTCTCTTCTGACACTTACTTTTATCATTTTGTTCTTTCCTGTCTTTTTCATGACACTTTGCTTCTTCATGTATGATGTTGTTAACGTCGTCCCACAGCTCATCGGGTCTTCTGTTATTCGTGGTCATTGAAAACGTGTGTGCTTTAGATGCTCCCAAAATTCAGGTGGGATAGACTCAACTCGATGTCATATTTTGGCTCTTGTGTACTTGTTTTAACTTTCTTAAGCTTCTGTCTGAAATTGCATGTGAGTGATTAATGGTCTGTTCCACAGTTGGCCCCTGGCCTCATTGTAGCTGCTGATAATGAGCTTCTCCAGAGTCTCTTCCCACAGATCCAGTCCAGTTCTGTGTATCTAGAGAAGTCCATGCGTTTAACCCACTTATATGTTGTTGAAAACAAGCATTTGCTATGAAGAAGGTGTTGGTAAAATTCTATTATGTGATCTCCAGCTGTGCTTGTGTTACTGAGGCCAACTACCATTCCTTCCTCTTTGTTTCCGACTTTCGCATTCCAATCACCATGAACTATCAATGCACCTTGATTGCACGTTTGATGTATTTCAGACTGAAGACATGGATAAAAATCTTGTTTCTGCATCACTAGCTTTCATTATTGGGGCACAAATTTTGAGGAAAATTATATTGACAGGATTCACCTGTAATAGATTGAGATTATCCAATCACAGACATTGTACTTTGAAATAGATCTTGAAGTGTCCTTTATGAAAATAATGCAGCACCATTCCTCTTGAATCTGTCATTTCCAGCAGAGTAAATCATATAATGCTCTGATTCAAAATGGCCAATGTCAGTCCCTTTCAGCTCACCAGTGCCTAGGATTTTGATCTGTATGTATTCATTTTCATTTTTGATAACTTCCAGTTTTCATACTTCTTACATTCGAATTCTTATTATTAATAGATGGTTGCAGCCATTTCTTCTCATTTGAGTCATGGCCCACCAGCAAACGAAGGTCCCAAAGGCAGTCCCCTTGCAGGCTTTACTCCCTCCACGTCATTAAGGTCAACTCTAGTTTGAGAAGGCAGCTCTTCCTCAGTCGGATTTTGAGTACCTTCAGACCTGAGGGGTTCATCTTCTGGCAGTATCACTCCCCCAGTTATGCTGAGATTTATGAGGTTTGCGGTATCTGACAATGTTCCTCTGCGGTCCATAGGTTTTCCATGGCTCACTCCTCTGAAGTCAACAGCCTGTTTCTTCTTGGTGGCTTTATTGCCCTGGAAACGCTGCTAAAACCTGTTCACTTTAGTGACCTTGCTGGTGTTCAAAATACTGGTAGCATAACTTCCAGCATCACAGAAACACATAAACCACCATAGTATGATCAACTGACAGACAAGGGGTGGACTTTTACTCAGGTACCTTAAACTTCCCCAGCCTCTACTCATGTGCTAATTTAATAACAGCTTCTACCTTTTTAGGTATCCGTTAGGGCAGTGCCCCAATCTCTTAGTACAAAACTAGTAGCTATCCAGTGCGGCTAGAACAGATCTACCACAAGCTGGCAGCTTTAACAAACACAACAATTATTCTTCCATCATTAACGTAGCAAGAAGTCTCAATGGAAGACACTAGCTCTAGGGGAAAGGTTTGCAACCCCGGTCAGGATAAAATGTAGAAGAAAGATCCTTGTTCCTTGGTTGCAATCTCATCCTAATAACTCACAACAATGTTCTCTAGAGATGTTTCTGGCGTCTTTACAGTTTGTTGTTTAGTCAAAGTTTGGAATCAAGGATAGGTAATTTTATGTGCCAGCTTGGTTTAAATTGTGGTTCCTAAATGTTTGGAAGAGCACCAGTCTGAACATTGCAGTGAAGGCATCCAGAGAAGGTCAACATTCAGAGTCAGCGGACTCTAAGGAAGATTACTCTCCATTAGGTGAGTGGTCTACTGCAAGCAGTTGAAGGCCTTACTAGCACATTGCATTGCGGTGTCTCAAAGAATGATTCACCTTTGAGACGATAACATAGCAAGGATTCAAGCCTGCCTCTTAGTCTACAGATTCTGGACTCAAAGGCTGGGAATTCCAGCCTGCCATCTGCATTACAATGTGCCAATTGCATGAGCCTGTTTATGTGTGGACATAAAGAAGGCTGTTGAGCTAGATCACAATCCATATTGACAGGTATATCTGCATGTATGTGTGTATCTGTTTCACTGAAACCTTGGCTAGTAATACAAGGAAGTAACAAAACACGGGAAGAGAACAATGGGAACGTAGGAAGGAGTTAAAGACCAGATAACAAACAAACAAACAAACAAACAAAAGTCTAGGGACTTCCCAATACATCTGTGCCTGTCTTTTTAAGCTTCCTACACATCTAGGAGTTTAAAAGCTGAGGACCGCCTTCCAGCCCTTCCCAAGCCTTGCCTCCTCCCAGCAGGCATCCACTCAGTGGGAGGACTATGTAAGCCAGGCCTTTCTACTGGAGAGTGAGGCCACAGTCCCTGTGGATCTGTGAGGAACATAAGGGCTCCACGGCTTCTCTTTTGGGACCTCCGATGTGACATGCGGTGTCTCGTTGACATTTAATTTGGAGTCTCAGAAATTCGTGTGGTTGGCTGCTGGGTAGCTCTGAGCTTTAGGGATGGTGATTCTGCATTTTTATATTTTCTGGGGAAATAGGCCTAGAGCAATGCCAAGAATACTACTCCCAACCTCTCTGCATCGCTGCTCCTCCTGAAGTCCCCCATCCTCTGAACACAGCTCCTGCCTGTCTCCTCTTCTCCCTTGATAGCAGGGCAGAGAGGCTCACTGAACTGTCGGATGCTCGGAGAGCTGAGCACCCTGGGAAGTCCCCAAGTGCTTGCACTACTTGCTTTCCAATGTTTATGCTACAGGAAGCAGTGAGTCAATTCTCCACACAAGATGTTGAATTAGCCTCCCATGCGAGAAAATGGGAGAACTGGGAAGGTTTGTTTAAAAAATAAAAAAAGGAAGAAATCTTTGTAAAACAAGGGAGGGGAAAAAAACCTGAAAGGAAGCCTGTGCTATTTTAAAATGGCTCACAGAATTTTTATTGCTTCGCTAGACATCCTCTGGCCCCTTTCAAGTCTGACAGTAAATAAGGAGACTCGGTGTGCCAGCCCAAAGACCTGGAATCCAGGTCCAGCCGCCCCTCACCAGCAGAGGACCCTGAGGAGGTGACATGACTTCTCCAGCTCCCAGCGGCACACATGTAGGCGCAGATGACCTTTGAGATTCTTTCAGCTCCAACTTTGTTTTCCTTCCTGTGATTTTTACACCCTTTGTCTCCCCTTCCAGCCACCTCTTATGAGAAAGCACGTGCAAGCGAATGAACCCTTGCTGCCCTCGGGAAGAGGGTGAGCAGCAGAAGGCTTTGAGGGAGGGAGTGGGCGGCAGAAAGGAACCCCTGGAAGCCTGACTGGAGGAGAAGAGAGACAGAGTCCCCTTTCTTCCTAATGCCCTGCCTTGCCTGCTGTGACCCTAAGCACTTGGCCTTGAGAAAGATATCAAATGTCTGAGCCCCACCATTATTCTCACAACTTCAGTGAACTTCTGAGACTGGTTGCTAGATATCTGTGATAGAGACCCTGCCTCCACGGAACAGAGCTAACCATCCTGTGTGCATGTTTGAGCCCAGGGCTGTGGTCCAGAGTTAAGGTCAAATTGAAACCCATGGTGCTGGTTTGGCCATCCTTGATGTTGTGGAATCAAACCAGCCCTTTGAACAGGCATCACAGCCCCTGGGGAGGAAGGGGACGGGGAGTGATTGTATTTGCAGCAAACCCAGAGGGGATGTTTAGTGACCAAACTGTCACTCTCAGTGAGTTGAGTGGGTTTGAATCACCAACTTTTCAGTTAGTAATTGAGGCCTTCATGTGTGCCACCCAAAGAGCCCACTTCAAAGTCCAGTTATCCTTTAGCAGTATTTACCTTACATGCATGATTTGATGTCCCAGTCTTGCCACTCATGCATTGCAAGCCCCAAATGATATTTTGATGCTTTATAAAATAGGTTCAGCTTATTGTTAAGGTCCATTGGATATTTTATGATGAGGAAAGCCATGATAGACTTCTTCTGCATACTCTGAAAATCAATGAGAGGATCAGATATTCAAAAAACAAAAAGCCAAGAACAAAACAAAATAAAAGCAATTAGGATCTGCTGCCAGAGATGCCGAAAGCTTTTAAAGTTAAAGATCCATCCAACATGCTCATTTACAGATGAGAAACCAGCCGCGGGAAGGCTGCTGCAGTGTGGAAACACACATCTCTTTCGGACTGGGTTTTAAGCCCGGTTTCACTAGGCTTTTCTAAGAACAAAGGCACTCTACTCCAAATACCTTCCCACCCAGCGCCCCCTGGACTCCAGTCGCCCTCCTGGGTTCGCATGAGCACAGACCTTCTATGTGGTGGTTTGCCAGATCTTCAGCCCCAAGGTCGCTGGAGGATGTGATTGCACTAATGAAACCACCTTTTTGGTGGCACACACTAGGCTAGACACTGGAAGGGTCCCAAAGGTGACAGGATCTCAAGCCTGGTCAAGGAGATAGACAAGCAAATAAATAGCAGAGAGCCATGCCAAGGGCAAGGGGACAGCACAGATGGCAAAGATGAGCTCTGCTTAAAGGGACTGGGGGCTTTCTCTACAGAAGCCTGTGCATTCTGTCCACGAAGCACCACATGCATGCAGTTCTTGAACACTGCAGCCAGGGAACTATGAAAATCAAAAGCCAATTAGTTATTACATAAAACCTCACTGCCCCTGAATCCATTCAACACCTAGCAACCCTCTATAGGGTTGGTTTCTAAACTATAAATCCTGTGACAATAGACAGCCTCATCTTTCCCCTGAGAGTGACTGGTGGGTTTGAATTGCCTTGGAAAGAACAGTCCAGCCTTTACCCAACATCACCACCTGGTCTCTGTGGTCAGACGTCAGGGAGGCAGGTCAGACCACGGCTACCCTAGTGACCAGGCTCGCACCCCCCTCTCAGTGATGGTCGAGCCCATCATGGCGGCCACCATGGCACATGCAACTCGTCAAGGGTCTTCTTCATTTGCAGACTTTTTACTTTACCAAGCCTGATGTCCTTTTCCAGGGACCAGTCTCTTCTGATAGCTTGTCTAAAGTACTTGAGATGAAGTCTCTCCATCCTTGCCTCTGAGGGTCATTCTGGCTATATTTCTTTCCAGACAGATCTTTGGCTTGTTCTTTCGGAAGTCCATGTTAGTTTCAATATTCTTTTCCAGCATAATTCAAATACACCGGTTCTTTAGCAGTTTTCCTCATTCAATGTCCAGCTGTTTGAGGCCATAGAAAGTATCACCAGGGCTTGTGTCGGGCATGCCTCAGTCCTCAGTGTAACATCCTTGCCTCTCAACACGTTAAAGAGGTCTTGTGCAGCAGAGTTACCCAAAGCAATGCATCATTGGCTCTCTTAACTACTGCTTCCAGGAGCGTTGACTGTGGATCCAAGCAAGATTAAATCCTCAACAACTTCAATCCTGTCTCCATTTATCATGATGTTACCTACTGGTCTTGTTGTGAGGATTTTTTATTTCTTTAAATTAAGTGATAATCTATACTGAAGGCTGCAACCCATGACCTTCATCAGCAGTGCTTCAAGTCCTCCTCACGTTCAATGAGCAAGGTTGAGCTATCAGTATATTGCATGTTGTTAATAAGCCTTCCTGTGATCCTAATGCCACGTTTGTCTTCACAGAATCCAGCTTCTCTGAGTATGTGTTCAATATGTATTGAAACTCTGCGGTGAGAGGATACATGATTTTCCTAATTTTAAGCCTTGCTGTATTCCCTTGTTTGCTTTATGGAACTGCTTCTTGATCCATGTCCATGGTCCACTTGAGCACAATGGAGTGTTCTGGAATTCTCATGTCCCTTAATTATCTGACTCTAATCTAAGACAATTCATCACGACCGCATGAGGTCCTTGTGGAGTGTTCAAGTACTATAATCTCCCTGAAGTCGATCAACAGGCTATTCTTCTACACCACTGCTATAAACTCAAACCACCAGCTTTTTGGTTAGTAGCAAATAAACATTATTTGTATCACCCAGGGTCTTGGAAAAACAGTTCCCATGGAGTCAATTCCAATTTATAGTGACCTAATGTGTATCAGAGCATTGTGCTCCTTAGAGTTTACAATGGCCTGCATTACAAAAGCCTGATTTTTCAGGCTTTCCTTCTAAGACACCCCTGGGTGTGCTTGAACCCTCAACATGTCAGTTAACAGCCTGGCTTGTAACCATCTGTATAACCCAGGCATGTCTGACCTGGAGAAGGCCCTCTTAAATGGCATGCTTGCCTGTATCTACTGCCCAAAGGCCTCTCAGAGCAAATCAACTGAATGACAAGGAAAACTCTCATTGGTTCCAAGGGCACGGACAGAAGGCTGCCACTCAACCTTTCTGGCAATTCACATCCCCTGCAAAAGTCAAATGAAGAATACATTCAGAACCTCCATTTTGAAAGCACCCTCTTTCACCTCTCAGTTGTGTAACTTGCTGGGCATTGGAGGTCCCGGCTGCCTTCTTTGGTGGCCCTGCCAATAACAGAAACACAGCCGGCCCAATAGGAAGGGAACAACGGGTGAGTGGGAATTATGATGTTTCTGTCAAGCCAGGCAGCGCAGCACCCCTGGAATCCCCCAAACTGCTGAGAGGTCCTGAAGACCTTTAAAATGCAGGTTGACACTTGCTACTTAGTAGTGTAATAGAAAGCCCATTATATCACTTGTTAACGTTCTGGGTAATACTTAGAAACGGTAATCTATTTATAATTTATCTTCTAATATAGCACTATTATTTCTGGAAAGCTTGCAGCAAGATGAAAATGGCTATATTCCAACCACCCAAATCAATTCTTTTGTACAAATGTGATATAGGCAGCCTGTGTACCACAGCTCACTGAACTGTCACGTCTGCCATTTGCACCATAAAATTTAAACCTTATTTGATGAATTTATTGACCATTGTATTTACTTCATCTGAGGTTTAAAAAGCGATTATATATACTTTCAATTTTTCTATTTAGGAGGAAGTTTTGGGTAAGTGGCAAATCAGATTGCTTATGTGTGGATTTGGATAAAGACAGAGACAGTCTAGACTATGCTTAATGAAAACTATAAGTTAATTTTGAGTGTGATGCTGGCGGTTCATTGCCAAGTAGAAATGGAGATTATTTTCAAAAGGCTACAGAAGTGGGAAAAAATAGACATAGTGCCATATCTGAGTATGAGTCTATTTTTTTCACAAGATTGCTAATTAAAAGTTTATTTTCATATACTCTAATCTTAGAATTCAGGGGAAATTAATGATGCCAAAAATATATTTACCACATTAAATGAGGATAATAAATAATATAGAATTCAAAATTTCCAATACTTGGCACTGTAGAGATCCAGGTATGAGGGGATCTTCTTATTTTTAACTGCTTGATGACAGCCAATGATACACAGCCACTTCGAACTGTAAAACAAAACAGTCCCCCAACTCTTCATCCACTCCATCCATTAAAAAGAGAAGACAGCGTTAGCCATTCAACAGTGCTTGCTATTGTTAACTGTCATAAAATGGGTCCCTGCCCCAAGTAGATTGCATACACTAAGAAACCGCATGGTGCTTGGACCAGAGCCATTCCCCAAACGGGCTGCAGATCGGACTGTTGTGATCCAAAAGGTTTTCATTGACTGGTTTTCAGAAGTAGATCACCTGGCCTTTCTTCCTTGGTTGGCCTTCGTCTTGAAACTCCACTGAAACCTGTTCAGCATCAGGGCAGCGCAGAAGCCTCCACTGGCAGATGGGTGGAGGTGGTGCGTGGAGTGCAGGTGCCAAGAAGTGCATGCAGGCTTTCCAACTGGATGGTGAGGCTTCGACCACTGAGCCACCACTGCCCCTATCAACATGGCTTAACCAGACCATTAAAAACACTGGTGTTTAACAGACTGAGCCATTGGCAAAAATTATAGGACACATGTCTACTCCCACCACAGGATCGCGTCACTGATGGCGCCACCAAACATCTAATTCAGGCAGCTTCACGGAAAATCTTGGAAGAAATACAATCAGAATTCTCCTTAGAAGCAAGGATGGTGAGAATCTGTCTCGCATATTAGGTGAGATATTTTATTGTGCCAGCCTGGCCGATAAACACAAGTGGGATTAACTGAAGGGCAGAGAGATAAATGCCTTGGTGAGTCTCGCCTTTCTTGTCTCTCGCTCTTTGATCATTGGACCAGTGTGCAGCTGCCTTACTTGTCCTGTGCCTCAATGTAAAGGCTACACTATCTGTGGGACGCCTAGCCTGTGGACTGTGTCACTGTAAGTTGGGGTCCCTTTAAGAGATCGCTGGAGCTGGGGACTGGCAGTTGGTGACCTGGCTGGCAGTTGGTGACCTGCCTTCTGATTGGCTGCTGTGCTGACATAGCCTAGCTCTCTCTATAAATAGAGGCAGCAGACAGGACTGGAAGGACTGCTAGTCTCTCACAAGTCTCTCACGAGAGTGAGTTGAATTGAGCCATTTGTAATGCTTTATAATTTAACTGTTTCTTTCTTGTATTATATATTTATCTGTATCTGGTTTAACAGTTCATTTCTTGTTACATATCTAATTATCTTTATAAGTAAATATATTAAATTATCAGCAATTTTATTTTATCTCTCTAGAGAACCCTGTCTAACACATTAGGATAATCCTAAATCTTCACTGTTCAAATCACAGATGTAGGTGGAGTCTATGTAAATGCCAAGTTTATATA
>NW_022103908.1:33135649-33150725 GCF_000313985.2 Echinops telfairi
CAGTGAGATAATAAATTTCTGCTCTTGTGAACCACTTACTTTGTGATACTTTGTGAAGACAATTCTCAGAGACCAAGCCAGTGGGTTAAGATCTAAGTGTGTAGGATCACTCTAATGAGGCAGAATCTCTTTCTTAACCAAAACCTCCTGGAAGATGTTAGCCGGATCCGTGCATGGACCTGACAGAGCCCTCTCTTCTCCCTCCTGAGGCTAAGCACTCACAAAGGTGCATCAAGTAGTCACAGCCCTGTACTCTCGAGAATGCAGAAAGCCATAGGCCCAGGGGACATCCCAGTTAATTGGCCTAACATCATGGTTAGTGCCCCCGCTCAACTTTCCAATTCGTTGCATGGTGCCTGTAGTCTTAAAAGCTTGCAAGAATCCAAAATATAACTGGTCTCTAGTCACTTACAACAACAGGAAGGAGAGTCAGAAATAGGAGGAAGGAAAAAAAATGCATGGCCATTTGTCCCCATGAACAACTGCCTTTTATTCCATCAGACCAGAAGAACTAGACAGTACCTGGCTACCTCACTAGATACTTTGATCAAAGATTGTATAGAAGAACTCTGATGAAAAGAGGAAAATGTATAACAGAATTTGAAATTCTAATAGATTTCAAACTTTCTGGAGCCTTGGATGCTGGACAATCCCATAAAACTATACCAATAAAATCATCTTTAAACCTGTAACCAAAAACATCTCCTGAATATTCTTGAAAACATGGAATAGTTTAACTAATGAAGGGTATCTGCATTGAGCATTGTACTCTTCTAATAGCTATCTATTAGGAATCAAATTGAAAATAGTTATTCAAAAGTTTAGATAGAAAGCTTGGGGGTGGGAGGCAATGAGTTTATTTTAACGGAGGAAACAATTCAGGAAAAGAGATTAAGAATGTCTACACAATTTGAACAATAAAAATCAATGAATTGTACATGTGGAAATTATTGAATCACACTCTATTCTGCTGTGTATAATCTCAACAGCAGCCACAAGTGTAAAATAAATTAAGTTATTAATAAAATGTAAAATAATAAAAAGTACAAACACAAGTACCTCTTCAACCAACACTATGACTACCAAGCCACTGCTGACCATTTACCTCCCATATGATTTTCCTACAGCTAATATAAGCTAATCAAGCCAATTGTAACATAGAATCCACTTGACATAGTATTTTTCAGCTTAACTGATAAAAGCCAGCCATTATTCATTCCTTATTCCATACCACATAGTGTTCTAAGCACTTGACATCTATCAGGCCATTTAACTTTCAACAGAGAGCTACATAGCTTATCCAAGGCCATACAGCTAGGGGAGAGTCCGAATTAGAACCTAGCAAACTTGGAATGTTTATTGTTCACTATGACACTCTCAACAATCTAATTTCAATCACCAGGGTTGTTGTGAGTTTGGTACCACAAATTCATATCCTTAGCCTTTGACTCTTAGCCTTTATCCAAGATCCAGTATCACCTCTAATTAGCATCATCACATTTGGCCTGGTCACTTATGAAACACTAATAAGGTCATAAAGTGCCCTGTTAGTGCTGTGGTTAAAACAATGTGCTGCTAAGCCCAAAAGTCAGTGGTTTGAACCTACCGTTCACTCCACCAAAGGAAGATGGAGCAGTGGGCTCCATCAAGATTTCAATCTTGGAAACAAGATGAGGCAGATCCATTTGGGCCTATAGGGTCAGAATCTGTTCAACAGCAATGATGTTTTGTTTTGTTTCTAAAGAAGATCATACTCCCCAGGTCATGTAAACAGCTAATACTCTCTTGCTCACCTAGAGGTCCACCAGGTGGTACCTGGCAATCTGCTCCTGAAGATCCTGCCTCACAGCAAACCCTGTGGAGGATAGTTCTCTAACACTGTGAGACCCTCGGGAGTCAGAATCAACTCAGCAGCAACTTCTGCTGTCAACTGCATTGTCAAGTTTGAGACAGTTACAACCAAGCCATGACCGTAGTCTGATGAAGAGCTGCCACCCTGCTGAGGTGACAGGGCAGCCCCGCCAGCGTTCCAGGGCAGCGTCTCCGCCCTGGGTCATCCCCGTGTAGCTTCTTCCCTCTGAAATCCAGCACTTGCAGAAATTGACCGTTTTCTTTAACTATGCTTCCTTCTTTGCAATTTTAAAATGGACTGTGCTCAGCTATTTTGAGAGAAAGCTTTATCCCTGGGACTCTGAGAAGCTGGATGTCTTGCTGGTCTTCAATTCAGAACGTCAGTGACCTAGCATTCTGTGTGTGTAAGCCAGATCTGGACACGCTGCTGTGAGGTTTTCCAACTTTCACCCAAACTGTAGAGAGTTAAAGACACAGTTGTGTGCCAATTTAAGTGCGCAGCATATCACTTGTGCTGATGTATTTTACACTTCCCTGCTAAGGGACTCAGCGCTGCCTTCCTGATTCTGACATGCATAAACAGTCAAAAATTTCCTCTCCCATCACTTTTATTTCTGATTCCTCATCTGAGGTATAATTAATTCATCCTTACATAGTACATCAACTGTCTCAAATTCCTTGAAGGTACATGAGTAGGTACTATTAGTTTATGTGTTCTAGTTAAATAATTAAACAGTTTCATGAATATGTAAATTTGGCATTGCTGTCAGTTTGATGGCATTTGCCTACTGAGTCCATTTTGAGTCATTTTTAATAATATGTTTATTATAGCATATTCCTTATCTGCATTATATGGATAATACACAAATTTCCTAACACACAAGGCTAATACTAATAATATAACTGGGCTTTTTAAAAATAGAAGTGTCACATAAATATTGCTAATTATAATTGAACAATCCCAAAATGTGCTCTGTAAAACATAGAATATTAATCAAGGTTATCTTGTAAAGAGGAAAAGGTTCCTGAAGTCCAATAAGTATTAAAAAACAGAAAATTAAATGTTTTTTTTAACTACATGGTTTCTTGGTGCTTTTAATATGGCATTATACATAGACAAATCAAAAAGTATTGTAATGAAATCATATAATTATTTTAAATATCAAAATATGATGCTATTTTTCCTGGACATATCGATATCTCTAAGTAGGCCTATACACATCTGAAGGATGTATGACTAAACCTTCCCCAAAGAATTCAATGCTCTTCCTTTTCAACCACATTAAAACAGCAGATCTGACATCTTCAAGGACTCCAATTCTTGTTCTTGAGATTTGGGAAATTATACTAAGTCCAAATGGGAAATATCAGCACTGTAGGGTGAATGTGGCAAAGTGTCCCAATGGCACTCTCCGTGGACAAGCCTTCCTATCCCCCCAGGAATGAGCAAATGATTTGGGGGGAAATCCTCAGTGTATAGTCTCAGCCTTTTCCTCGTCAATAGAGTTTTCCATTTTCTTCAAATTTCTTCATGATATGACCCCATGATCATCCTTTGCCCTTTGAGAAGCTCTTTCAAGATTACCCCGCAAAATACAGTAACCACAGCCTTCAGAACTGACCTCTCTGCGTTATAATGAACCAGCAGACCTCCTGGAAACCACTGTTTTAATTAGACTTTTTTATTTGAAGGCAGCCTAAGGAGATGAAGAGAAATATATTGTTGAGAAAGCACTAGTGTATTGCAAATTGTTAAGGGAGCAACCGAACCCTGAGAAAGGACATCCTACTTGATATGGTCGAGGGTCAGCAAAGCAGAGGAAGCCCCTCAACACGATGGATTGAAGCCGTGGCTGCAGCACTGTGTCAGACATAGCAATACAAAGGAGGTGTTTCCTAATGTTAGACATGTGGTTGTAGTTGTTATTGTTGTTATGAAGTGCCGTCAAATCGGTTCTGATTCATAATGACACTGTGTACAGCTGAAGAAAACACTGCATGGTCCTGAAACATCCTCCTGATTGTTTATGTTTGAGCCTGTTCTTGCAGCCGCTGTGTCCATCCATCTTATTAAGGGTCTCCCTCTTTGGGGCTGTCTTTCTGTGACGCATCAGGTTGCTGTAAGTTAGAGCTGACCCAATGGGCCCTAATAACCAATCTTCTTCTCCAATCACTGGGGCTCAACATTTTAGTGACCTCTAATTTAAAAGTTATGATTAGAAAAAATGAAGTGCAGATAATGAATCTTAGGCCACGTTTTTACTATTAGATTACACACAGGTGAGGTTCTGTCAAATTATTAAATTATTATACAAGTCCCTAACCCTTATTCTCCGTCTTGTTATCGACCACATCACAGACAGGAAACGGTCGCCTGACATCAGCTCCCAGGTCACACTTTGAGAGCCAATGGAAATTGACTTACCACACTGATTTGATCATAAATCTTGTGATTCCGATAATGTAATGAGGCTGGTGTTTACAGATATACATGCCGAAAAATAATGGTTTGTTTTCAAAATGTGTTATATTGCCTAACTTTATATGTCTAAATACCTGAGTGAAAGTTTGTGTACTAGTTGCACAGGCACTCGAGAAACCCCAAATCTACAACCCTGCGCGAGCTGTCTTTCAAGCCTGAAAATTAACTCCCACCTGTGGCTCCGTTTTCCACCAGACAGTAGACAGGCCTAGAGGGGAACAATAGCAGTAATGAGCGATATAGGTCCTATAATAATTAACCACTTGAGATCGCTATAACAGCATTTACTCAAAGCTAATGAAGAGTATTAGAAACAGGAAAGACAGGGAAGAAGTGGAATGAGGGATGTTGCCTTGTGTGTATTGCAATCCAAGAGAAAAAACAAAATGTGTGTGACTTGTTCGAGGGAAAAGTTATCTGCTTTATAAAATGTTATTATTTTTTTTTGAAGGGGTAGAATGTTGTGGCTTAATTACCAAAAAGTAAAGTTGGATTCTTCTTTTGAGACTAACCAGTGAACATCATCAAACTAAAGAACACATGAAATTAACGGTTAGACTTCGGATCTGCATGTGTTGGAAGCTGGGACAGGATTGGAAGGAAAGAAAAGATTGCTGCCTAATGATAGCTCTCTGCTGGCATCTGCAAAGCCCAACCACAGGAAAAGCTGGGAAGGGAAAAAATGTGAAGCCCCTCCTTAGAATGGAGCCTATTTAAATAAATTTCCATGGTAAAGAGATCGAGTTTCCCATCCTACATATAATACTATTCTGAACAAACCCACAGGGCTTGTGTGAATTTCAACTAACCTGATTATAATTTCTCCTCTGATCATTTTCAATCAATCGCAGGTTTGGTTGACTACTCGGTACCTAACAACGTGTTGGATTTTACATCCTTTCAGGTACTGAGTCTGCTTTGTAATAGAAATGTCAAATAAAAAGGTTTAAGTGTGGTTGGAGTTTTGCCTAAGGTTTTGTTCCTCATCAGAAATGTTAAATTATGAAACCCAAAGCACAGTTTTAAGAAATGTTCCCTTGTCTGGGAAAAAAAGATTAATTGGGAAATTCAACTCAATGTCTCAGCCAGTGGAGGCATTCTCAAAAACAAAGACAAACACATTCTGTTGATGTTGTACTTTGACACTGTTGTTAAAACCCAAACCAATTTACTTGAATATGCTTCCAGGTGATAAACGTGAACCGTTCCTACACTTCACAATGGTTTTTAAGAAGGGTGAAAATTTCTGGTAGGCACCCATATAGAAAGCACTTAAGTCATGAACATTACAACAATGAAAATGTGTATCACTAGAGATGCGATGGATTTGTTTTTTCAGCATTAGAGTCCTTTTGCAAAGAGAAATCTTACTTGCAAACGAAAGGACATGAGTCTGCGGCCAGGACTCAGTGGCTGGGTACTGTCAAATCCACTCCCACGACTCCCAGGGACAGCAGATGACTGAGCAGACGTGCCCCGTGGGGTCGCCTAGGCTGTTTCCAGAACCAGTGGCTGGTTCTTCCCTCTCACAGAGAGACTGCTGGCTTGAACAACCTTTCAGATAGCAGTTGAGTGCTTACCCATTGTATTCTCAGAGCCCCTTGCAGACAGGAACCGGTCGGAAAATAGTTGAAGTCAGAACTATCACTCCATACCCATTTGTCAAAGACTGTCTCTGTAGGAGGAACCCCAGAGACAATAGTACAGTCCGGAAAACAGAAAAAGGAAAGAAAAAAAAGATCCTATTGTTGGAAAGATCTCCATTTACTCTAGAAAACTCAGGGAGCTCATAAGTAAAATATTGTTGGTCTCAGCTGACCTTTTCTCTCCTATACTTCCCCAAGCTTGCTAATGTCCCATTTTAACGCCTGGAAAGGTCACTGTCTTCCTTCAGTCAGACTCCTGAGAATTGATTGTGATCATTGAGAGTTGCCCCTCCCCACAGAGTCAGACTGCTCCCGCTTGGCTTGGCATTATGATCTCATCAAGAAAAGCATTTTCTGTTCTGTGCCTTGAGAAGTGGCAAAAGGTCCACTTTGCTCCCTCAATTTCTCTCTCCCTGAAATCTGTATCTCCTGAAACTCTCTGCCTTGGAACTAATATTTGAGTTAAGACATTGAGTCCTCATCACATTCGTGGTCTTCATTAAAATATTCATAGAGTGGAATTTTTGGATGCGTGAGCTGAGGGGTAAAGCCTGGAAAGAAGGAAAGTGGCTAAAAGTCCTGCCCATGAGAGGCCCCACTGAGCACTGCTGCAGACAGACAGACAGACAGACAGACAGACAGAGGATCTATGAGAGATTCCGAAAGCATCATAAGGTGCATCACTTTCCTGTGGCCATGGTAACAAATAACCACAGACTGGGGGGCTTCCAACAGCAGATATATTCCAGCAAGGCTGGAATATTAAGTCTGAAATCAGGGGCCAACTAGGCTTCATGCTAACTGAATGCTCTAGGAAGGTTTCTTCTTCACCTCTGCTACATTCCTGTGACCAGCACATTCATTGGTTTTCTTGGCTACACAACTCTATTCTTTGCCTCTGTAGCCAGGTTGCCATCTCTTCTTTAAGGTGTCTACATATCCTCTTCTGTCTTTTATGAGGATGCTTGTAATTGTATTTTGCGACTATTCTTGTAATCCAGGGTGATCTCCTCTCAAGGTCTTGTTTCACTATAATACACCTGCAAAGACCCCTTTTCCAAATAGTGTAACATTCACAGAATCTAAGGAGGTAGACATGGGAACACTGTTCAGATGTGTTTCATATGTTTGTTCTCCTGGTGTCCCCATGTCTCTATAAGGGCAAGGCAGCAGTCGTGGAGATGCCTCTATATGCTGGCTTGCCTGAAGATCAATCAAATGCAGACCCTAACCCATCGCTACCGATCACAGATGTATAATGAACAATCCTCTCTTCTCTTCTTCTAAGGAGACTCTGATCCAGGAGGTAATTGACATCTGAATAAATAGAAATGGTGCTTCCTTATTTCAGAATTTACATTTATTGTTGATAGGTAAGGTTGAGTTGATCCCTGACTCATGGAGGTCCCAAGAACAAGCAATGGAAACACTGCCCAGCCCAGAGTCTCCATGATTAGGTGTCGGTGGGGTTGCTGTGATTCAAAATTTTCATTGGCTGATTTTTAGAAGTAGATCACTAGACCTCTCTTCCTAGCACATATTAATATGGGATTCACATGAACTTTTCAAATATTACCATTAACGTTTCAAAATTGGGAGAGGAAAGGATGATTTCACATACTGTAGTTGTGGTAGTTACATACTCTGGTGTTAATTTGAAGATTCAGAGTGAAGGGGTAGAGTTTATGCTGTCAATCTGGTCACAGTGGATGACCTCATTTGGAGGGGCTAAGGAGATAAATAGCTTGCTGGAGGGGGGACACAAGTTCACTCCCCATGAGACACCCCTGTGAATAATACACATGAAACTACATTAGTGCCCTGAGTCAAATGAGCCTCGTAGAGGCCCCTGCCAGCACTGAGATGCTTACAACACCACTGGATCCACAAGACTTCCCACCCACTGGCCTGTGATCTTCCTACATTCGGCATCATTTCATGTGCTTCCTAAGTCTGAAGAGGACTTTATAGATTGGTATCAGACATATGGGCTAATATTGGACTGATGGACTTGATCTGAACTTGGCTGGGATGTTTTCTCAATATTTAATTGCTCTTGTATATAAATCTCTTTCTTATATGAGTGTCTATAAATTTGTTTCTCTAGTCTACCCAGATTAACACAATAGTATACTTCAATTTTTTTACTGCATTTGGTTATTTATATTGTTTAAAAGAGTGTGCTGATAGTGTTATTTCAAACTTGTTTAACATGTTAACCTCCTTCTGTATTTCCCATGTAGTATTAAAACTTTAAAAATAATGAAATGAAACGAATAAAAGACAGGTGGAATAGTTCCCATTCAAGATGTGGAAAAACCTAAGTATGGAATGAGTCGGGAATGTCAGTGTATAGAGTTAGAATGGAAACCCTTGGTCTCATCCCTATGCCCAATTTTAAAACACAATGTGCAATGCTTTCAAGTCACTTTGCTAACACCGAGCAGAACCTGAACATTGTAGAGCTCCACGAAAGACAGGCACTGCATCGACTGGACTTTATTCACTGCGGTATCTCAGGACTACTCCACAGCACCTCACACGCCTTACGTGCTTACTATTTACATGTGAAGTATTTGCATGTGTAGCAAGTGATGTCCGTGTCCAGGCACTGGCCTCTCCTAATGACATGACTTCTAAGGAGCATTTCTTGCACTTCTTCCAAAACAAATTTCTTTGTTCTATCTGCAGTCCATGATGCTTTCCATAGTCCTCACCAATGCCAGAATTCAAACACATCAGTTCTTCGGGGTCGTCCTTATTCATTGTTCAGCTTTCACAGACATGAGGCAACTGAAAATACCATGACTTGGATCAGGTGCACCTTGGTCCTCAGAGTGACACCTGTGCTCTTCAATACTTTAAAGAGGTCACATGCACCAGATTTGTCCAATGTGATGTGTCATTCGATTCCTTGCCTGCTGCTTCCATGAGCATTGATGATGCACCCAATGCAATGAAATCTTGACCACATCAATCTTCTCTACGTTTATTGTGATGTTATCCAGAGATCTGGGTGTGAGGACTTTGGTTGCTTCTATACTGAAAAGCCTGGAGCAAATTATAGTGCATCAGAAGAAGTAAATGAAATCCAATGTGACTGGCCAGGAATACGAACAGAGGCAATGTTGGTGCTGCTAACAGATAATAGCAATCATAATGGACACTGAGCCAACTCCAACTAACTCTGTGTGAGAGTAGAACTGTGCTCCCAGGGCCTTTCAGTGGCTGGTTCTTCAACAGCTGATCTCTGCAGTCCATTCTTCTGAGTTGCCTCTGGCTAGACTCAAACCACCAACCCTTCTGTTGTGAGCTGAACCCCTAACCACTTGCACCATCCAGGGGCTCCTAGAGGTAATTTTAGGCCCTGTTAAAGAGCTTAGATTTTTCCCAAAGGGGTTGAATGGAGAAAGGCTCCAATGAGAGAGAAAAAAACAAAAACCTAATGACAGTCCCTGCCCCATCTAATGCAGACATGTAAAATACTTGCCCAGGATTACACAAGGTTCAGAAATAAGCATCTTTGCAATGGTTTTCCTTCAATAAAAACATTCTTCCAGCATTCCCCAAAACTATTTTCCTTAATGTACATGAACTCATTTATGCTTCACAATTATTTGTAAATTTACCAAAAATCCAACTTAAAGCCATCGAGACCATGCCAACTCACAACAATCCTATAACGCAATGTAGAACTGCCCCTGTGAGTTCCAGGGATTACACACAGAAGTAGAAAGCCCCATCTTTGTCCCACCAATGGCAAGTGGTTTTGAACTGCCAATGTAGAGGTTAGCAGCCCTACACCTAACCAGGCATCCCTCAAACTATAGGCCGTGGGCCACATGTGGCCCACCGAGGGCATTTATCTGGCCCGCTGGGTGTTTTTGCCCCATTTGTTTTTTTACTTTAAAATAAGATATGTGCAGTGTGCATAGGAATTTTTTCATAGTTTTTAAAAAAATATATAGTCTGGCCCTCCAACGGGTCTGAGGGACAGTGAACTGGGCCCCAGTTTAAAAAGTTTGAGGACCCCTGAAAGCCACCAGGGTTCCTCAGTTAGGCTGTCCTAACATCCATACTTTGAAGGCAAGGAAGTTAAGGCCAAAAGAGGTTGAGTAACTTGACGGGGAGAGGTGGGGAGGGGTGGGGAGCGAAAGTGGTAGGCGCTGGCAAAGGTACCTCCTTAACTATTCTATTCTACTCCTTAAAGAGACTAATCCTAACTCAAATTTAGGACATGCCATTCAGAATCTGTTCCACTTATTTCTTTCCTGAAGACTGCAGCTGGGTTTCAGTGTAGTGTATGTAGCCAGATTAGCAATGAGCGAGGAGAAACCCAAGGGCCAATTATAGGAGCTTGAGTCTAAAAACACATCCTGTTGGGCCAGCTAATCCCAATGCCAGGGGTGAGTTTCACTGTATCATAAATATATAATGCACAGAAGAGTGAAGACAACTCAATGGTCAGCCAATGATTGGCATTCTAAAGAACATATTTGGGATTTAGAGAGTAAGTCGGAAAGAAAAAGGGGAAATATTTATAGATCTCAACTTTTCATTTACTGGTGAGTGCAAGTGTGAGTGATTCAGAGACCCTCCATGGGTCCCACAGTGGTAGGAGAGATAAAAATATGAAAATCTTGACTCTAAAATATAAGAGACGTGCTTCCCACTTTATAGGAGTTTACAATTTCAAATGGAAGGCCAGGATGAATGCATAAATAACTACAATCTAAGGCAGAATATGAGAAATGCCCTAATATTAAATGAAATGCCATTAACCCTTAGAAAGGACTATTAGGAATGATAGCCTTCAGAATATACACTTTGAGATGTCTTAAAAATACAGGTGAGAGAATGGGAATAGTCCAAAAATAAAAAAGAACAGAAACCAACATGAGGAGGGGAGAAATACTACTTTTTAATTTTAAAAATAGTAGATAATTAAAATTGATTCCATGTAACCATAATATGAGTGAGGAACACACAACTTTCCGTTGTTCATTCAATGCATTTTTGTTTGGTGTCTTCCACCTGCCAGGTGCTCCATGGTGCTGGGGATAAACATGGAATAGACCATGAACTACTAAGAGATAGAAAAAATAAGTTTTAGGAGCAACACAGCCAGAAATCTCCTTAAAAAGTGACATTTGGACTTGCATACTTTGAATACATATTCAGAAAACTCCAGGTGCTAGAAAATCACATCGTTGGCTAAATTAGGGGATCAGTGAAGACAAAGGACCCATTGAGATGGATTGACAGAATGGCCACCATACTGGACTCAAAATTAAGATATTGCAGGATCAGATAACATTTTATTCTGTTTTACAAAAGGTCTTCAAAAAGTTCATGGAAAATTAAAATTAAATCTTAATAGATTTCTTCCACAAACTTCATGAAGCCCCCTTATACATGGAGCCAACTTAAGGAAAGCTAAAAACAACATCGACCTATGTGCCAATGTTGTGTTAGGCGTTGGGGATAAAGTAATGAGTATGTCTGAAAAGGTTCTTGCCCTGAGGGTGTTATTTTCAGGCAGGGTGGACAGTGGTGGGCAGTCAGGGGTCTGACAGACATGACAGAAGATAATAGCAACAACAACAAAAAGTAAGTTGGTTCAAATAAAGGCAGCAGTTCTCAACCTGTGAGTCGTGACCCTTTTGGGGGTCGAATGACCCTTTTACAGGGGTCGCCTAAGACCATCAGAAAACACATAAATATTTCACAATATGTAATTACATATTGTTTTGTGATTGATCACTATGCTTTAATTATGTTTAATTATGTGCAATTTATAACAATGAAAATACATCCTGCATATCCTGTATTTATCTTATAATTCATAACAATAGCAAAATTACAGTGATGAAGTAGCAATAAAAATAATTTTATGATTGAGGGTCACCACAACATGAGGAACTGTATTAAAGGGTCGCAGTATTACGAAGGTTGAGAACCACTGAGTAAGGGGCTTGGACGTACTCATGGAACAGAATATTGAATCTACAGTGTGAAGAGCCTTCAAGACCATCCAAAGGCATTTGAACTTCGTTCTATAGGCAACAAGGAATCTCCCAAAGTTTTTGGTCTAGAATAGGTGAAAAGAGTGAAGTTTGAGACTCTTGATTTCAGGATAAAGGTGAAGCGTGTTGAGCAAGGAGCCTCGTCGGAGGCGGTAGTCCTGGTCCACAGAGATAAATAGTTAAAGTGATGACTGTGGGAATTTGAGAAATGTGTATGGAGAAAATGCAAAGGATCTTGCCATTCGGGCCTTGGTGGACGATTGTGTGCGATAAGTAAAGTGCAGGGTCTACATGAGCCATGTGTATCAGCTCTTCAACCTTGATCCCAACAGTGTCATTAGAAACCCATAGAACCAGCAGAAACTGGCTTTGATGCGAATATAAATTTCAAATTCCATATTACCTGTTCGGAAATATCTAATATTGTCAGTCAAGATCAATATTCGAGTACCTATTGTGTACCAGGGACTATCTTAAATGTTACTGGCAGGTAAATGTGAAGGGCATGCCTATAATCTTGTTTACAAATCTGAACTAAAAAGAGAGCTATTGCTACCTATTGCTAACATAGACGGGATTGTTGCAGTCATAGGAGAAGGTGACAGTGTAGAGACACAGCTGACAGGATTCATATCATGGGAGGTTCTCTTCTTTTTAACATAGAGTTTCTTTCTAGGCCAATCTGATGGCGAATATTATGTGTCAACTTAACTAGTCTATGGTGCCCAGTGGTTTTGGCAAATATTAGCCTAGATGTTGCTCCGAAGGTATTTTGTAGAATGGTTAATATTTACAAGCAGTTGACTAAGTAAAGAGGTTATACTCAATAATGTTGGTTGGTCACATAAAATCGATTAAAGACCTTGGGAGTGAAAACTGATTTCTCTAAGAAGGAAGAGTTCTGTCTCGAGGTTGTATCACACTTCAGAAGAAGATCTCAGAAGAAAGTCCCAGTGGCACAGGTCACCAGCTGAGAAACTGGAAATAGCCAGGACATCTATTAATAACAACAGAAACACTTGGACACGCTTAAAACCAATTACTACTTAAAGAGAAACTGTTGGAGTATCTAGCCTGGCTCCTCACCTGTAGATGCTGGGCTTCCTAGTGAAGAAGCCCTGGTGCTATAGTGCTTACATAACTCGGTTACTAACCAAAAGGTCAGACTATGTAGCAGTCTGCATCTCTAAAGATTGCTCTGTCCTACAGGGTCACCATAAGTCAAAATTGGCACAATGACAACAGCCGTGTTTCGGTTTTAGTCCCCATCATTATGTGGGCTATTTTCTTAAACACAAATTCTCCAATCTCTTTCAAACACTTTCTGTCTACCAAGATGCAGGGAAACCTGTGAGCACTGGAACCCAGCAGGACTGTCTTGTTTTGGGGGGGTCTCACAAGGTTTCCCCCTTTGACAGAATGCAGTCTTACCATTTTTCTGTCACTCTTTCTTAATACAAAAATATTTCAGTTTTCCTTTTTTAGTGGTCTACTTTGAAAACAATCGGTGATTGAAAGCTCTATGGAGCAGAGTTCCCCTCTGATACACATTGGGTCTCCGTGAGTCAGAACTGACTTGATAGTCATTGGTTTTAAGCATGTCCAAATATTTCTGCTGTTATTAATGTTTCACTAGCTATTTCAAGTTTCTCAGCTGGTGATCTGTGTAACTTGGGATCGACCTTCTGAAGTGTCTCTGGGCAGACTCAAACCATCAACCTTTCAGTTAGAAACCAAGTGCATTAACCATTGATGACACCCACTGGTGAACGAAAGAGCAGAGAAGATTTTACTTTATAAGCAGATTGTGTGTGCTTGAAATGTAATCGATATTTTTCACTTAAATTAAAAGTCTATCCCCACTAAACCAAAACACCAAACTCACTGCTGTATCATCGTGACCCTATAGGACAGAGTAGAACTGCCCCTGTGGGTTTCCAAGACCGTAATTCTTAATGAGAGTAGAAAGCCCTATCTTTATCCTGAGGTAGCAATCCAATCTGTGACCACTATGCCACCAGGACTCCCTATCCCCACTAGGGAAGAAAGATTGTGAGTTTATTAACCTTTCTCAAATAGGTGAGCCTATCACCAACATAGGCTGTGCTAAGCTTAGCCGGAATGAGGTGTAGCAATATTGCCATGACTGAAATAAGATGCTAAGCTCATGACAGCAATCAAAATCCACAATATTTTTCAAAGGCAAGAATCTTTACAATGGACACTTGTGTCGCCAATTATTGTTGACTAGTATCATGGGTAATAAGTTGGATATTTGCTCATGCTTGATGATCACTTAGCTCATGAGTCATTGTTCTCTGAAATTCAATGCATAGAAAATAATCATGCTTAAGAAATGTACTCACTGTAGCTAATAGGAAATATAACCACAGAATACATAAATATGCACATGGACACAGTGAGCAGGGAAAAACATACAAATGCAAACAGCAACATAAATACATTAAAATGTGCTGACCACTATGAGTGAGAAGAAAAATACACTTCCACATGTAAACGAAACAGAGCCCGGTGAAAACACATAACATATGAAGATGAACAATTATGAAGAAGACAATAATTAGCAAGTTATAAAACACAAAGGCTGACTTTCTAAAACACATCTGAAATCAGCGTGCGTGCAGACCCTGAACGTGAATGTTTTAGAGCCGCAGTCTGAAACATTAGTGGGAAGAGCAAAACAGTAGTCATATGAATGTCAACATATTTGATTTTCCAACACTGGAACTATTGATTATTTCCTCCGGCACATGGGTTGGAAACAACCATTTGTCTGATATAATTTTATTTTAGTTATTATTCCCAACAGCTACTTTTTCAAACCGCAAGTGCAAACTAAAATCAGATTTGAAAAGTTTGGAAGGTTCTTTGCAGTGGGTTGTAATAGACAAAAGCTCAAAATAGAAACACGTAATGAAAGACCAATTTGGTCAAGCAAGACCACTCACTGACGGCAGAAAAATCGTGCTTGGATTTGGGTCAGTATTTAAAGCGTCTCTGAGTACATCTCACATGGGCAATCCACAGTCTCTCTCTCTCTCTCTCTCTCT
>NW_022103908.1:33150825-33158529 GCF_000313985.2 Echinops telfairi
TCCCTCCCTCCCTCCCTCCCTCTCTCTCTCTCTCTGCCAACCATTAAAGGCTGCACCCAGAGAATCACGCTAAGATTCAGAGAAGGCATCTTCTTTGTCTCTTCCCCTGAGTTTCACTGGGGTCCAAGCAGTCTTTTGAAAGATTAGTGCCTTGTTGGAGAAAGAGAGTGGGGTGGGAGCTGACTGATAGAGCTGATAACACCAAACAACACCCGCTGCTACGCAGTAGATTCTGATCTCTACAAATATTACAGGGCAAATAAAAAGAACTGCTCCTTTGGGTTTACGAGAGTGTGAATCTTTTTCTTTTTTCACTTAAAAAAAAATAATAAATTAGGTTAACAGAGTGGGTCATAGTTGGACATCCAAGAAGGCATACATATTTTACTTCCTTCCACTCATCCCTTGCCATCCCTTCAAGGTCTCCTTGTTTGTCCCCCTCCCTCCTTGCATTTCCTGTTTCCAGTCATTCCTCCTTCTTTCCTAGCATTGTCCTTGGGTCAATCATGTTGATCTTTTCATCTGAAATGGCTGGTTATTCCAATGCACAGGTGAGCTCAGTCCCACACCTGAAGGGGAAAGCCGATAGTCTTGGGTTTCCCAGAAGTCTGAGACTGCACATCTTTAAGGGAGCAGTTTCATCTTTCTCTCTCAGAGTGGCTAGGGGGTTTGAACGACAGGCAATGCAGTGGGCATCCCAATGCTTAGCCAACAGCGCCACCGGGGCTTCTTGCTAGAGCTGATGGAGAGGACAAATCTGAACCAGGCATCCTGCTGGCATCACAAGAACATCAACACCTTGAGCATCCCTGTGGCTTTGAGCTATCCCATATCTGCCCTCTTGCTTCAATAAAAAAGAGTTTCTTGCAGCCAATAGCCTGCTGTGTTTATTAACCAGATCAGTCTTCTCAGTGGATACCCTTCACTGTTCAAGAGTTGTGGAGCTCAACTTAACATTTACATATTCTTGAGAACATGCTATTTTAGTGCTTCCTGAGGTTAATATTCTTTCACCTATTAAAAAGAATTCTAGTCTCAGTAATGTGGGCTTGCAGCCAGGCAGCCCACACTACTTATTTGCTGCCGATTTTAATAATAGAATCATACCATAATGAAACCTTTTTAACGTATGGTAATTTAATTGCAGAAACCCTGTCTGTTTCAACAAAAGCCTTCCATAAGTAGCTTTAAAGATTAAGTTATGGGGAGGCGACTCTCGCCGTCTCCCGGTGGATGTGTATTACATTGCATTACATTCTGCCATTCTAACACCCGCACAAAGACAGGCTCGGGTTTTCTTAGCTCCCTTCTGAAATTAAAACTTAGGTCTATAAACCAATGAATCAGTCTGCGCAGTTGAGGGAGTTAGCTTTCCACCAACTTCAGAATTCAATATCCTAACTGTGTTGAGAATCACAGAAGGGGGAATCGGAGGGATCTTCAAACAGATAGAATGATAGACACAATAATAATGTGATCACAATAGCCAAAATGTATTCAGCTGCAAATGTGTGTCATGAACTGTGCCAAGTATTTGATATAGACTTTATCACTTACCCACAAAACATCTCTGGGGGAGGGTTGTTTCTGGGTTCAGTGATGGCATGGTACCTTGGGCAACTATGCTCTAAGAAATAGGACAGCCTTTCCCAACCCCTTCTTTTCCTTAACCTTCTTTTACTTTCTTTATCTCTTCCTTATTAATGTATTCTTCTTTCCCTCAGTGTTTTCTCTTGGCATTGCCCTTGCTTATTTTTGGAGATTCATTCCAGAAGCATTGTAAATGGGTGGCACAGATACCTAAAGATCAGAGTTGCTGACTGAAAGGCTGGATGTTCAAGTCCACCCAGAGGTGCTTCAAATGAAAGGCCTGATCTACTTTTCAAAAATCAGCCATTGAAAACCCTATGGATGTGGCCCAGCTCTACTGTAACACAGATAAGGGCACCGTGAAGTCGGGGTGAGCTCAATGGCAACTGGGACCCCAGGAGTACAATGTCTCCTGCCTATAGTCCAGTCCTTCCAGTGACCAGAGAAATGGGTCTTGGGGCTCCAAATGGGGCAACCTAACTCACCAAGAGTCCATGAATTTTTGGAGTATCCACAGGTTGATGCTCCACAAAACCTGGTAAAAGATTCTGGGAGACCCATTTTCACCAACTGTCCATATCCTCATGGGTACCCTTAGCAAAGACGTGCCTGATGATTCATGGGAGGTCTCCTTATCGACGGAGTAGGCCCCAAGGATGCCTTGTGAGAACAGCAAGCCCCAAAGTTCCTGGAGATGCAACATAAGCTCCAACATTTAATACACACAGGTAAATACGTGGAAGGGACTGAGGATTAGAAAGCAAATGTGGATCAGCGGGAGATGGTGCTGCTAATTTCCGCAAAGTCAGCTCTAACCCACGCTGACTGTATTTGTAACAGAATGAAGCCCTAACTGGTCCTGCAGCAGATCCAGTTCCGTGATGTGCTTGAGCCCATGACAGTAACCATTGTATCAATCTACCTTATTGAATGTTTCCTTTCTTTTCACGGGCCAGCAGCGGCATCAATAAGGTGAATGTCATTCAGTGTGGTCATTTATGGGGTTATTCCTCCAGGCCCCGCCCCTATAACCCTGCTCCTCTACCAAAACATACAGATTCCTTGGTAATGTCCTTGATCAATTTAATCATAGAAGAATAGGGCATTAAAAACAGTTGTAAGGTCCTTAAAAGCCATATTCCTTCGTATTTTTGTTAGGTGTCATCAAGTCAGTTCTGCCTCATAGGGACCCTACTCACCACAGAACAAAACACCCCCAGGTCCTGTGCCAGCCTCGCAAGAAGTCTTATGCTTGAGCCATGGGGCAGCCGTGGTGTCAATGCATCCTGTCAAAGTTCTTCCTCTTTTTCGCAGCGCCTTGACTTTACTAAGCATGATGTCCTTTCCCAGGGACTGATCTCTCCTGATAACATGTGCAAAGTACGTAAGATGAAGTCTCATTATCCTTGCTTCTAAGGAGTATTCTGGCTGTACAGCTTCGAAGACAGATGTGTTTGTTCTTCTGATAGACCGTGGACCTGTCAAGATTCTTCACCTGCCCTGTGATCCAAGTACACCGATTCTTCATCCATTTGCCTTATTGAATAGCCAACATTCACATACATTTGAAGCAGTTGAAAAATATCATGGCTTGAGTCAGACACACCTTATTCCTTGAAGCATAATTCTTGATTTTTCAACTCCTTAAAGAGGTCTTGTGCAGCAGATTGGTTTGATAGAATATTTCTTAACAATATATGAATATTAGTTATCACAACATGATTGATAATTCTAGGCAAGTAGGTTTCACCTCGGAGCAACCCTCAAAGCCACAGAAGGGATCCCTGCGCCATCCTGCGCCATCCTCACAATTGTCACCATGTCTGAGCCTATTGGTGCAGCCATGGGTGTATCCAGCTCTTTGAAGGCCTTCTCGTTCACACCAGAAGAGCTGATCAAATCAAGGACTACATAAACACCAGCACTAGCAAAAACAACAGCATGTGTTCGTGGTGCATGAAATTTGAAGCATCATAATAACGGTAATAATAACAGATCTGACCAGATCACATTAGGAGATTCCAAAGATAAACTAATATAGAGTTTGAACTTATATCGATATATTGATATATCTCTGTAGATATATTGGTAAATATAAGTGGGGCTCATCAGAGAGGTTTGTGTTGTTTTAATTATCATTTACTGCCTTTCCCCTACAGGTAACCAAACAATGATTGAATTCGTTCTCCTTACAGAGAGTGACAACTCACATTTTCCTTCATTCGCACAGATCTACAATGGAAGGCAGCCTCTGAACACAGGAAGGAATGTCTTCCAGCACAAGGAGCCTCCAAGAGTAGAATTTGCAATTTATTAGCATCATTATAGAACCTCAACATGGAAATGTAAACATCAAACAATCATCTTCACAGCCTTCTCTCCTGGACAGAAGGACAAGAGTGTTGAGGAAATAGAAAGCCCCTAGCACTGCATCAATAGGAGGACTGCAGAAGAACACACATTTTCCATGGGGTGGCCACATCGCATGGCCCTGTCAGGAACACATTGTAAAGAGCTCATAGTATGCCCCCATCATTATTGATGACTGTTCTCTCAATATATCTTGACATGCATTGAATATCCCCCAACAGCCCCCATGAAAGGAACATTATCAGCATTTAATAGGATCATTTCAGAAATGGTGAGATTGATTCTTCTTGGCTTAGCATATCTAAATGATCAGCCAGAGATCATCCACAACACTGTGATCCTTGGAAAGGCCCAGGGTCATTAATTCCCAGGCCACTGCTGGAAACATTCGCCCTGTACTCCATCACTGCTGTCAGCGCTGACACCTGCCGTGCGTCCTGTGTGCTGCCTCAGGATTGTACTCACCGAGTTCCACTTGTTATTCTTTAGGGATGGATTGTTTGAGTGGTTGATACCTTATGATTATAATTTGGCAGGGCACCGTTGCCTTATTAATTAGGTGAACACTGTGTAATTTATTAGTGCAGGAGCAGTGAGTGTTTGCTTTACTTATAATTGCTCCATGCACACCCAGGGAATCTGAAAATTGGAGGGGTTGGGGAATTGCTAGCCCTGCTTGAGGGGAGAGAAAGCAATACTCCCTCGTTGACTCAAATCAAACCTCTAGGTGGGACAAGTTGCTAAAGAGGGACCAAAACTGCCCACCCACTCTCCTTCACTAGCGGCTCCCCAGAAAACTCAAGGAACTCAAGGAATTTAAACTCAGCTGTTTAAGAAGTAATTGTCTTTGCTAGCTCTAATTGCTTTTGAGCAGCCCTGGGAAGTTGAGGGAAAACTAGGTGCAATGAAACCCCCTCAACTTATCTAACTTGGGAAGGAGGGCTAACTGGAATCAGATCCTGAAAGCAAAGCAGAGCTTATATAATTTTTGAAGTTTTTATTATTATTATTATTATTATTATTATTATTATTAAAGAGGAGATCGCTGATAGCAATAATACCCAAAAGAGAGGTGGTGGGGTTCTTCTTTCTATGACCTTAGGCGTGTGATACAGGAAGACAAGAGATGTCCCACAGAAAAACAAACTTGGGAGTCCAGGGGGTGAGAGAAGTCAGGGGTCCTGATGGAATTATAGAAGAGGAACTTGGGGTGGGATGGGACGGAATTTAATGCTGAGGACCTGCAGCAATCACAATGGCTTAATTCTAGCTTACATAAAGATTGGGTTTTTTTTAACTTGACTGAATTCAAATATATTCCCACACTGCCAACTTTAATGTAACCTCTAGTTTCTTGACATAATGGCATGGGAGAACATGGAGTTTTAATTCTAGAAAATGTATTCAGGTCATGCCAATATCTGTTTGTCCTAAAACACTTTTGCTTACACCCATATTTGTCAGTGTTCTCCAAAAAGCTGGGGAAAATCTGCTTTTAAGAATCTCATCATGTGTGAAAAATCCTATTTACATAACAAGAAGAGCCCTGTTCATATAGTTAAATGCCTACAAGGAGCCCAAACCTGCATGAAGTGTTTTGACTTCAATTGTTATCGCTGTTTGTTGCTGGTGAGTTGGTTCCGACTCATAAGTATCTCGTGGATAACAAAAGGAACCATTGCCAGGTCCGGCACCAGCTTCGTGGCCATTGATAAGTTAGAGCCCACTGTTCATGGTTCAATTCACCTCATTGAGGATTTCCTTCGCTTTTACAGATTCTATCAACCATGATGTCCCTTTTGAACAGCTGATCTTTCCTGATGATGGGTCCAAATTCAATCAGTCTAAGACTTGCCATCTTTGCTCTGAAGGAACATTCTGTTTGTATTCTTTCTAAGAACGACTTGTTCTTTCTTCTAGTGACCAGCAGTATACTGAATGCTCCTTCACTTACCGCAGTCCAAATATCTGTACATGGTAGAGGTTAAATGCTTGGATTTGATAGACAGAAAAATAAGATCAGGGTTCCAATTATAAACCCACTTCTTATTATCTATGTGAACTTGAACAAGTGAAATTGGGGTAATAATGGTTTCTACTGTTGTTGTTAGATGCCCTCAGGTTGTTTTTGCCTCATAGTGGCCCTATACCAGAGGGCTTTTACAGGTCCATGGAGAAATGAAATGAACAGATAATGTCACTTTTCCATGAACTGTTTGAGGTCCTTCTGCACAGCAGAGTGTAACACAGTCCAGTCCTGCACCATCCTCTCACGTGTTACTCTGTTTGAGATGAGCGTGGTGGGGCAGTCACTGTGTCAATCGCCTCATTGAGGCTCCCCCTCCCCTTCTTTGGCCCTCCACTTTACCAAGACCTGTTCCCACCTGTTGACATGGCCAAAATAGGTGAGACAAAGCCTCACCATCTTCGTTTCTAAAACCACTCGGTTTGTACATCTTCCAATACAGACTTGTTCATTCTTCTGGAAGTCCATGGCATATTTCATATTCTTGGCCAGTACCAGAATTCAAAGACATTGATTCTCCTTCAGTCTCTCTTATTCATTGTCCAGCTGTCCCTGGTATACGAAGCCAGACCAAACTTACTACCATTCCATGAATACTGACTGTAGGTTTCTGTGACTGTAACTGCTTATGGCAGTAGAAAGCCCAGTCTTTCTCCTGATGCTGGGGGTTTTGAACAGCCAACCATGGGGCTCACAGCCCAACACATAACCACTACAAAACCAGGACATTGAAAATACCAAAACTTGAGTCAGGCAGGCCTTAATCCTCAAAGTGACATCTTTGCTCAGGAAGACTTTGAAGAGGCATTTCACCACAAAATGAACCCCGATGGCACAGTGGGTGATCATTGGCCATGAATCACAAGGTTGGACCCACCAACTGGTCTTCTGAAAAAAGGTGAAGCTATAGTCTCCTCTAAAGATCAGTCTCAGAAACAATATGAAACAGTGTGACCCTGTCCTATAAGGCCACTCTGAATCAGAATTCACTCAATGATAGTGAGGTATTGCAAAATATCTGCCCAATGCAATACGTTATTTGATTTCTTGATGGCTGTTTCCATGGGTGTTGATTGTGAATCCAAATAAAATTAAATCCTTAATAGCTTCAATCTTTTTTCCATTTAGTGCTATTGCTCATTTGTCCAGTTGTAAGCATTTTTATTTTCTTTACATTGAAGTGTGCTCTGTACTGAAGACTGGGGTCTCATTAGTAAATGCCTCAAATGCTCTTCACTTTCAATAAGACAGTATCATCTGCATATCACAGGTGGTTAATGAGTCATTTTTCAATCCTAATGCCCCCTTCGTCTTCCTACAGCTCCATTGTATGGATTCTTTGCCCGGAATACAGACAGCGTAAGCACAGTGAAGGGATACAACTTGACTCAGGGCTGTATCATTGTAGGTCCATGTGGCTTCTGCTCAGGGATGTCTTGCAGGATGTGAGCCTTGGAAGCAAAAGCAGTTAACTGGCTAAGGCAACTTCACTCTGGTCTGAGCATCACAAAGCAGGAGATCCGAGAACTTGAAAGGCAAGACTGACCAAGCCATGTAGCCCAACACCCTTCAATTAACCCCTCCTGTGTTTCTCGCCCAGGTTGGAATAATAAGCTCAGTGAGAAAATCTTGTTGTGAAACACAAGAAGATACATAAAGCTCCATTGGTTGATGCAATTAGGACGCACAGGAACCTGCAGGATTCAAGGTTTCCCATA
>NW_022103908.1:33159570-33161431 GCF_000313985.2 Echinops telfairi
TCAGTTTGAATATTTCTGCTTTCTCTTTCATTGAGTTTTTTTTCTATGTTTTGTCTAGTCATTGTTTGGTTTTTGTTTGTTTGTATGATTTTGTATAACTGTGTTTGGTTTTGTATGTTTTTCTATATGTGAAACCCAGGATAGGTAGCTATAAAGACAGTAACTGGATTAAGAGTTGCCTAGGGACAAGATAGGGGAGGGTAAAGAGAAATTATGGAGTTAACCATGAGTATGAGAAGAAAATGTTCTGAAATTGTTTGTGATAATGATTGCACAAATCTTAATAGGACTGAAAGATTACATTGTATGATATGTGAAGGAAATGCCAATAAAACTATTTTAAAATAAAAATAAATCCTTTTCAAAGTCAAAGAACCAAATGATTTAAATTAGAGATCAGGCCAGGTCAGAGTGATGGAAATGACCCTCAGCTCCCAATCTGCTAGAGCAGGAGGAGGGGAAGAAGCAGTCATGGGGGAGAATTGGATGGCTCTAGGGTTTTCCACTCAATCACATCTTAATTTGTGTGTTTGGAGTAATAAGAAGAACTACCTAAAGAAACGTCCCCTTTCGGAGCATGTGCAATCTTTCCAGGGCTTTCCAGACACTCCTGGCTCCCAGGTCATGCTGGAATTCATACAGTCTTGGATTATTCGATCAATTCTAAATTAAAGAGTTCTACAGGTTGCTGTGACTTTCTAAACCTTTTATCCATTACTTAATTGTGCTACTGTCTCATCCCTCCAGAACAGCTAACTCTGATGTACTCTCAATGATTGAGTTACAAAGGGCCAAGCGGGAACAGAGATTAAGGCACAAGAGGGAAACAATGAGATTTCAGATGAGATTGGAAATTAGATGGAAAGCAGGTGAGAGAAAGGTGATGAAGATAAGCCAGGGGCCAGAGATGCGGGGACAGCAAGGAAGAGATTGGCCGGGAAAGACAGAAGGGATGCCTGAGCAGCTGCAGGACCAGGAATAGAAAAAGGAAAAGGCATTCAGCCTCATCTCGTGAACTGCCTCAAACGTTTTGATTTCAAAGCAAATCAATATGCAAATCCTCATGTCTATCATTTATTCAACAAAGTTTATACTGAATACCTGCCAAGTGTAAGACCTAACTTTCAGGGCTGGGAACACAATGGTAAACAGAATGGACAAAATATTTTCTCTATGGTAGTCAAATTCTCAAGAGAGAGAAGTATCATAAATAAACATAAAATGTCTGTAAGACAAGCAAGCACAGAGATGAAAGGCAAAGTAAGGTAAGAGGTCAAAAAATTGAGTCAATTCTCACTCCTGGTGATCCTGTGTGTGTGTCAGGGTAGAACTACACTCTGGCTGGTCTTTTGGACATAGATCAACATGCCTCCTCTGGGCAGACTTGAACCAATACCCTTTTGGTGAGGAGGAGCCTAGTGATTTGACCATTCAGAGACCCCCCTCCAAAATGATTCTCACTGCCACAAAGTTAAGTCCCTATGAGTTTTCAAGGCTGTAATCATTAAAGTAGAAAGCCTCATCTGTCTCCTCCAGGGTGGCTGATGGATTTGAACTGCTGACCTTGCATTCAGCAGCCTAACACATAATTTGCTCTGCCATCGGGTCTCCTTCCAGAATGGTAAGCAGTGCTCATTCCAATAGGATGGTCAAGAAAGGCTTTTCTGAAGAACTGAAAATGAAGCGGGAACCTGAAAGATGCAAGCATGTGCGGAAGATTATTCCTACCAGAGGAACAGAATGGGCCAGGGCACTGGTTTGATTCATGCAATAGCTGCAAGGTTAATTCTTACTCCCTCCCCACTTCATAAATGAGAGCTCCTATGTGTGGCAAGAATATAGTTATTTCAACAATAACATA
>NW_022103908.1:33162947-33171989 GCF_000313985.2 Echinops telfairi
GTTTAATGTCTTTAGTGTGTACTCCATAAACAGGTACGGTCTCAGAAACTCGCAGGAGCCGCTCTACCCTGCTGACAGGGTCACTATGAGTTGGCATCGACTCGACTCGATGGCAGTGAGTTTGCTTATTTTCTTGTTGGTTTTGGGTAAGTGGCCCTGGTGGCAGAAGAGTTATATGCTGGGCTACCAATGGCAAGATACATAATTCCAACACAGCCAGATGCTCCTCAGGAGAAGAAGTGGTACAAATTAGAGTTTAGGAATCCCTATGAGACACCTGGCATCCCTGTGAGTCAAAAATTAACTTAAAAGAAAGTATTAATCATATTATTGGGAGGTCTTTCAGATATTATAACAATCCCTAATTCAGTTAGTGCAAACATAATTTTACAAATTGCTACCACCACTATCCATTTCAAAACATTTTCTTTCTTCCTGAACTCTTTAATATCAGCTCCCCTTTACCCCCTCCCTCCCCCACCCTACCCCCCAAGGAACCCTTATTATCATATTACATAATAATATTATTATTTGTCATATTGTATACCATCCAATGTATCCATTCACCAGCAATTCTGTTATTTATTCTCGCGTGGGATTATATAGTCATCATTGCTATTAGCTCCCCTTTGCCCCTCTCGCCCTTCTCGCACTTTCAGGGAATCATTATTCCTGTTACTGTTTCTGAAGGGTTATCTATCCAGGTTTTCATACATAGAACACTTTTTTTTAAACACTCTAATTATGCAAATGACCATACACAGATCCAGCAAGATTGATGAGGTAAAACAAAGACCATAATAGTAAATGGAGTCAATATTTAAGAACTAGGTCTGACGTGCTGTTTGACAGAGAGCTACCCATCTACATGGAGTCAGGATAACCGGTAGGCTTGGAACTATTTGTACGGTCTTCCTTCTTTTTTTCCCTTATATAAAATAGGCAGGGTAAGCAGTCCCAAGGAGACAGAGAAGGGTTTGAGGCAGGAGGAGGTGAGTGCTGAGCCAATAATGACAGGAACAGAGGAAAATCAAAGGTTCTAAAATTGACAGTGAGGATGGTGTAGCATTCCTGGTTTTTTTGGATTAATTGAATTGTATCAGAGAGGAGTTACTGAGAGGTGAATGATGGGTAAACATGATAGTGGGGAAGAAAGAAAGTAAAAAGTAAAATAGGAAAGAAGAAAAGTAAAAATTATATGTAATTATATAGATATATAAGATAGATGTATTTGTCTAAGTGTTTATATATATGTAACTAAAACTAGGGAGCAGATGGACTTTGGGCCTCTACTTAAATCTTACCTCAGTACAAAAACAGTTTGTTCTAATAATGTGGCATTGTATGATACTCACCTTCCTGACATGATCGCTGAAGACAAAATGGGTGCATAAACAAATGTGGTGAAGAGAGCTGATGGTGCCTGGCTACTAAAAGATAGAGTGTGTGAGGTCTTAAAAGCTTGAAATTAAACAAGTGACCATCTATCAGGGAAGCAAAAAAGCACACGTGGAAGAAGAGCACCAGCCTGTGTGATCATGAGGTGTTGATGGAATAGCTATCAGAAGTTCAAGAACAAGCAAGAAAACTGACATGAAGGAGGATGGACAAAGCAAACCCACCTAGAAGATAATTGGACAGTCCCTCACAGAAGGGCCACGCAGAAGGGGTGATAAATATAGAGAGTGATATAGCATTGATGAAACAGATAACTATCCTCTAGTTCTTTAAAAATTAACTTGATGGCACGTAACACCACCACCAAAGGAAGGAAGCAACTGTGCTTGTTCCTTTAAGAAGAAAATGATGCAACAATGCAATTTGCAGCCAAGAGTTGTGAACGTTTTCTGTAAAGAACCAATAGTAAATATCGTAAGCTCTATTGGCTGTTCTGTTGCTGTGACAACTACTCAACTCTGTCATTACAGTGACAAAGCAGCCATAGACAGTATGTAAATGAATGAGCGTGGCTGATGGCCAATAAAGTATTCTCTACAAAAATAGCTAAGCCTTGGCCCACAGGTCTTAGCTTGACAAGTCCTGACATAATTCCAAAGGGAATTACGCTTCCCCAGCTGTATGACAATATGGCTGTGTGGTCCCTAAATTATAAAGTTCAGAAATGAGATGTCGGAGATGTTTGTGAATTAGAAATCCCAGATTACATCTGAGTGCCCTGTGTCTTTTTCATTTGAACTTTCATTCAGAAATCTCACCAGATAACTCAGCAGGAGAGCAGAGCATGCTGATCACAAATATGTGAGAGGAGAGATATATTTTAAAACATAAATATTATGTATTTCCCAACAAGGCAAGAAAACTGTATCATCTCAGTATATTAAATGAGCTGTCCTAAGTTTACATAAACTCCTCTGGCAGTAACCTCAACTTCTCAGGCACTCACTGCCATACTCACAGGCCTACTGAGGGGGCCAGGGGATGCCAAGTTTTGACAACTTCACCAAGGATCTTTTCCTAGACACCTAGGAAGTGATGGAGCTTTAGAACCAGACATAGGCCTCTTATCCCCCTAAAAGGACAGACACACAGGCATCCGTTAGAGGCACACCAGTGGGTTAGGTCAGATTCTCTAAAGAAGCAAAAACAGTGACACTTGTAATGTGTGTATACTAGGGCATACTCCAAAAAAATGGACTTTCTTTTTCAAAGGTACATATTTACATTATTTTACAAAACAATCTTATCCCCTTCAAAATACTCTCCATGACACTTAATACATAATGTATTCTAAGAAAGCTCCACTCTTGGAGCTTATTCCATCCTTGGAAACATTTTTCAAACTCATCTGTTTGGATGGTTGAGAGCACCTCCCTCGATTTTCTTTCTTCACCTCTTTTACATTATCAAATCACCATTCTTTCTAGTCTCCATGCATTCACAGAAACAAAAAGAAGTCACACGGAGTGAGGAGGTCAGGTGAGTAAGGTGCGTGGGGCAAGAGAGGCATGCTGTCTTTTGCTAAAAGCTGCCACATGAGCAGGTACGTTGTTGTGATGGCAAAAGCAGGTCCCCATCTGCCACAAATCAGGCCTTTTTTGTCACACACTGTTATGCAACCTTTGCAGAACCTCTAAATAGAAAGCTTGATTAACAATCTGACCTGGTGGAATGAGCTCCAAACGCACTATGAATTGACATTGTCACTCACTCAGGAAGCTGACAGATGTCCAGAATGAGGTTTGCCATCAACCAACACTTCCCCTGTTTTGAACTGAGAAAGTCACTCCTACACCTGAGTTTTTCCCATAGCGCTGTCCTTGTAAGCTGTATTCAAAATCACAACAGTTTTGGAGGCATTTTTCCTAAGTTGGAAACAAAATTTCACACCTGCATGCTGTTCTCTTAAATCAACCATCACAAAAAATGAGGCTTGAGTAAAAATGCTTATAAGAAAAAAAGTCACTGTGACCACAGAGAATCTTCCCAGACGATGCCACTGACTGCACTCACTCCCGGTGATTTGCTCAATGTTCTAGTGGGAAAAATGCATACTAAGAAAGCTCCACTCTGCCCAGCATGATTCTGGGCTTTGGAGGGTATCCCCTCATATGTAGTTGTGAGGTGCCATTAAGTCAGTTCTGACCCAGAGAGAGCCTATGCACAATAAAACAGAGCACTGCCCAGTCCTGAAGCCATTCTCACAATTGTTCCTGTGCCGGAGCACATTGTTTCAGCCTGAGGTAGTTAGTTTATTGTGCCAACCTGGATGATAAACACATGTGGGGTTAATTGAAGGGGGGAGGGATAAATGGCTCAGTGAGCCTTGCCTTTTGAGTTCTCGGGTCTCTTGCTTTCTGATGGTCCGACCAGGGTTCAGCTGTCTTAGCCAGTTCCCTGCTTCAACTGGCAAGGCTCACTTCCAGCAAGACATCCCTGAAGAGAAGCCACATGGACCTACCCCGATGCAGCCCTGGGTGCTAGAGCAGCTGTGTGGAGACCCCTGACAGGGCTGAGATGCTTACACATTCACTGATTCAGCTTTCCTCCTGCAGTGGGCTTCATAGTGTGTGTTTTGTGAGATGGAGGAGGACTTTGTGGATTGGTGTCAGACTTACGGGCTAATGTTGGACTTGTGGGCTTGGGCAGCACTGGGTTGGGTTATTTTCTTGATGTGCACTTACCCTTTATATAAGTTTCTGTAGATTTATTTCTTTTATGTACCCAGACTAACACACAGCCACTGTGTCAATCCATATCATCAATACCTTCCTCTCTTTTGTTTCTCCTCCACTTTACCAAGCATGAGGGCCTTCTCCAGGGACTACTATCTTCTGGCAACATGTCCAACACAGGTGGGATGAAGTATTGCAACCCTTGCCTCCAAGGAGTACTCTAGCCAAACTTCATCCAAGACAGATTGGTTCAGCAGTCCATGGTACTTTCCATATTTTTCTCCAACACCACAATTCAAATGCAATCACCATCAGTTTTCTTTACTCAATGACCTCTTGCATATGAGACAATGAAAAATACTGTGGCTTTTTTTCAGGTACACATTAGTCCTAGAAGTCAGGTACACATTAGTCTTCAAAGTAACATACTTGCTCTTCAACACCCTAAAAAGATCCTGGGTGGTAGATTTGCTCATTAGAATGCATCATTTGATCTCTTGACTGTTGCTTCCATGAGCATTGATTGTGGAGCCAAAGAAGACAAAATCCTTGACAATTTCAACTTGATCTCCATTTATCATGATGTTACATATTGGTCTACTGTGTTAGTCCATGTAGACTAGAGTAACAAATCCATAGAAACTTGTATGTGTATAAGAGAGAGTTTTATATACATTAAGAAAGCAGCCCAACCCAGTCCAGATCAAGTCCATAAGTCTGATATTAGCCCATATGTCCAATACCAATCTATGAAGTCCTCTTCAGACTCATGAAACATATACAGTGAAGCTGAATGCAGGAAGATCACAGGCCAGTGGGTGCAAAGTCAGTGGTGGTAGAAGCATCTCAGCGCTGGAAGGGGTCTCCATGTGGTTCCTCCAGTTCTCAGGGATCCATCAGGGTAGGTCCATGTGGCTTCTCCTCAGGGATGTCTCACAGGAAGTCCGCCTTGTCAGTCGAGAGTCTCCAAGGAAGTGAGCCAAGAGAGAGATAAAGAGAGTCTCCTGAGTCCAAGGAGGACATTTAAGTATTCCCAGAATTCTCAGTAGAAGGCCATGCCCACACAGGCCTCAGTGGCTATGATCCAATTGACAGACTAGACTCCACCCCTTCACTCTTAATCCTCTCAAGTCCCAAATTGACACCAGATTATATAACTACCACGTCTACATATAAGGATTTTGGTCTTCTTGACAGTGAATAGTAATCCATACTGAAGGCTGCAATCCTTGGCATTCATTAGCAAGGGCCTCAAGTTCTCCTCACTGTCAGCAAGCAAGATTGTGTCATCCGCATATCACAGATTGTTAGTCAGCCCTCCTCCAATTCTGATGCCACAATCTCTTTCTTATGATCCTTTTCTGATTATATGTTTAGCATACAGATTGAAGAAGTATGGTGAGAGTATACAACCGTGATGCACACCTTTCATGATTTTAAACAATGCAGTTATTTCCTTGTTCTGTTCACACAACTCCCTCGTGATCCATGTGTAAGTTCCTTAGGAGCACTTTCTGGAATTCCCATCCTTCTCAACTTTATAAACCATTGTTTATTATGGTCCACACATTCAAATGCCCTGACAGAAGATGTTGGAATAATTCTTCAATTTCTTCCTCACTAGCTTTTGTGGCTGGTGCATACATCTGGAAAATAATAGTGTTCAATTGATTTCTATGAAGTTGAGAACTATAATCCTATCAGAGACAGCATTGTACTTGCAGATGGATTTTGAAATGTCCTTTTTGACAACCAATGTCATGAAGTTCCTCCTGATTGTGCTATTCCTAGTAAATCATGATTTTCTGATTCAAAATGGCCAACACCAATTCAATTCAGCTCACTAATGCCTAAGACATCAATCTTTATTCCACTAGCTGTCTGTCAGTTTGTCTTACTGAAGTGACGTGATGCTGTGAGGCTGGAAGCTATGTCTCTGGTATTTCAAATGCCATCAGGGTCAGCCAAAGGGAACAGGTTTCAATGGAGCTTCCAGACTAAACAAAGACTGCAGAGAAAGACACAGCTGCCCACGTCAGAAGATTTGGTGCTAAAACCCTCCTGCATCATTTTGAAACATTGTCAGATACTGAAGGTCTCATGAATGGAAGTCGAATGTTGTCAGCAATAGTGCTGGAGGATGGGTCAGAGGCCTTAGGTCAGAGGCCATGGAAATGTGACTGTGATGAGTTTCTTTCTCAAAGTACAATCGACCATGATGATAAGAGTAAGGTCGACCCTGTGGGAACAGAACATTCAGGATCTCCATCTGCTGATGGGGCACGACTCAAGGTAAGAAGTAACCGCTGCAAAAATCTGCCAATGATTGGAACTTGGGATGTGTTTGTCGATAGAAAGGGTTTTGTATCCACAAATGGCTTACAGAGCTGTAGAAAGAGGCTAAGTCAAGTCCGACTCAGGTCCTAACTCATGAACACTGGCGAAAAGGAGGCAAGATGAAGAAGCAATGTGTGTTAGGCAGGATTCTCTAGAGAAACAAAACCAGGACACTTATGATTTATATAGATCTGGATAGGTTTATCCAGCAAGAAGGAATATAATGGCTAGTTAGTCCACACAGCAGAACAGAGGGCTCCGTTCAACTCATATTGGTGGAACAGTTAATATACTAAAGGTCCTTCAACTCACACAGATTGCAGGTCCAAGGTCAAGGAACCAATAGCAGAGTTGCCCTCAGGCAAGAAAAGACAATGTTGGCCAGTAGGCAGCAGAAGGCAGGGTGGGGCAGCAACAGTCAGTAGCACTGGAGCTTAGCAATAGCAGATGTACTCAGGGCAACAGGATCCCCCAGCCTCCAACTCACTGGACGTAGGCACTGATGTATGCACCAGCAACGTGGTGAAGCAGGTCTCGATGGAACCTCAGGGAAGCACAGCAAGGCAATAGGATCCACGGTAGCATAGCACATCGTTGAGGCAAAGGATCAGCTCAGACAGCAGAGCACTGGTCTGATCACCAGGGAGAAAGAGAGAAGGGGACGGGGCTGGGAAAGGCAGTTACCTCGGCACCCTCCAATCAAGCTGTGACCTGATTAAACTCTGCCCCCATGTTCCTACAGAGGCCTAGTTGGCACAATAAACCTAACTATCACACAGACTATCCCACAGAGACAGGCTGGCAGATGCAGAGGTGATATCAATCTGAAGTCAGCCCAAAGGAATCCACCATCGCCGCCTGCTGAAGGCTCCTGCGTTGGCAGCAACGCAAAAGGACATCAAAGAATCAGTTGCAAGATCGGGCTCCAGAAGAAGGTAAAGGGCCTCAGAGGATTTCACTCTGCCCAGTCTCTCTCATAGAAAAAGCCACACCCAAGGAAGTAGTAATCGGCTCAGACTCAACTGATAGGTTGGGTTCCATCTGTTGTCTGACCCAGGAGCATCTAGTTGACACAATCCTTAATCGTCACACCCTTCCATTGGAGGGCACCCGAGCGGTGCTCACTTTCTGGTGCTTGGCTTTTAATGCAATTGTCGGCCGCTCACCTCTGTCCTGCAGCACCTCAGTAGGGAGACCCGGGGATCTGCTTTTGTAAAGAGGAGAGCAGGGACCGTTCTAGGGAGCAGTTCTACCCCCTCACACATGAGGGTGACCAGAAGTCAGAAACTATGGATTTTGTTTGCTGTCCCCATAGCTGGCTGCAAAGGGAGTCACGACGAGGAGAACACAGGTCCCCCGGGACTTTTGTTGGCACGGACCCCTCTCCACCGTCCTTCCACTGAAGCTGTGTCTATTGCAAATGGCCAAGCTTAGAAACCTCAGGACACCGTCAACGTTTTCATCAAACGATCTGGACTCAACCCTTTGCCTCTGACTCAAGGAGTGCCTTATCAGAGTGCCCATCAAAAGCTGCCCTAAACAATGGTAAAGAAATTCTTGTATTCAGAGTTAGACATGTTATTTCTCTTTGCTCTCTCCCTGCCCGCCCGCTTCATTTATATCTGTGCATTTCACACCCTGGTTTCCCAACTTACCTTACTCTTAGGTCTTAAAATGAACTTCATTTTTTCTTATAATAGGCTTAACTATCCAGAAAAGTTGTGAAGAAAGGGCCCAGGTGGGATACTCCACCCCTAGAATCCCCTCTTGTCTGTGCCTTATATTACTAGGGTGCGTCTATCTAACTACTGAATCATGAGTGATATAGAATGAGTTATCAAGGCTTACACTTGTTTCAGGAGGCTTAGGGGTGTAGTGGCTTATGAGTTGGGCTACTAAGAGAAAGGACGGCAGTTCAAACTCACCAGCCACTCCGAGAGAGAAAGAGGAAGCTTTCTACTCTAGACACGGTTTGTAGTCTTGGAAATCCACAGGGACAGCTCTGCTCTGTAATGTACTATCACTATGAATTGTACTATCACTATGAATTGTACTATCACTATGAATTGGACTATCACTATGAATTGGACTATCACTATGAATTGGACTATCACTATGAATTGTAATATGACTATGAATTGGACTGTCACTATGAATTAGACTATCACTATGAATTGGACTATCATCACTATGAATTGTACTATCATCACTATGAATTGTACTATCACTATGAATTGGACTATCACTATGAATTGGACTATCATCACTATGAATTGGACTATCACTATGAATTGTACTATCACTATGAATTGGACTGTCATCACTATGAATTGTACTATCATCACTATGAATTGGACTATCATCACTATGAATTGGACTATCATCACTATGAATTGGACTATCATCACTATGAATTGTACTATCACTATGAATTGTACTATCATCACTATGAATTGGACTATCACTATGAATTGTACTATCATCACTATGAATTGGACTATCATCACTATGAATTGGACTATCACTATGAATTGTACTATCATCACTATGAATTGGACTATCATCACTATGA
>NW_022103908.1:33172633-33226503 GCF_000313985.2 Echinops telfairi
GCACCACTGGAAATCAATGGGGCTTTCTACTCCCATAAAGAAGCCCACAGGGGGCAGTTCCATCTTGTCCTGCCAGGTCACTATGAATCAGAATCAACCCGATGGCAATGAGCTTGTTGATTTTTTAAAGTATAATTTGCTGTAGACATTTCTTAGTTTGGGGAATATTTTTATGCATTTTACGTTTGGGGTTTTTTTGGTTTCTTTTCTTTTACCATTTCTCCTTTTGCTTATTATCTTATGGATCTTGGAGATTAAAAAAAAGAGTAAAGCTAATGGGATGACAAATAGAACCTATGTTCAGGAAACTTCTACTTCCTAACTTCCAGTCTGCCTAGGCTTAGTATGGTGAAGATTGAGAGATTGAGGCTCAACACGTAGACCCTAAAGAGCTTCCAAAGCCAGGCTCAACAGTTTGAACTTCATTTTTGTGACTACTGGATACCATTGGAAAACAATGAAATAGAAGAATATTATCAAGTAATCTTGTATTCAAATGAATCTGGCAACACGGTGAACAGATGACTGTGTCAGTAACATTCTGGAGGCAGCAAGATGACTGAAGGGGTCATGGTCAAAGTCAGCCTGCCCTAGTCTTGATGCTGGCTAAGGGAATGGGAAGAACAGACACATATAATTTTGAATTTCAAATTACTAGAGACTGTCAAATGAAGAGTAGAGAGGAACTATTAAAAACAGATTCAATGTTCATGCCTAAAAAGTACAGGGGAAATGTTTTACTCTCTTAAGATATGAAGAAGTCAGGAGGAATAATTGAATTTTGGGAAACAACAGGAGGTATGCCCCTAGAAACCTAAAGAACCTTGGTGTTGCTTTGCAGAAGCACTCAACCTGCTAGGTGAAAGGTGAGCCCCTCGAATCTACCCAACTGCTGCATGAGAGAGAGCTGTGGCCGCCAGCTGCAGTCCAGATTACAGCCTGGGAAACCCTCTGGCACAGTGGTGCAGGGTCAATAGGTGGTGCAGGGTCAATACTCTGTGGTGTCGGGTCAGTAGGAGTCAGAGGGGACTAGACGACACTCAACAGCATTCGGTGTAGTTGTTAGGTGCTGTCGGGTCGTTTCATCATACTGATTCAGAGTGCCCCTCTGCCGAACAAAAGGAAGCATTGCCTGGTCCTGCGCCTTTTCACAAGGGTTGCTGTGTTTCAGCACATGGTTACAGCCACGGTGTCAATCCATCTCACTGAGGTTCTTCCTCTGCGTCCTGGACCCTCTCTACTCTACCAAGATGATGTCCTTCTCCAGAAGCTGATCGCTCCTGAAAGCATGTTCAAATTACAAGAAAGTCTTGGCAGCCTGAAACATGTGGAAGGGGTCAGATGAATTTCGCATGTTAGTAGCAATACCTTCTGTCCTCCCCACAATGAGGTGCTAAATGCATGCCTGTAACCTGCAAAATTCAGTCGAATTTAACTTTACAAATTTCTGACCTAGCTTTCGGTGGATTGTCCCGATCTAAAACTCTCTAAATGGTGCCACAGCAAGCAATCACCTGAAGAGGTAATCTCTCCTAGTCAGGTGGGAATTGAAGTGCTCTCCATCAACATGTCTGACTGTTCATGGTTTAATGACACTGGATGTCCAGCACTGTCAACAACAATTTATATCAAAAGCAAAAGCCAGAAAACACCAATGCTACTTTTTGTTCCTTCATCATGAGGCTACAATAATGGTAACATTTTCTGAGTCGATGATCTTAGGGTATGCATTTCTCATTCAATGTCAGCCTGTGCTTGTTGTGAGACAGGGACACAAGCTCACAGAAATGTAGGTGAAAGTATATAAGTTCTTTTCATTTTTGAAGCACAGGCTCCCTTCCTTAAATGAAAATACAATTCCCTGGTCAACATTCCAAAGATTCCCGAAACACATAGTCCATCAATATTTCTGATATGCAAAGTAATAATGAGAGAAGCTTTAGAGACCTTTGTGTATACCAGGAAAAATTCCAAATGAAAAAATATTAGCACCTTTGCTGAATTGATAAACAGCATGAGGATAAAGGAAGATTAAATTGAGTCCATCAAGGATGTCATTCTATATTGGATCCATAATCAGCGTCTAAGGAAGCAGCAGTCATAGGAAATCAAATGATATATCGCTTTGGGAAAGCTGCTGCAAAAACACTTCTGTAAGGTTAAAAAAAAACCAACAACCAAGATGTCCCTTTGACTAAAGTGTGTCTGACCCAGGTTATAGTCTTTTAAAATACCGCATACGTAGGTGAAAACTGGTCAATGAAAAAAGAAGAGACTCTGCATTCTAATTGTGGAGTTGGCTAAGAACAGTTGTTGTACCATCCTCCTACTGCGAACTGCCATTAGAAGAAATAAATCCATCTTAGAAGAAATGCAGAATGTCCCTTAGATGTGAGAGTGAAGAGAATAATAGCCAGAAAAGAGCGTGATGTTTGGTAAAGTGGAGGTCAATGAAAACAAGAAAGACACTCAACAAGATAGGTGGGTGCCTGACCACAACAATGGACTCTAACGTGTCAATTCTCATGAAAATGGTCGAGGAGCTGGAAACATTCCAATCCCTACAGTCAACCCCTAAAGTCGCCATGACTCCAAGCAACTCCCTGACAGCTAGAGCACCAACACCTCTAAGGTAAGTAAATGTGGGGATCGGGGGCCATGGGCGAAACCATGTGATTTAGTGGAAGGCTCCCTTTCTTGGGTTACAGTTAAGCATTTGCTACAATCATCGAAATAGGATACAATCTCGAAAATTGCATTAACCAAGGGCCATTGTCTGGCACCTTTTACCAAGTATCATGCTTGTATTTCCTTTTCCATCTTTGCTGATTGCCTAGACATGTGTGTAGACAAGAGAATTCTCATTTGTGATTATCTTGTTCCTCCTGCTTCATGCAACTGGATGCATCAGTTCGATTTTTGTGCCATCACAATTTCACCAGAATGAAAGGAAATGTCCTATCTCAAGCTGCGGGTTGCAACATCACTGAGTGAATCAGACAGCAGGTGAAGACTTTATTTACAGAGAGAGGCACAGAATCTTTATTTACAAAGAAAGTCTGGGTAATCCAATGAGGGAAAGGGGAAGCCAGGTAAGGTCCAGTCCATTCTGTGAGGCTCCAGGATTGGCGCAAAGCTCGACGGTGGTTGGCTACTTGCACATTCTGGATGTCCATACAACTTTACAGGAGCCATTTTCTATTTCTATTTTGGGAATTCCAAACTAATAAAATCATAGAACCAGAGCACATCTTAGAGGTCATCCAATCTAACTCTCTTATTTTATGCATGAGGAAGCGGAGAGCCACAGAAGTTAAGTGCCTTGCACAAAACCCCACAATGAAAAGAGTTAGACCAAAGCCCAAGACGCCTTCTGAGCCGTTCTAGTGATATTTCCAAACCCTTGCTTTGCCTGAAAGAATTCCTGGGTGGCACAAAGGGTTAAGCGTCTCTGTGCATGGGTATCCAAAACGTTCACAGTTCCAACCCACCCAGGAGTACCTCAGAAGACAGGCCTGGCAAGCTGAAATCCCTGTGGAGCTCAGTTCTCTTCCGCCTGCATGGAGTGAGTCACCCTGAGTCTGAACCCAACCCAGTGACAACTCACAGCAGCTCTTCCTGGACGTACAAACTAGTCAACCTGAGTTTGGAAACTCCCTGCATCAAAGATTCTGGGACTCCTCGGTAGCTCAACAGAAGGATGAATGACATAAATAGAAGCTCACTCTGCTGTGATTGTTCACTTTCTTAAGGGGGAATATGTATTTGTATGCGTTTTGTCAGTTGCCATGAAGTGGGTTCCAACTCCTGGCAACCCCGTGCACGTCAAAGTGGAAGTGTGCTTCCGGGATTGTCAATTTCTGATTTTCCAGAAGCAGATCACCAGGCCTTTCTCCCAAGTCCCTTGTGGGTGGATCTGAACCTCCAGACTTTCAGCTAGAAGTTTTAGCAGTCTTGAAGGACTTATACTGTGTTCCTTTAAAATGTTCTCAACACATCCTTCAACTAGACCTATGTACTTCTGAAGACGGGGTTTCGATTTCTCTAACCCTCCTCCAAAGGATTCTATACTCTTCAGCTGGGACCACATCAAAAAGCAGTTTTGCAATCCTCAAGGGACTCAAATCATATTCCTTCCCAAGGTTCTTTGAGTTGAGGGAACAAAGAGAGACTTTGAGAGGCAAGACTGAGGCTGTAGAATGGATGTGGTATGATTTCCTAACTAGATTCTCATAGGACAATACTTGCTACCATCAAAGAATGAGCAGCTGCATTGATACAATGGGGAAATTTTTTCTTAGTGGTACTTTTCCTGGGCTTTTTCTTACCCATGAAGTTTTTTTTTCCCTTATAGGTTGTCATTGTCCTATGGCCTTTGAGAAAATCTATCAAGATTACCACTCCAGTTTCTCCACAGTCACTATAACCTTCTGAACTAACCTCTGTGTCTTGAATCTAACTGGCCCCGCGGATGCCCCTGTTTTTATTGGACTTGTTTTCTGAAGGCACCCTTACAAGACTAAGACAAGTGTATTACGGAAAGAGCTTGTCTGCTGCCATGCGCTGATGACAGAGACATGTGCAAATACATCTTGCTTGAAATAAACCTGTGCATGTAAGAGCTGGAACCTTAACAGCAACTTTTTTGTTGAATGTAACCCTTGTCTACAGTCTGATAGATCCCTTTTCCTCCATCCAGATGAAACATATTTTTGGTGCTCTTATGGTGATGCCCCTCATGTGGGAAAGTGGAGTCCTGATGACATTGTGGGTAAGGTGCTGGGCTCCTAACCATAAGATGAGTGGTTCATACCTACTAGCTGCTCTGAAGGAGAAATATGAGGCAGTCTGCCACATGAATGATTTACTACAGAGCTTATATCTGAACACTATGAGTCAGAAGTGATCCAGTGGCAGTGGATTAGGGTGTTTTCCTAATTTGTTTTTTAATATGTAGAAATGCTAACATCTCTGGTTACTCTGCAGTCCTGTCTTTCTTATACAGTTTTCACTGAGTTTGTAGCACAATCTTGCTTTGCCCCTACATAAAACATCCTCCCATGTGGCTCTTCCTGCAATCCTCTGTACTGACCAGCAGAAGAGGGTAGCCTTCTAAGTGAAATGATCAGAATTCCAGGGACGCACTATGATCCCAATCATCTCTTCCCCTCCGCTCCCCACATAGACAACAATCTGAAAGGAAATCCTTAGAGATGTAAATACTGCAAGAGGCAGAAACCAGCTGAAAGGTTTACTCAAGCAAAGCAGATCTATAGCTATTGAGTCAATTCTAACTAAAGGTTAACTAGCTTGTCTTAAGACTATTAGAGACTTTCCAATTGAAGGGGTATGCTACATACCCCTTCACCTTCTTACCTGGCTGTCCTCTGCTCCACACATAGCTTTCAAAAGTTCTAAGGTCAAGGTTTTTCATCTCCAAGCCCATAAGGACAGGGTGTCTTGTGACTGTCCATTCATCTTTCCTTCTAGAGTTTAGCCCATGCAGTTGGTGTTTCTCCAAAGCAGAATGGGAAGGCAGTCATTGGCTTTCATCTGTCAACGTGCCAAATTAACTTTCTGTTTGCATCAAGAGTAAGACCTGGCTTCCACTCCTTTACCTCATGGGTGGTGTTGACATTTTAAGCCTTAGTGGATATGCCCTGTTATGTGACTTGTGTTATTGGTCATCTTGCCAGTGTAACTCTCCAGAGGAAAAGTTCTTAAATAGTCACTCACAAAATTATCATGCAAAACTAGAAAAAGTAAAGACAGTGTTGAATGTATCAAGATAACTAACCCCCCCAACACACACACACACCCCTGAGAGTATATATTTGCTGTAGTTTTCACAAATAAATTAACAGGAAGGCAGCAAAATAAAACAGCTGCAATCCTAGGTGAACTCACTCTCGAGAAAACAACCGAGCATTTGCCTGTGAAATCTAAATGTTGGGGAACTTTGGGCATGGGGCTCTGGCGTAAATCCATAATTTGCCTTGGGCTGTGCCCAGAGAAGAGCCACTGTGAGCATTCAGAAATAAAATGAAACCATTTAAGAAAGTATTTGTAGTTATCACTGCTGCTTAAAAATAAAATGCCTTTTCTCCTCTTGGGCACCTGGTACAGTTATATTTTCTTAGCCTTCATATTGAATGTACCATGTGACTTTCTCTGAATAATACAATACAAGTAGAAGGCATGTCATGACTTATGAGTGGAATCTTTAGCAACTACAGTGTGACCATCATTCTGGTGGCACAAAGATTTTGCATTCAGCTATGAACTGTCAGGCTGGCAGTTCAAACCCATCCAGTGGTGGAAGAAAGTTCTGACAATCTGCTTCCATAAAGACTGCAGCCAAAGAAGCTGAATATTTAAGAATATGCATGTTCTACTCTGTGACATATGGGACTGCTTTGAGTCAGAATTAATGTGACAGCAGTAGGTTTGTTTTTTATTTTATTGCTTTTTTATTTCTTTTTCCTCTGCCATGGGGACTGACCACATCCTAGAAGGTATTCCAGAGTAAGGACAGCAGACTCCCTGCCCCAGGCAATCCATGTGTGTCAACAAGAAAGAAACCTTGTGGGTGTAAGCCACCAAGGTCCTGACAAGTACAAATATAATTGGAATGAGCTAGGATGAATGCAAAGTATAGTTATCCTTAAAATTGAAGGCTAGGAAATGAACCCAACAGGAAGTTAGAAGTAAAGAGTCCGGCGGACTTGATAGCCCTCACTTCACATCTTTTCTCGGGTGGGAGAGGTGACTGGTTATTGGCAGATCAATTAACACTACAACGGGGGTGGATGCTGGAAGGGAAGGGAAGACATCACTCCTTATGTATCAGGGCTGTTTGAACTATGCAAAATGAGATTGGTATCTGGGCCTCCCTCTTTCTGAGTCTAAGCAAACAAATGTGGGGGGGAAACTACTTTATTTACTTGAACTTGGGGGTGGGGCTTAGGCTTAGGTGACAACTGACACGGATTTGTTGGCACCAAGAAATGCATTCACCTCTATTTCCACCTAAGCAGACCAACTTCATCCGAATCCAGGCCCTTATCTGTTAACCACGGTGCCAAAGGTATTCTCACCTGGTAGAACGCACACCTCCTCATGGTGCATTCTACACCACGCCTCAAAGTAGAGATCAAAGCAGTACTTGGGGGCAGGAAATAGCAAAGGAAGCCCCAGGAGATCCGTGTCCTGAGCCCTGTGTGCAACAGCCCTCGTGAATCTGGCCCAAGTACTGCTGCCACCTCACATCTCCAGATGGCCCCTTGCTAAGTGAGAGAAAGGAACGTTTATCTTTTAAAGCCAGGCAGCCTCAAAGTCTGCCCACGCAGAGCTCCTGACCAAGGTGTCCCCGGAGGAGGTAGGCCTGTGATTGCAGGAGGCCACTGGCCAGGGCCATTTGTTTCTGTTGACATCGTGGATGATGGTGTTCTTAAATATTCATGAAGACCAAACGATCATTTTGTTGAAACTTTAACAATGACTTCCTCGTTATGAACTGCTCAAAATATCTCATGTACTTTCCCCCAGAATGAGCTTAGCACAATCATGAGATGAGTGGATTGCCAGCGCCCAACAACACAAAGTTAATGAAATTGTCATCCGTCTGAGCAGTGAGAGGCAGCTCCTTCCTGTTCTCCGTGGTTAGCATGTGAATGAAGAGCTAAAGGCAGAGAAAAGCAGGCTGTGTTTTAAGTGCTGCGCAATGGAACACCCAGCCCGAGCAGCCAATTCAATCCAGGCTCCCAGGGAGGTAAATGGAAATTCAGCAAGTAGAAATCCCCACCTAGACGGGTGTGGTAGGAGAGAGGCTTCGCTTCTAGCACAGCTCTGTTCCTGGGCAAGGAAGATAATTTGTCTGGGCCTGCTTCCTCATCGGGAAAATGGGGCGGTTGGACCAGAGGCTTTCTCAGACCCTACACTGCTGACATTCTGGGGTCCCCACGAGATACTGATTGAGTCAGGCTATAGAGAAGCACTCAAGTGGCTATTGTCTTGGATGAGCTAGACCTAAGACAGTCACATACATGGTGCTGTTAGGTAGGCCAGCATAGGACTGGGGGATGTCCGTTAACACATGCCCAGAGGGCCAAGCTAGGGAAACAAAGGAGTAGCGCACCGCACATGTTCAGGGTTCCTGCCGGTAGGCAGGGGTGGGCGTGAACTTGAATTGGCTCACCTAGCCAGGTGAATTCAATTCAGCCAATGGGGTCGATCAGGGGTCTTCCACCACGCCTCCCTGTGGAATCCTTGAAAAGGCAGAAGCCCGGAAGAGAGAGAGAACTTAGGCGCAGAGAGCTTTGGCACGCTTTGCTGGACGCGGAGCCGCTTCCAGCTAGGCCGCATGTCCGGAAGGAGCCCCTTGGGTGCCATGTAAACCTGAAACTTCTTCTAACCCTCATAAAACTCACTTCGATCATGAACCAGGCTTCAACGTGAATTCTTTCTCGTGCAGAGCCAAGGACCGATGTATAAATCTAGCTCCAGAGAGATCTAACAGTGCCTCATGCCACATGCCTTGCAAAGAGAGGGATTTGGAGACCCCTGGTGAGACAAAAGATTTCCTCTAGACCAGGAATGGGTATCATCCAGCCCTGGGGTCTTTAAAGACCCAGGAAATGAATACCAGCTGCTCTCACATGCCTCATCCAAGAGAAGCAGTCCAGCCATCACGTTACTTACAAACGCCCTGCCGGAGTCAGCTTCCACTCAGAGGAAGCCTATTGGACAGAGTAGACTCGCCCTTGTGGGTGTCTGAGACTAACATTTTTACAGGAGTAGGAAAATCTCATCTTTCTCCCTCAGAGTGGCCGGTGGTTTCAAACTGCTGACCTCATGGTTAGCAGCCCAAAGTGTAACCCACTAAGCCACCAGGGCTCTGGGATCCCTCCCATTAGGAATGAGTTAATGAAATGTGTGACTGCTATGGCATAGGAGCTTTTTTAGGTACCAGCCCCTACTGTCCATAGTTCGTTCTGGTTATCAGCAAGGGGCAAGGATGAGGACTAGACCCAGGTTTAGAATGCCCCAAATGTACAAAGAAATCATGCCCTTAAACTGCACTCACACTCTTTCAGAGGCCAGTGGTGGTTCAGTTGATTTCTCCCTCACACGTGGGAGACACAGGTTCAATTTCCTTTGGATGCACATCATATGCTACTACCACCCGACTTATAAGTAAAGGCTTACATGTTGTTGTGATGCTTACTAGGCTTCAGTTACGCTGTCAAACTAAGACTCATGAGAAGGAAAATTCTGGCCATCTGAATTCTGCAAATCAGCCAGTGAAAACCCTAGGGGCGCCAATATTTGATCCCATTTTGCTGGAGGCTTCCATGAGCCGGGGTCTGACCCACTGAAGAGGCAGCCTTCAGGATTATGTTCTTAACATTCTGCTAGGGTTCCATTTTCACCCACTGGTCTTAACCTTTCCAGAGAACCTTCTCCAGAAATGTGGGCAACCTTTCTCTCCTAAGTTAAGACTCTTCAACCGCCAAACCAAACAATAATCATTCCTGTTGGCCTGAGGTAATTTCTCAGAGGTCCAGGGTCCTGAGAGAAAAATAGAAATCTCAAGTTTTTGTTTGTTTTTGTTTTTAACTCAGTTTTTAAAAAAACAATAAAACCTACACACAAAATGAGCAACGCAATTCAGGCAATACAAAGACTCAAGTACATGGCATAGATCATCAAAACGATTGACCTATTTTGGGTGGAAAAGAAGGAACTTGAATTCTAAAGCTATCGTTCCAACTAGATCCTTGAAATGGAGTATAGGAAAATATGGTTACTGAGTTTCTAGAAGGTATTAGGCCCTGTATTTTTACCTCATTTAATTTGTGTAGTCATGTGAGGAAATAAAGTTGGAGAAACACTAACTACCTTACAAATGACTTACTGATCAGTGAGTAAGTAACAGAGGGGGTCTCTGACACTAATGAAGATGGTGAGACCACTCTGAAAGTGTCTCTCAAACTCTGTATCATGCACCCCCGAATCAGGCAAACCTGGCTCACCTGTGAGCATATAGACACACGAGGGCCTCTTCTTGGAGAACTGGCTCTCCAACCAGGTTTCCTGATTCACAAAAATCAGCAGAAAACTCAGTACAGTAAAGTAGATTAACCTGCATTCTAGACTATTCCAGCATTTTCTAAAATCAAACGCTCTGCCTCCTAAAGTTTCCATATTCCTGACAACCCGAAGAACAGAACTAGACACCTGGCAGGCCCTAAAACTCCATATGTAAACATACCTGTGCAGATCCAGATGTGCTCCTCAATGAACAGCACGCCTATCCAGAAGTTAAGGTGACAAGAGTCTTCTGAAACAAGCACGTGCTACAGCAACAACTACAAAGCCGGGCATTTTCAATCGCCTCGTACCATGTGACAGTTGGACAATGAATACGGACGACCAAAGGAGAATCGATGCCTTCAAAGTGTGGTGCTGGAGAAAGTCTTGTAAAGGACCATGGACTGCCACAAGAGCGAACAAAGAAGTCCTCGAAGAAGGACAGCCAGAATGCTCCTTAGACGCAAGGCCGGCACGATGTCCTTTTGAGTACTTTGGACACAGTATCCAGAGAGACCGTTCGCTGGAGGACTCCATGCTTGCTAGCGTGGAGGGGCTGTGTCAAAGAGAAAGACCTCCAATGAGGTGGACTGACACCGTGGCTGCAACAATGGGCTCAAGCATAGGAACTATGGTAAGGGTGGCACAGGACTGGCAATGTTTCATTCTAGGGTGCAACAACTCCAACAGAAACAAACGTCCCAAGGGCAGGCTTGGTGATCTGTGACTTGGTATCCCTCACTGCTCCCAAGTTCAGCCTTCATGAGCCAGGAGGATGCTGCCTGCCTGTACCATTCTCCACCCCTTTGCACAAAACCCCCGAAAGAACTTTATCCAAAACCATGTAGAATACAAAAAAAATACATACAGAAAGCACACCGAGCACTCGTTAGAGGGAGGGTTAGAGGGAAGGTACAGAAGGAGCACTAGGAGCATCATGGGTTATGTGTCAGACTGCTAAGAGTAAGGGCCGCAGCTCGAACCTACCAGCCGATCCTTGGGCGAACCTGCTACCGGCATCTCCTGGAAAGATGTATGTGTTGGGCAGTGATGGAGTCAGAATGGATTCGTTGTTAATGGATTTGGGGTTTGGGGCTAGAACTCGGCTGTACAAATCACAACCTTGCTGTTCTGAGAGTCTATAACCAGTGACAGTGAAAAATGATTGTATTTTTAACCAGTTGTCATCAGGTTAATTCTAATTCACAGGGACCCTCCACGTGTCAGAGGAGGCCTGTGCTCCTCTGGGTTTTCAGAGGCTGACTTTGCAGCAGGAGGTTGCCAGGCCACTCTGCCGAAGTGCCCCTGAGTGGATTCAAACCTCCAGCCTTCTGATTAGCAGCCTGTGGTTAAGCATTTGCACTCCCCAAGGACTCCAGTGAAAGGTGTGTTGTGATGATGTTTTGAGGTGCCCTGGAAGTGATTCCTCCTAAAGAACATTCAAAATAAAACACAAACACGCTGCCATTGACTTGGTTCTGACTCAGCCACCTTGTATGGGGTCTCGAGAAGATAAATCTTGATGGGAGGAGACTACATTATCTCTCTTTCCCAGAGGGCCTGGTCTTCTGTTTAACGGCCCAACATCTAAGCCACTGGGCCCAAATCCATTGTTCCGGGTAAGTAATTACATAGCTGCCCCAAGGGAATGATACACTATCAACAGAACATTACTTCCTCCCTAAGTCATTGTTTGCATATGAGTTTCAGACCTTTACTTCTCCAAACATAAACACTTTTTCCCTTAAGCAGAAAAACACAATCCTCTTATTTAAGCAAGAAAATGAGAGAGAGAGAGAGAGAGAGAGAGAAAGAGAGATCTGCAGAGCAAGGGATACAAAAGCAAGCCCTGGCCCATATCCTGAAGCCAAAGGCCCCACAGAGGTAAATCTCTGACGTTCTCCAGTGAGTTCTTTTTAAATTTACATGTCAGCGTGGCCTTAGTAATATATTCAATTAAAATTCAGCCTGATTATTTATTGATTTTCCATTTTCCTGCACTGCTACTGTCCAGGCAATTTTCTCACCACTCTCAAAATGCCTCTCCTGCTTCTTGGGAAAAAGGCTGATACAAACCAAGAATTCCCAAACAAGAGCTGAAATATAAAGCTAATTATTTCAGGCATGCCTCTGCTACTCCAGCAGGTCTTTGTGGGTTCCAGAGAAGTCTTGGGTCTGCTACAGAGGCTAGATTTCAATTTGGGTAATTAGACTTTGCCCTGCCCGTGAGAGCTACCCTGACATCATTTCTTTCCTCCATTTCTTCCTGAGTCTCTACACATCTGTTTTTTAATATTTATCCTTGGTTCCTCTGCATCCGCTTAACCCGTCTTCAAGAAGATGCCTCTGACTGCATATTCCTGGTTTGGTTTGGTTTTTTCTTCTCATCAGCAGGATCAGAAACAACTAGCTCAAATCCTTGTAGTCTAGCTCTCATGTTGCCTGACCCCAAAAGCCTGACCTGCCCATTCCACACGCCTCTTGAATTAATCACAATCTTCTTTCCATATATCCTTTATACTTTTATTAACACACTTATTAGATGTACAGTGCGTATACAGTATGAGATACATTATACATAACTGTAACTACTTTCAAGCAAGTCTTCCTTTCAGTAAACCCAAAACCTATTGCTGTCAAAGTGAATTCTGACTCATAATGAGTCTATAGGAGAGAGTACAACATCCCCAGAGTGTTTCCGTGACTCTAACCCTTATTGAAGCAGACTGCCAAATCGCTCTTTGCTAGAGTGAGCTGGGGAGTTCCGACCACCAGCTTTTCAGTTGGCAGTCCAATGCCTGCTTGTACCACCACAACCTACTGTAAATAACACAATCTCACCAGATCTTCCAATCAATCAATGCTTAAAATGAGGTTAAAAAAAAATGATGCTCAACAAGATGCCATATCCTGCCCAGAGGCAGTGGCAAGTCAGTGGTAGTATTCTCCCGTAGGAGACAAGATTTGTTCCTTAGCCAGCATCCCTCCCATGTCAGGAACCCACCATGGTCAGTGGCGGCTGTGTGCTGCTGTTCATTTGAGCAGGCTTCGGTGGGGCTTCAGGAGTCAGACGGACGGAGGAGAAAGTCCTGGAGATCTACTTTTATTTCTGACAGTCCACCAATAAAACAAAACCTATGGATCACAGTCACCCAACTGGCAACCAAAGCGGAGACTGGACATCAGTTTTTCAGGGTAGGCAGACCTCACAGTCACTAAAAAGAGTGACAGCACCCTGGCCAAAGCTACAGTGCTTGCTTGTAAGTGGGGGAGCAGGACTGGGATGCCAGGCTGCTGACTCTGTGGCTCACTTCAGTGCCCAGGACCCCTGCCTGCACTCACCTCTTGCTCGGACCAACTATGGGCACTCAAAGTCGGTAGATCAAGTAGCTCTCCGTACCCATTTCTGTACTGGTGACTAGTCATTGGTGGGGGCTGATAAGAAGGTGTGGGGTCACCTCTCACCTCCTCCAGCTACAGAAGAGGGAGGAGAGTCCAACTCTACATCTACCCAAAGATGATTTCTGTGGGGCAGAGATCAGGCGTGCCTCCACTCTCCCACCTTCTTTATCTTGTTCTGGCACTAACTGGCCCTCCCACAGCACCCTGGTTATCTGCTGGGTGTGGGAATCCCTTGCCTTGGTCACACGAAACTCACAGACTCACAATTATAGGATGGTGTAGAAATGAAATTGATTCCTTGGGGCTCTTCTATCTATTGAAAACTTCCACCAAATGATTGGGTGGGACCATACAAATAAGGTGTAGAGCAGTGGTTCTCAACCTGTGGGTCGCGACCCCTTTGGGGGTCGAATGACCCTTTCACAGAGGTTGCCTGATTCATAACAGTAGCAAAATTATGAATATAATTTTATGGTTGGGGTGTCATCACAACATGAGGAACTGTATTGAAGGGTCGCAATATTAGTAAGGTGAGAACCACTGGTGTAGAGGGCTCTTCCCTAGGTGATGGGTCAGTTTTGCCATTCATCTGGAGATAAGAACGTCATCTCAGAAGCTGGAACAGAGAGACCATCAAACACAAGCATCACCAGCATGTGAGGGCACTGCACTGTTACAGCATGCCGACCAGAAGACAGAGCAAGGGACGGATGCTGACCCCAGGCAGAGGAGCCAGGCTGCTGAGGGCGAGAACCAAGGAGCCATTCCGGGCAGGCAGGCTTCCTGGCCCACAAAGGCAGAAGCCAAGGGACCACGTGACCGAGAGGCTGCAGACCAGAGGGAGATTTGCCAGCTAGCTGAGGAAAGGTCCTGCTGAGGACCAAAGCCTGTCTCCTTAATGTTGGAAGATTCTGACGTGTAGTAACCCTTTAACTTCCCTAGAACTCCCGTAAGCATGAGGATTGTCTATGAGTTCTGTGTGGCCAATGCCTCACAGCTGTTGAATCCAGCAGTCACGTGGAGTGCCATGGGAGGAACTGCTGGGGTAAGAACAGGTGAAAGAAAGATGGGGGCAGGGACATGTTTGATCTCTGCCTTATGACCATCATTTTTGGGCTAGTGTACGGTTGGATTCCTCTCCCTTCTGTAGCCAGGAAAGGTCAACTATGGTCTCCATGATATTTTCTTAGGGGTTAATTAGGGAAGTTAACAGGTTGCAAGTGAGAATCAGAAACATTAAGAATACAGTTCTTTTGTCTGCAGCTCCTGTTCTCAACCATGCTGACAGGTGGGTGTCTCCCTCTGGTCCTCAGTCTCTCAGCCATATTGCCCCTGGGCCTCAGCCCTTCGAGGGTGTGGTAGATATATAACCATTTGTCAATTTGAGGATTAAGAGTGTAGGGGTGGAGTCTAGCTTGTCAATCAGATCCTAGCCAATAGGGCCTCTGTGTGGGCATGCCTTCTCCTGAGAATTCTGGGAAATCTGGTACTTCCTCCTTTGAGGGGGGACACTCTCTGCTCACACCCTGGGAGACATAGCAACTGACAAGACACATGGACCCACCCTAATGAAGAGACCCCTGACAGCGCTGAGATGTTTCCAGTGACACTGGATCCAAAGACTTTCTACCCACTGGCCTGTGATCTTCTACATTTGGTGTCATTGCATGTGTTTCGTGAGTCTGAAAAGGACTTTATAGATTGGTATCAGACATATGGGCTAATATCAGACGTATGGACTTGATCTGGACTAGGCTGGGATGTTTTCTCAATGTTCAATTGCTCTTGTATATAAATCTCTTTCTTATACACATATGTGTGTCTATGGATTTGTTTCTCTAGTCCACCCAGACTACCACAGCGGGCAAGTGTTGCCAAACTCTTTGAACCCTGATAAATTACCAAAGGGCACCTTACTCTACAAACAAACCTCCTGGCCAAATGTACTCACTGTTGCTCACACTGTGGGTTGGGAAACCTGCCCCTTTGGCCCCTGGTCTCTGCAAACATGGACAACATCATGGCTCTGGAACAGCTTGTGTCCCTGCAGAAACAGTAAACCTTAACCAAGGTGGCTGATCTCCCTCCTCGTTTCCCATCTAACAAGTGAAAAGTTTGTTAATTAAATAGACATTACATCAAACAGCATAAAATCAAGCGGTTTTTTCCATTTACCATGTCCACACCTGAAACAAGAAAGATAATAAACAATATCAAAGAGCCAGGAAAAAGTAGGAAACCAACCCTCTGTTGACCACTCCCTTTTCCACAGTCATTGGCCTGTTTCATTGCTTAGAAGTTCTCAAAGGGTATTTGCTCCTTTTTTTCATTTCAAATGATACCACACACAAAAAGAGGCATTGAGTTTATTGAATTCAGACCCTCCTGATACTTCCATGAAGTCATTCCCCTACTGGAATCTATTCCCGAACCCACTGAAATGTCAGGGTATCTCTATGCCTGGATTTAAGAAACAAAGAGAGATTCTTGTAAGCAGCACCCCATGCTGGTATTTAGTTCCCTCTCTGGTATTGTAAGGGAGAGCTCTCATTTAATGGACAAAGATGAGACTGACAATTCTAATGCACATTTAAGAGAGAGAGAAAATGTGATTTAAAAATATTAACAGAGTTAGTCAGTTTATAAACTACACATGTCAGAGATCATAGCCAAACACCTGGACTTGGGTTATCAGAGATCTTTGGGCTAGAAATATTTTTTAACCACCTAGGATTCAGTACTCCCATTACTGGAAATGTGGCAAATAAAAGTTGTTGAATCTGTACTAACTTGAAAGTATTCAAACTCGTAAGAAATCCACTAGTTCCAAAACTCCTTTCCACCATCACCTATGTATTGCTTCTGTGAGATAGGAGACTGTGAAGCCCCCTATTAGACAACCTGTAGATTAGAAGGGAAATAACAGCGGAGAGAGACAGCTATAGAACAAGTTCTTCTTGGCTGAGGCAAATGGGCAAAAGAAAAAGGCAGCAAGAAGCAAGACTCTAGGTCAGAAAACAGAACAGTGCCCAGGAGGGAGAGCCAATTCTCCTTTCATCCAGAGCAACCTCCTCTCTATCTCTAGTGCTGTTGGCTGAATACAATTCCCTTGTTAAAGGGATGCAGATGGCTCCCTGGGAGAAAAGGTTTCTTTTTACATGGTAAGCATTCAGACTCCATCACTTATGCTGTAGTAGGTGCCCGAGAGCTGGCGCCTGACTCACAGTGACCACATGTGCAATAGGACGAGCTGCTGCCCACGATCAGTTGTGGATCAGAATATTGGAATCCATAAGGTTTTCACTGGATGATTTTTAGGGGTAGATTACCAGGTCTTTCTTCCTACTCTTAAACCTTTTCAGCATCCTAACAACAGACAATTCCCCAAAGCCATGTGGGTGACAGTTATACATAAGATGCACTGAACAGAAAGAGAACTAGGATCTTCTACATAGAAACCAAGAATTCCACCATGGAACCACCAAAGCCCCATTTACATAAAAACAAACAAACAAACAAAATTAGACCCAAATCCTCTCCTCATGAGCAGAGCGGTACTGGATCTACTGAGCATGGAGCAACAGCTTAATGAAGATCACATGGGAGAGGTCAATGCTCCCTGGGGAAAGTAAAGACTTTGTTTTAACTTAGTTGTTCGGTAGATTACGTACGTCTGTATGTTTCTTTCACAATAGCTTTCAAAGGAGTTGACAAGTTATGACGAAATTTAGTTCATGCACAAAGGGAATTAAATACTAGTATACTCATATATCACATGAAACCTTTGAGTCAATGCATCAAATTTCAGTGAATAAAAGCTTTCAAAAAGCTCTCTTCTCTGTAATTTGTGATGACTCTCAGAGCCTTCACTCTCTTACCCTCTTTACCACACTGCAGAGCACAAGATAAATCACCCACTTTGGGCGGATTTAGCCATTTTGCAGTGTCACTCTCCTGCTTCAAAACCCAGCCCGCCTGACTTTGATTGACTGACTGATTGGCAATGGTACACAGTGAACCCACAATTCATGGAACTGCAAAGGCAGGGGTGCTGTTTTTTACAGTACCGAGGGCAGGAAAGGTTATGAAAGGTATATTTGGGGATTCGGAAAGAAATCACCTCTTTCCAGTTAGTCAAGGGAACTACGTAGAAGTTTCCAGGATTCCTAGGAGAGTTTGCAAGGTGGGGAGGTAAAGGTGGCCCAGACGTATAGTTGTTTGAGGTCAAATGTCTGAGGCAGTTGGGAGAGAGATTTGTAGAGCCATCATGAAGGGGAAGCATTCAAGCAGCTCAGGTTGCTAGTGTGCAGTGCTCCAATTTTCCCGTGCCTTGGATCGCTCGGGAGCCTGCATTAGTGAATGTATGATTCAGTAGGTCTGGGCAGCAGCCATGTGTCTTTCTTTCAAATACACTGCAGGTGATGCCCAGGTCGCTGGCCCACGGACTATGCAGTCAGCCCAACCTCGAAAGAATAGACTAAGGCACGTCTTTCCTCTTTTGGCGTGCTTGTTCCATTTGATTTTGCCTTGCTTTGTTGTAAAAATTGCATGCAGATATATCCACACACACAAGTATTTTCAAAAGACAGGACATTTCTTAGGAGATGGCAAACACCACATGAGAGCACAATAGTCTTTAGTTTTATCTCAACCCTAACTTTTAGTGGCTTAGCTCCTCCAAATAATTAACCTCTTTAAACTCTGTTTTCTCTTCTGTGAAGTGGGAATAATACAAACCAAGGTGCAGGACTGGTGACAAAAATGTAATGAGTTACGAGGTCCAAGTTCCCTTTCAGGGACCCTGCACAAAGTATCCCTGGAGAGAGGGAAGCAAGCAGAGTTCAAATGCAGACCTCCTGAAGGAAAGAATGGACAGACGGCTAAAGCGAAGGAGAGGGCAGGGATTCCACCAGGCTCTGCAGTGACCAATGGGCCCGGCAGCCGTGACCTCTGGGACATGAGTCCAGGAGCCTCAGTGTCATTCAGGTTAGTTCTTGTTGTAAACACATTCTTCTCTTCATATGATAGATCAACAGTCTGTAATCAGAAGCTAATGAAAGCTAATAACTGAATAAACAGTTCAATAATGAAGTGCATGTGTGCATAAAAATGTCTCCATCAATACTCTTTAGAAATGTATACCAGTGCCTTCCATTGACCATTTTTAGGAGAGTGTCCAACTATAGTCTCTCTTCAAAAAGCCCTGAGCATAACAGATGTAATCCCCATGGCCCGAGGTCACTTGGCCAAGGAGGTCAAGGACCAACGCCCAAACCTAATCTGGAGTTCTCTCTTCTGTGTCCTGCAGCTTTCTTGTCAAGTTATTAACTGATTGAATCCAACCATTATTTGTGAAATATTTTTCATGAGCAAAGTCCTATGAAAACAGAAGACATGGGTAGATTTTAGAATTTACAGGAAAACTTGCTTGTATCGAATGTTACCTTTTCGTTGTACAGATCAGCGCACTAAAATACAGGAACATGCAGCAATTCGTCTCAGGTTGCCTGTGAGTTCTTGTCTCCAAGAGAAAGCTAATCGTTGATCCTCACTCCATGAAACAGGACTTTATTTTTGTCCCAGATTCCTTGGGGACAAGTTTTAATGACCAATGAATCTGGAACCTGGATGGCGTAAATGGTTAACCTGCTCAGCTGCTAACCAGAATTCTCCAAGCTTGAGTCTCCCCAGTGGTACCTCAGAAGAAAGAATTTGCACAGCATCAGCTGGTGCAGAGAGCACGGTTCTACTGTGACATTAAACGGAGGTGCCATGGGCAAGGACTGGCTTGATGGTAACCGGTTTTAGTAACTTTACAATCCATTTTTCCCCCCACAAGTATGTAAAACCTTGGGGTAACAGTCTCCCAGCTAGCTTTGTCCTCTGTAAATCAAATGTTCTCATGTGGGTCTGTGTCAGCATTTAAGGGTGAGACGTATGGCTCATGTGTCAAAGCCAACCAAGGCTAGTGTCGACGAATTTCACAGGTGAGCAAATCTAAACGGGGGAGAGAGTCCAGCCTGCCATCTTATCAAGAATGAATTAGCCAAAGGCCGGCCACTCTCCATTCTGTTGCTGCTGCTGCTTTAATCAAAGCAGAACAGAACGGATTGCAAATAAAAGGGGGGGAAAAGAAAACATTAAATATGAAAGGCCAACTTGCTTGCCTATATTTTTAGTCCAAGTGACAGTTTTAAAATTACAAAAGTAAAAATTCTTGGCTAAATCGGGGTTTAAATGTGCCATTTATCAAACCAGTATATTTTTATGATTTTTAAAACTACTTGTTTATCATGAAAGGTAAAAATACCAAGTGGTGGTATCATTCTTCATTTCTACTCCCACCCCTGCAGCCCTGCTGTATGGTGGGCTTGGTTCTCCCATGCAGTGAACAGAACCATTGTCAGCACATCCCTGGGAGTGGGATCTTTTCATTCATGCTGCTTAGTGGCCATAGCGGGCGAGGTGGGCGTGGGGCTTATGGACCAGCTCACCTAACACTGTCACAGGAGGTGACATACAGATGCCTGTCTCTAAAAAATGTGTGCAGTGTTGCAGCATAGACACACAAATGAAATATTCTTGTAGTTAGTTTTAACAACAAAAAAATAACAACGAACTACTATCTAGTCGATTCCGATTCATCGTGTCCCTATAGGACAGAGTACCACTGCCCCTGTGGGTTTCCAAGACTGTGAATCTTTATGGGAGTAGAAAGTCTTGTCTTTCTCCTGCAGAGTCTATGAGGGGAATATTGAACTGGTGAGGTTTGGGTTGCTGGCCTAACTTGTAGCCAACTGTGCCACCAGGACTATGTTAATTCACAGTTTAAGCTCTCATGTGCTCTAGGAATCTCCATGCCATCGTGAGTTGCTGAGAGGTTGGTGGTTCAAATCCACCAGCTGCTTCTCCAAGAAAATGAAGGCTCTCGGCTCCCATGAAGCCGACAGTCTCCTCGACTCGGTCAGACAGGGTTACCATGAGTTGTCATCCACTGCATGGCAGTGGTTTTAATGTGCTCTGCTCAGAGCTATCGTTGTTGCCAGATGACAGCACACTTTGAGTTGTGTGATCCCGTGCACACCCTATGCACATATGCTGGTCTTGCTGTTGTTGCTGGTGTTTTACACCCGCTGAACTTGTCATGTTGTCTGGTATTTTAGGTACAACACTCTGCTAAGTAATATGTGTGCATCTATCTCAACAATTGGAGAGTGAAGCAGTAATTGAAGGAAAAAAATATAAGCCCTGCCTCAATAATTGAAAATAAAAGATTATTTTTAAACAAAGTAGACAAATACAGAAAAAGAGAAAATTTTAAAAAGACTTCCAAGCAGTTACTCCTTGTGTTGTACTTGGTAATGCTGTGATTCAGCGTAGAAAGACTTTACAAAGCAAGTTTTATTGTTACCATTTATACGAGGGGGGAGCTTCAAAAAATCCATGGGGAAAAATAGACTAAAAGATGGTAGACGGTTTCCACAAACGTGTAGACGCCCTCTCACATCACCTAAAGAATATGGTCTCTAAGTAACATGTAACTATACCTACCACATGGTATCCTGCCACATACGAGTCTAAGGATTCTAGGTTGCCTGGTACAGGAGGGCCGTGGGGAGGCAGTGGCAGGATGATTTGCCACTCAGGGTGACACCAAGCGGAACAATGCCAGTGAGGCCAACAGATCACTTTTCAGCCTTGGAGAGAATTTTGCTTCACAGAAATAGGGAACATGATCTTTACAGCCATTGCAGGATTTCATAACCACAGGAGATCAGACAACTGAGGCCAGAGAAGTGATACAGACTGGCCTGGCTTTGGAGGCCCAGCCACAAGCAGCAGGGCCCAGTCTAGATTCTAATTCTCTTCCAACCTGCCAAACAATTGGGTATTAAGTCACAGTGTGTGCCCATCTTGACCCTGCTCCCAAAAGGGCCAGAACTCCCTGTCTCTGTCTCCCCTGATCTGCGAGTCAAAGTCCACATAGCGACTCACAGAATGACTCTAATTTGAAGATTTGTAGAATTGTTGTAGACTAAACCAAACTCGCTGCCATCAAATCAAATTGGACTCGTTGGGGCCCTAACAAGACAGGATAGAATTGCCCCCCATGGATTCCTGAGACTGAAACTCTTTACTGGAGTAGAAAGCCTCGTCTTTCTCCTGTGGAGCAGCTGGTAGTTTTGAACTGCTGCCTATGCTGTCCAGAGCCTGACATGTAACCACCTACCCGAGGAGGGTTGCTTTTATAGACAAAGCCAAACTTTCTTGGAAGGTCAAGTTAAGGACCAATCATTGAAAACCTGGAAGTAGTCTCGGGAAGTGGGAGGTACCTTGCAAGTCTGGCTAGACCAGAGGATGTACACTGGTACAGATAGGAACTGAAAATACAGGGAATCCAGGGCAGATGATCCCTACAGGACCAGTGGTGTGAGTAGCGATACTGGGAGGGTAGAGGGAGAATGGTTTGGAAAGAGGGAACCGATTACAAGGAACTATATATGACCTCCTCCCTGGGGGACAGACAATAGAAAAGTGGGTGAAGGGAGACGTCGGACAGGGCAAGACATGACAAAATAACAATTTATAAATTATCAAGGGCTCATGAGGGAAAGGGGAGCTGGGAGGGAGGGGAAAAATGAGGACCTAATGCCGGGGGCTTAAGTGGAGAGAAAATGTTTTGAGAATGATGAGGGCAATGAATGTACAACTGTGCTTTACACAATTGATGTATGGATGAATGGTGACAAGAGTTGTGTGAGCCCCTAATAAAATGAGTTATTTTAAAAAAAGGAGAAGGGGAAAAAGCAGGAAGTGCAAAGGGCACAATAGAACACCTCCTGTAGCCCAGACAGCTCTGTGTGTCTTCTCCGATTGTCATTCAAAAAACTTGGCCAATGTGCCCAAAGAGTGGGGAGCAGACACATGGATTTCAGAGTCACTGAGAGGCACTCTCTTTACAGCTGTGCAATCTATGCATCCAGATATAAGTAGCCGTGGCGGCGGATAGGAAATGGGCTGAAACAACCATCAAGCAGGCCAAAAAGTCTCCAAAAGGATTCTCAGACTTTGGTTCTGCTGTCATCTCCTCTGGACCTTCAGACCCAAGGCCCTGGCTTTCTCCACTGCTGCCCAGCATCAGTTGTCATTGTGTCCATTCCAGAAAGAACAAAACTGCTGGTGGGATTCCTCATGTGGCATGGGCAGGTCAGTGCTTCATAAATGCAGACGACCTCGCTGGGATGGCTGCCTCATTCTCGGCAAAGAGATAAGATACAGTTCTGTAGCCTTCAAATCACGTGCCATGGGGTTGATTCCAGCACCCTCCTATCCTACACACACATACACACACACACACTGCTAATAGGATAGATCATGGGAGTGGGGGGTAGAGCTGGTTGAATGTCTGGGCAGGTGGGTGCCTTTTAAATTCAAAGTATTGATTCAGAGAGAAGGGGGCTTGGTTCTTCAGAAGGTCTGACTTCCAGTTTCTTGCAACCTCTACACCAGTTGCAAGTGAGTTGCCTCACGGTGACCCCAGTGTGTCCGAGTAGACCTCGGTACTGTGGGGTTTCCAGCGTTAGACTTTTCAGAGAAAGATGGTCAGACCTTGCTGTCAAGGTGCCTCCACTGGATACAAACCCCCGGCCTTCGGGTTACGCACTGAGTCCTTCATTCTAAATGGAAGCCAGGGTAACACATTGGCAGTGAGCCCTGTTTGCTCCCTTCCCCTCCACAGAGGCCAAGGAGGTGGTCTGTTTCCATCGTGTCCCCTGATAGCAGCCCCCACCCCCAGCGTCGGAGCACCCTCGGTCTGGGTCTGCGAAGACACTGGCAAGGAGCACAGCGCTTGCTAAAGATAGAGCACCACACAATGGAGTCACAGCTCGCAATCCAAAATTAAAATTTCTATTTTGCTAAAAATGGGCCTCCACCATGTGATTCATTATTAATGAAAGAAAATGCCTGGATTCTGATTTGCTAATTATTTTTTACTCACTTATGGCAAAAAAAAATAATAACATTCAACCCTATAATTTGGTGACCAATTAGTCTTTGATTTACCCTGATGTACTAGGAGGGTTGGCTTTTTTTTATATATTAAAAAAAGGCTTGCAGCTGAAAATTTACATTTAAAAAGTAATTAATGCCAATTCAATGAAGGAATCCTCATTTTCCTAAAGAATCATATTGAACTTCACACCCTTCGCAAAGCTAGCAGGGCTCGTCCATGAGAGGAGAGGTGCTGCTTCCCAGCTCAGCTGGGCAACCTCCAGGCACGACCTTTCCCCAGGTCAACCAGCATCACGCCCAGTCCGCGTTTTAATTCAACTTTTCGACTTTCGTCCTGATAGCTCCGTGCTGCTGATACTCATAAGAGAGCAAGTGGCCATTGAGTTCTCCCCTTTCTTGTGGGAGGTGAGTACCTCTCGGGGGCAGACCAGATCTACGCTGCAGAAACCCCAGGAGAAAGGATAAGGACACTGCTTGTTCCCATGTCAGTTAGATTACCCCATCATGTTTCTTCTCACCCGACTTTCCTGAGACCTCAAATACATCATTTACAGACCCAGCTCTCTAGACTCATCATTTCAGTCCGCATTTCTTTCTGAGAAGGAGAGAGACCCTGCCCCCTCTTTACAGGAAGAGGCGGTGGGGACGGGAGCAGGAAGCTACTTTGCAGTAACCATCCTGAAGTGCATAGAGCTACAATCCATCGGTAGAACCATCGCTGCTGCTACTACGAACTTGGCTGAGCTACATCAGAGAGGATCCACCTGGCAGCCTCTTCTTCCAACAGGACCAAGAAGAAAGTCCATGGTCTCTTTTGAACTGGCTCCTGCTGGCTTTTGTGTTGGCATAAGCAGGAGGGAAATGCACTGTCTTGGCTGTTTCCCTTAAAAGGGAAGCTAAATAGGATCAAGTGTCTCATGTTTCCCTCCTGTCCAGTGCGTGTCATTGACGGGTCAGCTTTCGTTGTGCAAAGGACGACCACAATGTAAAAGGCTCTTCTGCCAGTGCCATTCTCTTGATGCCAGTGGTCGCAACAGGAGGTGAGGGGTGAGAGTCATGGAGTGCGTTCGCCCTTCTGGCTCAGAGAAACCCTGTAGGACAGAGTGGAACTGCTCCCCGGGGTTCGCAAGGCTGCTGTCACTCTTTAGGGCAGTAGACCACCTCATCTCTGTCCCACAGACTGGCTGGTGGGTTTTGAACCACCAGCCTTGTGGTCCAGGGTTTACACAGCAACACCACCAAGGCTCCGTATATTGTCTAACATGTAATATAGAATAAAGCTAAGCTGAAATTGTCGAGCTGTTGTGTGATTTTCCATCAACAGCAAAAGGCTAACCCAAAGAAAAATTTTCACTCATTGTGTCTAACATCCTCCATTTCAGCAAGTTTCCTCACATCTTCCCACCCTGGCTTTCTGAGCAAGGCATGTTTGGGTCCCTATGCCATTTCCAGCTATTGGGCAGCAAAGGTAGCCCAGGCAGGATCTCAAACCTGCCTAACAATCTGCAGGACAATCTAATTCAATCCATTTTATTGAAGAGAAATCTGAAGCGTGAGGAAGGAGCTTGCCCCAGTCATTTAGCTAGTGGGCAGTAAAGCTAATATTCAAACCGGTACAGCCAAACTCCAGGCACCACACTATAGAGAGATGTCGAGGAAGGATTCAGAGATGCAAATGTACATCTGGAATTGGAACGAATGGGTACAATACGAAAGGGTTCCAAACGAGGTCTGTGTATTTAAAAGATCCGAATGCCTGGGCTTTGATCTACAGACACCCGAGAGAAAAGGACCTAGGAGTCCTTTGAGTGTCCACTCAGCGGCTGCTTGCTGGTCCCTGTGGGCATCAAGTCCACACACTGGAAGGGGCAGACTTAGGAGAGTGTGCCGACTCCTCTAGGAACTTGGCAGCAGCCCTCTTCCTTTCCAGCTTTGTCCATCACAGCGGTTCTCACCCTATGGGTCTCGACCCCTTTGGGGGTGGAATGACCCTTTCATAGGGGTCACCCGATAAATAACAGTAGAAAAATTACAGTTATGAAGTAGAAATAAAAATAATGTTATGGTTGGGGGGGTCACCACCACATGAGGAACTGTATGAAAGGGTTGTGGCATTAGGAAGGTTGAGAACCACTGGGCTATCAGCTTATAGCGGATCAAGTATCTAGTAAGGCCCACTTCTTGGCCCAGGTATTCCCTTGCTCCTGTGCCTGCAGTGCCCAAGGTAAGAAGCAATAAGGGCTCCTGACCTCAGATCTGCGGAATCTTGGCAATGGATAAGTTTCCCTGCTTCCAACCAATATCTTTCATATTCCCAACTCATAGGACAGAAGGGACCCACAGGAGCTCTAGGTCCCCAGGAAGCTGCATTTTACAACCGTGGCTTAGTTAGGTCCTATCGAACCAGTACCGATGCGCAGTGACCCGATGCACGATAGAACAACATATTGTAGCATCCTCACAACTGTTGCTATGCATGAGCTCAGCGTTGCAGCCATTGTGTCAACCCATCCCAGTGAGGGCCTTCCTCTTGTTTGGCTGCCCCTCCACTTTACCAAGTGCAATGTCTTTCTCCAGTAATGTGTCCAAAATACCCCAGTCCTTGCTTCTAAGGGGGTGTTCGAGCTGGACTTCTTCCGACACAGACTTGCTGATTCCTCTTGCAGCCACGGTGTACTTGATACTCTCCCCAGTAGCATACTTCTCTAGGCTTCCTGAATCATAGCCTACAGAGTCCTAGGGATCCCAGTCTACGGACATGCTTTTCTTGGCAAGTCCACTCCCTATCAACCTCCCCGTCTGCTCTGAACCCTGGTACCAAAAGGACCCTAGTGGCCTACCAGTGTCCAACTAGTCCTCCTCCCAAGATGATGAGACGTCTTGCATGTGCCCAGGGTATCTAAAACCTTTCCATGTGTGAGCAAACCTTCAGGCCCTCCATGCCATCCATCCAGCTCATACATGTTCAATCACTGCATCTTAAGTCCTCCTTCACAGTGGATAACCCAGGTCCACTGACTGTTGCTTGCTATCAGCCATTGTCCTAAGCTAATCCAAAAGCCCTCTCTAGACGGCTACTGGCTCATTTGCCTCTGCCCAGCACGAACGAGTGGGTCTGTTCTGGATCCAGCTCACCCCTACCACTCTGACTCTGAGTCGCCACCCAAGTTGCCCACAAGGCTTGGCTCCAGGGCTTTCCCAAGGGATGATAGTTCTCATCTGGAATGACTTGGCAAGTTAGCATTTTCAAACGCACCAGCCACTCTGTGGGGGGAAAATGAAGCCATCTGTTCCCTCAAAAATTTACAACCTTGGGGTATGCAGCATCTCCGTGAGGAGGATTGACTTGATGGCAGTGGGTTTGGTTTGGGGCTTATTGTGATAGAGAAGAGAAATGTTTGGCCCGCTCTCTTCAGGTGGTCTATAATAAAATAAATAGCCCCTTGTTGATTGCAGCCATTTAAAACGACCTCATAATAACCAGATCATTTTCACCTGGTATGTTGTGTCTCACACAACATTCTCTTTATTTTCATCTACAGATCATTCAACTTGGGTCAGACAGAACTCACAGACAATGCTCAGGATTACAGGGTTTATCAAGAAGCTAATAGGTGACAATAGAGGTAAGAAATGATCGGAACAGAGATGTGCAGGCAGGACATGATACAAAGTCCCTTCAGGGATCTAATAAATGTCCAAAGGACTTGCCACTCCACGCTAAGCCTCAACCCAAAGGCATATGGCTCAAGTCCCACGCATCCATGAACCTAGCTTCCCAAATGAAGTGGTCAGAGGCCCCCGACTCCAGCACACCTCAGACTGAAGTCATTCAACTCTAGCTCCGTGGGACAGCGTGTTTAGCTCACCCAATGAAGTGCCCAGAGACACCTCATTCCACAAGCCAGCCTTCTGCCCCAAAGCACGCTGCTTTCTGTGCTGTGTGGGCTGAGAAGTCTATCACTCTGCCTCCTGCTCTGGCTGCTGGCGGTGCAGCTGCTCCCCTGCCACAGCTGGCTTCTAGATCCAGGAGGTTCACCGAGCGGGGCTCTCGGGGTCTAGAGGACACACACCACTCTGGCTCTTGCTGGTAGTGAGAGCCCCATCTTGCTTCTCAGAGGGCTCCTTTTATATCCAGCAGGATGCCAATCACAACGAATTCTGTGAACAATTACTCACACATGAAACCTAGCAGTGTCTCCCCCTACCTGCTCACCCAGATCCATGACGGGAAAGATCATTTGGTGGGAGTTATGGAGACTTGAGTCAGAAACGCCACATTAAACAATGTGCTGCCCTTGTCTCTCATAGTAAGCATAGGATGGGTTTCTACTCCAGGTAATGTTTTGGAAATACCCAAGTCATGGACAATTCCTTGACGGCTTTATTTCAGTAACTGACGCCATGTGAAGCCATGAGACCCCGTGGTTTCAGGGTGGAACGCCGTCCCACAGGGTCCTCCTGGCTGTGACCTGCTGCATGCCAATTGCCAGGTATGTCTTGGGCGATGCCTCTGGGTAGGTTCAACTTTTTGGTTAGTCGTTGAGCACTTAAGGGGTCTCCATGCATCCAAATCAAGTCAGTGCAACTGGAACTGGTAAACCCAGAGAGAAATTCAGCCACCAGTGCTCTGGCGTGCAGGTCTAGCAGACTCTGTGCCCCAGGGGGCGATGCCGAAGGAAGGAGCTGGAGGGCATCTTCCCTGCCCCCACAGGGCCCGTGGGGAGGAGCAGCACTGTCTGGACCACACGTGTTGACCAAAGAGAACATGAACTCTGACAATGACCTTTATGCTCTGGTGAGCACATCTTTCACACACCACCACAATCGCCTCAGAGGCAGGAGCCTGGCTGCTTAGGAGCCTGTGTGGTCTGACTTGTAGGTCTGGGGGGGTCCCGGGGTCCCAATAGCCAACTTTCCTAGAATCTAGAGACTTCCCACCCACAGGGCCAGCCTAATGAGTGATACTCAGAATCCTGCTAACTAGATCACTTTATTAATGGCTCAATCTAAATTAATCAGATATTCCAAATTTCTCTTGTTTTTCCAAAGCCTAACTAAGTCTGGTTAGAGCAGACTTCAAAGAATCAGGGTCTCTCTTAATGAGAGCAATAACAATATTCTGCTTTTATGTACTGCCATTCTGACCACTAACTCAAACACTGACTGTGTCCACACAGCAAAGGGAAGAATGGGGCCAAGTAATTGCCGGTAAATATAACCACTATAGAGATTTAACCTCATTCAACCAGGCCAAAGAAATATTTCCCACAACTAGCAATTTAGAATCTGAATTATATTCCTAATGACCTTGGCTCTCAGTGCCTTCCTTGCTTCATTATATCTCAGCACCCCAGATTGATCATGCCAAAGGGCCACAGTGCTTCTCTTTAAAAGCCCCTTTTTGCTACCTCTGTGCCAGCCAAAAGCATATCTCCTGGAGCATCCATCTCTCGAGATACAAACAGAAGGGCTTTGAAACCAGGCTCTCCAGATTGAAGCAATGCCTGGGACGGGGTTCACAAGTCCCCCAGAGGCACCAACAGGGAGCCCAAAGGAAGAAAGGCCTGGTGATCCCCACACTCACTGTTGTCAGGTTGATTCCGATTCATTGTGACCCCGATGAAAAGGCAGCTATTGGACACTGGCACATATGAAGGCAGTATGAGGGAGAATCAACCCAGTGGTGGCTCAACTAGTTTGGGGGGGCTGGATTGGATTTAAGAACAGGAAAGATGGGTGACCCTTCGCTTAAAGTGATAACTGAAGGACACTTAACAGAGGCCTCCGCCAAACTCCTTATTCACCTCGATCCTGGAACTGTGCTGCTAAAGTGTTCACTGCCTTGGCACCTGGAAGGTGTTTCCATCTTCCAGATAGAGAGCATCCGAGCATAAAAGCCTGGGTTTGGGAGTCCAAGGACCTGGATTCATAATGAGATTGTTCTGAGCTCCATTCTTAGCTGTGTGACACTGGCAAGTTGCTTTCCCATGACGAGCCTCCGCGGCTCATCTGCAAATAGGAATAGTCCTGAGTGGTAGCTGACATTAAATGAGATTGCACTTACAAAGCCCTTGGTTAAGTGCCTGGCACCAAATGAGCAATCCATAATTACTTTGGATGGTGATGGCCTCACTGTTATTATTACAAATAATCCAGGGCAAGGTACAGAGGTGAATCCCTTCCCTGTTGACTGCTAGGTAAGGAGATCATAAAGAAAAATAAATACATAAATCCAAGGAGATTTACAGACGTAGCACCCTGGACAGCTGCCTTGCTGATCAGCAAAGGCTCTGGGTCAGAGAAAGAAGAGTAATATTGGCCAATGTTTGCCAGCCCTATGGCTTTGCCTAACACCTGAAGGTTCAGTACTATTTCTGCCCCAAACTAAATGCTGTCAAGTTGATTTCAACATAGGGGGCTCCATGTGCATCAGAGTAGAACTGTTCGCTGCAGGTTCTCAGAGAGTGATTCTTCTGGAAGTAGATCAACTGCCAGGCCTTTCTTCCAAAGTGCCTCTGAGTGGATTCAAAACCTCCGCCATCAGCTTTAGCTCTCAGCTGAGGACATGACACGTGCCCAACACCAGGGACCCCATTTCTGCCCAAGTCAGCTGACTCTCTGCACTCCGATCGTGACCTCCAATGGCAACAGCAACAGCACAAAGGAAGGTCAGAAAATCAGGAAGCAGGAGGAAGTGGCCGCCTATAGGGACCAGGCTCCAGGCACAGCAGAGAAGGCACTGCAGCTGCTGAGCAGTTCGTGGCTGGAGGTGAGAAATCAAAAGCGTGACCTGTACCCCACCTGGACTTCAGCCAGGGATGCTCGTTGGCTGCTAACTGTCTCTCACCAAAACCCAACTCCAGCTCTCTGCTGCCAAGTCCATTCTGACTCATGGTGACCCTCGTGGGTTCCTGAGACTGCAACTTTCCACAGAGGCAGAACACCCCTAGTGGATTGTGGAGACTGTGACTTTCCACAGGAGTGGAAAGCCTCACGTTTATCCCTCAGAGAGGCTGGAGGTTTAGAACTGCTGACCATGCAGCTAGCAGCCCAAACACAGCCACAATACAACCAGAGCCCTTCCAGCCTCTCCCACAAACCAGACAAACGCAGAAAGGAAAATACAGGCAGAGCACAGGTAGATTCCACAGATTTCACCAAATGGCCTGCTCCTCCACTTGTGTTATTTTTTAAAATATGGTATTAATTATTGAGAGGACGTGGTGGCACAGTCCTTATGTACCTAGCTTCTAACTAATTGGCCACCCCAGCCACCCCATCGGACATGGATGTGACAATCTGTTCCTGTAAAGATGTGCAACTCTACTGTGTTCTGTAAAGTCATGATGGGTTGGAATTAACCCAATGGCAACATTTATTAAGAGTCGTGTACTTTAAAAGTATGTGAAAATACTGGAAACATCACATAAAGAGATATTGTAATGGGAGAACATTACAGTCCAGGGTTTAAATGCTTGGATAAAGATAGCATAAAATGCCTAGGACCTAACAAAGGGGCAGTCAAGAAAGGCTCCACTGCAGAAGGGAAGCCACAGCCAACTTCTAAATGACAAGTGTGTGATAGCAAAGGAAGGTAAGAGGTGAGAGTGTCCCAGGCACATGGAGCCTATGTGAGAAGCATCAATAAGAGTTCTTCTGTCTGCGTGAGAAAAACTAAGATGCATGCAAGCACGTAGACCAAGGGGCCACCCAAGCATCAGTTTCCACGACCCTGAGGCCAGAATAACTAGATGGTGCTGGCTACCACTACCAACAGCTCTGAAAAACGTCACATAACAAAGTCTTAGATAGGGAGGGAGAGAAATGCAGAACTAAATCATTTAAAATTAAAGATACCAGCCTTACAGGTCAGAAAGAGACCAGTGGAACTGCCAAGACTCTCAGCCTAACTCACCGTTCAGGTCTGAAAACGAACTCCACCCCACAGCTGTTTTTAGTCAACTAACTGACAAGGGCATCAGGGAAACAACGGACTTTTAACACTGGGGGGTGGGGACTCCTTAGAATAACCAACCATTTGGGAACAAAATGGCAGCATTGGCTCAAGAACACACTTCAGTAGGGTTAGGAAAGAAGGAGACAGGACACACAGGGAGAAGGTGGGCTCAGTGGTGTTTCCTGGTGGGGACTGCAACCAGCGAGATCAAACACCACATGTGTGAATTGTTAAATGTAAAATGGACGAATGGACAATCGGCTCTGTAAACCATCGCGTGATTTTAGCATCACCCAAAGCTTATGCTAAAAAGCTCCTCCCCTTGAGCAGGAGGGCTGAGAAAACAATGAAGACCACATGATGGCGAGACTTGGGAAGCACAAGACAGCTCAGAACGTTATAATTCCCATCTGCAAAGCAGAGGAGGTGAGGTTAGGGGATAGTAGTAAACAGCCACCAAGTCTCAGTAACTTAACAGAACTAAAGGGTCTCTCACTTATCCTCAGTGTCGAGCACGGAGTGACATGGGGGAGGACTCTTCCTCCTCATGATCCCCTAGGGACGCAGGCTGACAATTGTAGTTCTATTTCAGAGCCACGTGGGCAGGAGGAGGTGTATATAGACCGTTAGACCAGGTTCTTAGACCTTTCACCGACATGTGATATGCTGTCACTCCTGTTTCTTTTTTTTTTTGCCTTTGATTTTCTATTTTTTTAAATTGTTTTATTTAGGGCTCATACAACTCTTATCACAATCCATACATACATCAATTGCGTAAAGCGCATTTGTACATTCATTGCCCTCATCAGTCTCAAAACATTTCCTCTTCACTTAAGCCCCCGGCATTAGGTCCTATTTCTTTGATCAAAACGAATCATATGGTTACACCTAACTTTGAGAGGGACCAGAAAGGGTATCAGATGGCAGACCAGACCGTCAGAACTCGACAATGAACTGAACTAATGGCACCTTTGCCCTCTTACTCCTTCCTTGTGGTTAGTTACTGACGAAGACGTCTTTACATTTCACCAGGCGAAGTGCTCTTCTTCAAGCCCGCTCAGAAACTCGCTTCAAGCTTGCAGCACCTCTTGCAAGAGAGGGCCAGCACCGTGTCCATTTTGTCCTCAAAAAAAATGGGGTCCCCCAACGGATGACTGGAAAACGTAACACGCCACACTCCTGCAATGGAAGATGCCTCACCCATGAGAGAAACCGGCCCGATGCATGTTACATGGCGAGTGAACCTCGAGAGCATCGTGCTGAGTGAAAGCAGTCAGTCACAAAAGGACACCTACAGATGGACACGCGGAGATGAAACAGGCACATGTGGAGAAGCCAAAGATGATGAGGGGCAGGGGGCGAATTTGTCCTTAGGGGGCATTTTTTTACTTTAGCGGTGGTGGAATGGTTTGGAAAAAAGATAGCAAAATGATCACACAACTTAAAGAATAAAATGTACGTCATGAAATATTTCATGGAGAAATTGTCCCAATGACATAGATTGTCACCGTCGCGAAAAACAGGGAGGAGAAATGGAGGCGGGAAGGGGTTGAACAGTGTTGGTGCCATTCAGAGGTCGAATCAAACCAAACGCCTTGGCCTTGTCTGTTTCTTTGCTTCAAATCCGTTTCACAACCACCCAAAGGCAGAAGCGAGCAGGGCCGAAGCAGAGCGGATTCCTGCAGAGACCAGCCATGCCCATTTCCCTGGGTCCCAGGACAGAGCAAGACACCTGGTCTCCCAGCCTGCACACGGGCAGATAGTAAGTCCTGGGCTCAACGGCATTAAGGAGCAAGGGTCTTGCATTGCCACCGGCAAAGTTCTGAGTGCTTTGGGAATTACAGCAGCTAGTAAGGCTGATTCTTTGTAGGTTCACAGCTCTGAAAATAATTCAGTGGAATTTCCCTGTCTGCTTGCAATTGCAAAGTTTGTAATGGAAGCATTACCAAGCAGCCCAATATGATTCCCTGAAGTGGAGGCTTTCAGAATGTGAATGTCATAGACTAACTAAGCCAGCTGATTGGAGGATTGAATTATTTTTTTCCCCCTGACAATTCAAGGAGACTCACAGAACATCAATTTCAATGGATTGATTTGGCTGTGATGGGGCTTACAGGATTATTAGGACCAATGCAGCTAATGGACTTCATGCTTCACAAGTTAGGATGAACAGAACACCTGCTGAATCCTTTTTTACTGCTTCAATCGTAGAACTTCTTCCTGGGGAAGCAGGTCCAAATACCAGGTTGGAGGGAAGTGCTCCAACTGATTAGAGAAAGCTGTATGTGCATTGTCAACTGGGCCCCCTTTCTCTCTTGCTAGCGCCAATGTTCACATTCATCATTCTAACATCCATTCCTCCAAAAGAGTAAAAGCTCTCTGCAGTGAGAACTGACTGTGAAAGAAACGGCTGCCTTTCCTGAAGGCTGTGGGCCTAGAAGGTGCACGAGTCCCCACACCTGTGAGTAGGCATTTGAAATATTAGAAAAGAACACAAATGTTCTAGATGGTTGAGCCAGGAACAAATTAGACTGTGGCAGATGTCCCCTCTCCCCTTTGCCTTTTGAAAGATTTCAGCTGGATCCAAGTAAACAGGCCAGTGATTTTCCCTAAATAAAATTGAAACCCAGCAGCTTAAACCTAAACCGAAACGGTTTTCAGAAGTCTCCTTGCACCAAGTAGCCCTGAACTTTGGGTGTGACTTAGAGAGAAAGAAAGAGAGAGAGAGAAAGAGAGAGGCGGGGGGCAGGGAGGGAGGGAGGGAGGGAGAGAGAGAGAGAGAGAGAGAGAAAAGAAAATGTCTGCAGACAGTGGGCTGCACTCTGAAATCTCACGGGTGACCCGGAGCAGTCTTCATTTCCTGCTTTCTTCGGAGGGTGATTGAGCCTTGGGCATTTCTAAAGGCTTGGGCACACAGATAAAGATTATCTCTCTTCCTGCCCATTTCTCCATCCATGCTGAGCTATATATCTGGAGCCCAGGACATATGTGTCCTCGTCTGAGATATTGAATTCTGTGCTCGCCTTAGACATCACTCACTTGCTGCATTTCCTTACCAGGCTTTTTCTTCTTCTTCTTCTTTCCTTCATTCTTTTCTTCCTTTCTTTCTTTTTTTAAAATTCTTCTTTTTGTAGGAGGCTGCTGGGCCATTTTAGAGCAGGAAGATGAAAATGAATCTGCAAATCAGTCTTACTGCAGGGCTGAGAATACTTTTTCTGGAATATTTAAATGAGATAAATGAGGCCGGTCTGAGCAGCAATTCTCTGACATATTGGAGTGCCAAGAGCCATGTGGAGCTGTCAGGCAGAAGAATGACTGCCAGCCTGCCACCCTGCTGCCCTGTTGTCCTGCGACCCTCCAGCACCCTCACATGAATGTGTATTTCCTGCAGGAGGTGAGAGGGGAAGCCAATCCATAATGCTTAGGGCCAAAATCAGCACAGAAACAAGTATTCCCTGACAGGAGACTGCCAGAGTCCCGGGGTGGGGTGAAAAAGGTTTGTGTGCTTGGCTGATAACCTGAAGTTTGGGGTTGACCCAGGGACACTTTAAAACAAAAGACCTGTCCACCTACTTCTGAAACAAAAGCGGCCATTGGAAACCCTCGGGACTACAGTTCTACTTGGAGACACCTGGGACTGTCAGGAGTTGAAATCAATGCCAAGGCTATTCTATATTCGGTGCTGTTTGTGTTGATTTGTTCTGTTTTTGTTTGCTTGTTTTTCCTTTTAAAAAAGTTATTAGGTTTATAATAAGCTAGCTCACAATACCATTAACATCACATGCGAGTAAAATTTTGTCAAAGATCATTTAAAAATGGTCAAGGCAGCAGTACATTGACAAGGAACTGCCGGAAATTCAAGCTCGATTCAGAAGCGGGTGTGTGTGGAACAAGGTCTGGAATCATTGCTAATGTCAGATGGCTTTTGACCGAAAGCAGAGAGTGCCGGGGGTGGGGGGCTGGGGGGACCCACCAGTGTGTTCTTGACTATGCAAAGGCAGCCAACTCGGTGGGTCCTAACAAGTCACGGAGACCGCTGTAAGGAATGGGACAAATCACTGAACAGTGCTGTTTACAACCTAGGCATAGACTGAAGAGACTATTTGAATAGAACCTAGGGAAAGTTTCAGGTTCTACATCCAAAAACGTGCATCAGGATTGTACACTTTCATAATACTTCTTTCATCTGTCTGCTGAGCAAATGATCTGAACAACGGGGCTATGTGGGAAAGAGCACGGCGCTAGGATTGCAGGAAGGTTCATTCACAACCTGTGATATGCAGGTGACATGACTTCGCTTGCTGAGAGTGAAGAGGACTTTGAACATTTCCCTATAAAGACGATAGATCATAGATAATACCTCGACATAAAAATAAAACCCCCACTATCGGGATCGATAAGCAGCATCACGACAAACAAACAAAAAATTGAAATTGCCAGAGTTCATCCTACTTGGATCCACAATCCATGTCATGGAAGCAGCACAAGAAATCAAAGGACATGTTGCATTGGGGTTAATCTGCTGCCAAGGGCCTCTTTAGAGTGATACAGAGAGCACTTTGGAGACTAAGGAGGACCGGACCCAAGTCGTGGGATGCAGGCAAAAGCTGAACAATGAATAAAGAAGATGCCGGGGGAATTGGTGAATTTGAATTACAGTGTTGGTGACGACTCCTGAACACCACGGGCTGCCAGAGAATCAACAAATCCGTCGTGGAAGACACATCGCCAGAACGCTTCTTTGAAGCAAGGACGGCAACGTTTTGTCTTGCGCGCTTTGGGCACGCAGCTGATCCAGAGGGACAAGTCTCGCGACGAGGACAGGAGGCTTGATAAAGCAGAGGGGGCTGAAAAAGAAGAGGACCCTTAACAACCTGGATCGACACTGGCTGTGATGACGGGCGCAAACAGCAATGATTCTGAGAATGGACCAGACAGGGTTTAGTTCCGCTGTGTATACGATCCCTGAGAAGGGATTCTCGGCAGACCTGACAATGACACCACCCCAAAGTTTGAGGCAATGAACTCACACTATGGCAGTGTCTCCCACAAAAGAGGGAAGGTTTGGTGTTTGTCACCAATGGCCCCGCTCGCCAGCAGTGCTGCCCCGAGGGCACGGGCAGGATCCCTCTAAATTGGACTATTGTATTCAAGCTGTCATTTTTCATCTTTGAAAGCAGGTTCCCTTCACGTAATCAGTAACCTTGAAAAGAACTGAACTCTAAAGCGCAGGTCTGCTGAAAGTCCTCCCGGGAGACCGGAGAAGTTGTTGGAAGATCTGAACAGCGGTGCCCACACGCCTCTCCTGGTCTCCTCTCTCTCTCCCTCCTTCTCGGCCGCACTATCTCCTAGCATCTTCGCCTTGAATGTTTCACAAAGTTTAGACAGGTGTAGGTTATCACTCAAACGCGATGACTCAGACTCGGGGAGATTGTTCCTGTAATGGAGTTCTCAATTTATTGGTCAATTTCACCTTGACTCTGTGTCACTGTTCGCTTTCCTGGCCCGTCAGCTTGTATGACATGCTCTAAAAATGTGAGACATTTTCAAATATTTTAAATATCACAGATAATTTTATTCAGCTCATAATCTCCTTCTGGAAAAGATAAATAAAAATATTTTTTTTAAGAGAGAAAGGAAAGGAAAAAAAAACCCAAACACTGCTGCTGCACTTGGGAGTTGTTAAATAGCTAAAATCTGCCACCTTCCGGATTTTGTAGGACATCTGCAACCGTACCTGAGTCTGCTTTTCGGTCGCCAGCCGGGGACTCTTCATCGATGCAGCGACACTGCCATCAAGTGGCCATTCCCTAGACCACTCGCTCAGCAGAAATGCATCTGAGATCAGCACGGTTTGTTCAGGGGGGAAGCAAATATCCATTTCAAGCTCTTGGCCAAAATTCTCATCACCGAAAGAGAAGAAAACTCACACCGGGTGTGGAGTGCTGAACCCAAGAATCAACAAAGGAATGTACAAAATGGAAAGAAATGGATACTCCGATGAATACAGCTTCATACCAATTATGCTTCCCCATCCCCCACGGCCCCTGCAAAGGCAACGACAAAGGAACCAGACCCACGTTAGAACCTCGGTGATCCATTCTCCTGAGAGGAGTGGGAGACATTGAACTATTTCTCAGTCCCACCTTTTTTTTTTTTTAATCTCCTTTGTCTGAGGAATACATTGAAGCATATTGTTTCTCTCATACTCAAGCTCAGCATTGGGATGAAAATAAGATCGATACTTTTGCAATTTTAACCCATCTCTGGGCGCTGCATGCTAAGCCCTTCCTGGAACCGTCCTCCGCGCCTGTGGAGAACCCATTGTGAAGAGTGCTGGTGGGCTGCGCAGCAGATGGTCAATGCATGACATGACCCTGTCTCTTCCCCAAGAATCCACTGATGCTGGGAGCAGAGTGTAACATGGGATGGGCCCCTTCAAGGATGCAATTTCAATGCCTTCTCCTCTCATATAGTGTGAAATCTCCCCAGAGTCCTGCTTTGGTAAGAGGAAGAGGCTTGAGGGACTGATCTACCCCCCCCCCTTTCCGGCCACCGCACCCCACTCCACCCCTCTCCCGGTGTCAGAAACTGGCTGTGCCCTCCAGTATGGGGGTTGTCAGGAAGTCAACAAAATGATTTCAGCCGCTGCTGTAAATCTACTTTGTGTTGTTTAGTTTCACTCTGGTACCAAATTTCAATTCAGAACGTCCAAATCAGTTTAAGGTTTTTACTGGCTGAAAGGAGTGGGAACTGCCTCATGGCCATCCTTCCTCATGTCTTCTTCCCCAGCTGGTCAAGGCACCCCGCTCGCTGGCCTCCCCTCAGCACCTGCTCCTGCCGTAGCCATGACCTGGAAGCTGTTTACTCCCTTGATATCTTTGGATGCTGGCATGTGAACCCTGACGGGCTCATCCTCAGTAGAACTGTAAGGAGCCTTGATGGCACAATGGGTGAGGGGTTGGCTGCTAATTGCAAAGTGGGTGGTTCAAACCCACCAGTTGCTCCTCAGGAGAATAGAGAGGCTGCCTGCTTCTATGATCATGGCCCTGTCTCTGAAACCTGTGTAAGGCCAGGCCCATTCAGAGTGGACTCCAAGGTAGTGCTTTTGAGTGGTGGGTAACTGGTCAACCCCACGAAGGTGGCCACAGAGAAAGCTCTCCTCTCTCCTGGTTGATTTTTGTTTCTGCATTTGTTCAGTTGTCTGTTTTGTGGTGGAGGGTCAAAAGGGTTGGGGTTGAATACAGAATGGAAGTCTATCTGATCACCCAGGCAGGGGTGGAGGGAAGGGGGGAAGGAACGGTGCTTGATGTAAGTCCAGCCTCCAGATGCACAGCATTTTAAAATTTGGAAAAGCCAGTGGCAGAGGCCTGGGCTGGCCCAGCTCCCATGCTGTTTGGGAACCAGAGCAAAGGATTTCAGTAATGCTCCTGATGAAGATATTATTAGCAAGGCCATCTCCAGGCAGATATTGATCCCAGAGAAGCTACAGTTGTGTATTCATTCCTCTCTTTCTCCTTGCTCTCTCCCCACTGCAGGCAGCCTGCCTGAAAGCCGGAGTGGCATCAGTCAGTCATGAAGGGGCATGAAAGACCACCAGCAGATGGGGGTGAGGAGGAGGACGAAGTCACCCCATGGCTGGACGGGCACTCCCTAGGCACTGGCAACATCTTGCTCTCAGGAAGATGAGCGCTGCTGGTTTCTTCCCTGGGCTGAGCCTCGCTTTCCATTCCTTGAGAAAGCCAACAAGGCCTTCTCACCCAATCTCTGCCTCACATCCCCCTTGTTCCAGAGGAAGAAGTCAAGCAGAAGCCAGGGAGATCGTTGGAATGAGCTACATGGTGGGTGCTGGTCTAGCTACTGGATATTAGATACATTTGCTGATGTATCACAGGTTAGGGACTCAATTTGGAGTCACAAATATTTTTGTGGATCAGATATCACAAGGGCAGCCCCTGCTATGGACTAGGCTGATGGCAAGGAGACATTTTAGTGGCTCAGAAGAGGTTCTGAAGGAGTGTCAACATGGTTGAGGGGTACCCATGTTTCATGTTCAACCTTGGATAGGAAAAGAGAAGAAAGGAGATGATAACAACACCGGGAAAGCAACTGAGCCAACGCAGGGATGGCAGGCAGACTGCACAGGTGTGTGGAACTGACAAAGAGGAATACCTGTACAGGTGACAGGTGTTAGGGCTGGAGAAATTGGGTGGTCCTTACCGGTTGGAAATAGAATGTCTTGCCAAGAAATGTGCCAATGGGGAGCTGGCAGAGGTCTTCAACAATGAGATATTTTAGAGATAAACTTGGTTAGGAGAGAGGAGGGAAGTGGGGAAGAAAGAAGCTGGAGGCAAGACACCCAATGCCTAAGAACCAACCGGCAAACTGCCATCCAGTTGATTCCAGCTCATTGTGACTCTGTAGAGTGGATAAAGCTGCGAGGACTGTTTCGATTTCCAGGAGCAAACAGCCTCCCTCACCCTTCTTCCAAAGAGCAGCTGGTTGGTTTGGACCACTGATCTTGTGGTTATTAGCCCACCAACTAGCCCACAGTGCCAACAGGGCTCCTTTCAGAGCACCAGGCAAGGGATTATTTCAATGAGATCCTAGTCTGTTGGAAGAAGATTTGAAATGGAAAGTAAGAGATTTGGGAGAAAAATCTGACCTAGAATTAAGAGGTGAGGGCAAAGGAAAGGGGCAAGATGACTAACCTAAGAAATAGGAGGTGGATAAGATGCTGTGTCTAAAGAGGAAGAGAGAACAGTTGGAGCCGGGGTCTGAATGAATTCGGTTTTAACCGTGTTCTATTCATGGAGACTGTGGGGCATCCAGTGGGCCACTGGAAGGACCACTCTGGAGATCAAGCAAGAAAATGGGAATGCAACTTGGGCCCCACAAGAGCACAAGCTTCATAAGCACTCTAATCTTTGACTGTTTTATTCACTAGCACACTCCAAGCCCCCAAGGGTGCTTGGCACATAGTAGGTGCTCAATAAATAAGTCTTGGACAAATGAGTGGATTTTATTACAGGTAACCTGTGGGGGAGAGCTGAAGATGCTGGGCTAGATGAAGAGCAAGGATATAGATGAAGGTGACATCAAGAAGGCCATCAAGTGAATTTAAAAGTGGTCTTCAAGAAGATTCCTGGGCAGAAAAGAAGAGGTTGGATTGTATCCATGTATTAGTCTAGGTACTTTGGAGAAACAAATCCACAGAGACTCATGTATAAGAGAGTTTTATGTAAAGAAAAGGTGCATCACGAAAACATCCCAACCCAATGCTGCCCAAGCCCGCAAGTCCAACATTAACCCATTAACCCAACACCAGTCCACAAAGTCCTCCACCTCACAAAACAGAGGCAATGGTGCTGACTGCAGGAGGAAAGCTGAGTCAGTGAACGAACAAGCATCTCAGCACTAGCAGGGGTCTCCACACGGCTGCTCAAGCACCCAGGGCTGCATCGGGATAGGTCCATGTAGCTTCTCCTTGGGGATGTCTTGCAGGAAGTCAATCTTGCAAGCTGAAGCAGGGAACTGCTAAGGCAGCTGCACCCGGTGCAACCATCACAAAACAAGAGACCCGAGAACTAGAAAGGCGAGGCTCACCACCAATTTATCCCTCAGTCTTTCAATTAGCCTCACATGTGATTATTGGCCAGGCTGGCACAATTAACTAACTCAACCCATATTCACAGGTTGCTTCAGGTGGACACGGTTGTTTCTGTTGCTGTGAGCTTCTGCAGAGGGGGCCTCTGTCTCATGGCCCCCTCATGCACAGCCACCCCAGGCTGTTGGACAGGTCTCAGAGGAGCTCCTGGACTAAGGCAGACTAGGAAGAAAGGTCTGACCCTCTACTTCTAGATATCAACCCATGAAAATCCTGTGACCACAATGGTCCCCAATCAATCATGGGGGTGACCCAGGTCAGAGCAGTGTCTCTTTCTGTTGTGCGTGAAGTCACCCCAAGTTAGAGATTGACCCAATGTTAGCTAACCACAACGGGGCTCTTAAGATAACTTGTCTGGGGTCTTTCAGTAACCATCTGACTCCAGAATCCATCCTTCCAACACACATTCCCAGATTCTAGGAAATGCGCCATGAAGGCAGCCAACATACTCCTGCCCTCTTGGGGCTCACAGTCTAGGGGGCATGGATGGGCAGCATCAAGCATAAGCAACTGGGATCCTCTCCGATCGTCTTTTCCCATAGCCTTGTTGCACAGCATTGGGACACCCTCCCCAATCCCACAATGACAACACAGAGCCTTGATGGTGAGCACAGCGACCCACCGAGCCAGCAGGTCTGTCGGGTGGGTTCGTGCTGCACCTTCCCTCTAAGCTGGCTGCCGACACTTGAGATGTGTTAGAGAATCATTGCCATGCCGCTGCATGTGCAGTCCTCTTTTATTTTAATCCTATTAGAGAATTTTTTGATGGCAACCTGCTGTTAGAGTACATCTAACTATGTTAAAGCTCCCCAGGCCCTCAGCATGAAAGAACCTTCAGAACACACACTAGGACAGGTCTACCTTGTTAGCATGGAAATGAAAATAAAAAACACTTCCTTGGGGCAAGGGGGAGGATGACAGGTGTTTTAATATCAACACTAGGAGGTGATCTCTCCTTGTCCTCCCCTTCATGTTTGGGTGGTGGTGACGTGGCAGTGAGGATTCTTGTCTGCATTCTAGCCTGGTGCTTGGTGTTGAAGCAGTGATGACTCGTAGTGTCACTTGCAACCCTTTAGCTAAAGGTCATCTCTGTTGCTTTTACGCTCCAGTTGCTTTTTGGTGCCAGGGAATCAGTGGTCAGTGTAACCTGCAGGTTCACTCCTGAGCATCGGGGATGTTTCATTAAGGAAGTGGAGGTGTATATCATTTGAATATGCAGGTGAACATTTCCCTCCACCTGCAATTATGTAAATTGAGAACAGCCCTGGCATGACACCAATAACAGCTTCCTAGAGAATATCAAGTTCTTATTTCTTAAAAACAAAATACATTTGTGGTTGCCTTAAGAGTGTATGCTTGAGTAATGTGTACACTCTAGCAAGCAATAATAACACACCGATCATTCTTCATTGGTAGTAAGCATGAACAACTAACCAAGGCACCTTAGCTGTCTGAGTCTTGATCTGTATATCAAGGAGAATATACGATGAGTGTTACCAAAGAAGATTCATGATTAAATTATATTTGAATGGAAAATCCATAGACAACACCCACTTGCTTGTAGTATGGTGGGGTAGGAGTGGGGAAGGAGGTAATGGAGAAAGAGGTGGAGGTTCTGGTAGGGATGGTAGAAGTGGTGAGGTTGGAGAGAGGTTTTGATGGTGGTAGAGAAGGTGCTGGAGATGGGGATGAAGATAGTGGAGGACGAGGAGGCGGTCAAGCAGGTACTGGATGTGGTGGTGTTAGAGGAGGTGGTGGATACGGAGCAGGTGGTGGTGATGGGGGAGGTGGTTGTGCAGATGATGATACTGATCGTGGTGGAGGGGTTGCAGAGCCAGTGGTGATAGCAATAGACATGATGGTGATGGTGGTGGTAGAGGAGGTAGTGGAGGTGGAGGAGGAGGTAGTGGAGGTGGAGGTGGTAGTGGTGAAGGCGATAATGATGGTGGTGGACATGGTGCAGGAGACAGTCATCAGCCATCTCTCACGTGTTTTCAAAGGGCAATACCTGGGAAACTGTCCTTTAACAATCAGGCTGTGTTGTCATTATAATAATTTTCCTATGGCTTCTTGGCCCCATGGTCCAGTACCAGATGTCTATGCATGTAGGGGAGTTAAGGTAACTGAGACCTCCCAAGTGTGGCTTATGGGTTCTCTTTCACATTAACAACAAATGTTATGCCAAGAAGAGAAACGTAGATTATGTCAAAGGTACTTTGGCCAAACCATGTCAATATGTATATATATGAATGCATTAGATCTTCTCAGATACAGGAGAATTATATACAAGTTTAAAAGTCTAAAAAAATATTAACAACTGAATCCCTCAACCTAGGAAATATTTTTAAATGGCTTGAGTAAGATGGACAGTCCTTTCCCTGTGTCCACAAAGAAGATCATCCAGTTCTGATATGGTAACCCCATGTCAAATAAAAGCACACATCTGCTATCCTGACATGGGGCTGAGGCAATCAGAACAGATCTTGGCTGGAATAGTGCATGCATCATGGACATAAGCCCATTAGTGTCTCTCCTGTCACTGGGAGCTCCTGTTTACTTAGCAACACGGTCTTAATGAGTGGTTTCTATGAAGATCAGAGGTGCTGGGACAGCTGTCAGTGATTCACTATATATCCCCTATTATATAGATAGATAGATAGATAGATAGATAGATAGATAGATAGATAGATAGATAGAGATAGATCCCCTGGTGTGTGTGTGTGTGTGTGTATATGTATATATATATATATACACACACACACAAATTTTGTATATACATATATATATATATATATATATATATATATATATATATCCCCTGTTGTGTGTGTGTATAAGTATATATCCCCTCTTGTATGTATGTATGTGTGTGTATATATATATATATATATATATACCCTGTTGTATATATATATACCCTGTTGTATATATATATCCCCTGTTGTCAAGGAGCTCTGAATGTAATAAGAATAATAAAACATGTCCAAGGGCGTAATCTGCAGTGGAAAGCACAAATGTTCTCAGAGAGGTATGGAGGAATGTGATTGGAAATGAGAGGGAAGCACATGATTTCTTGCTGGGAATCTGGAGGAGGTGCTATTTTAAACGGGGCTTGAAGGATACGGAGAGTGTGGAACTGAGAGAGAGAATCATGAAAAGTCCACTCCAGGGGGAAGAACAGAGGAAGTCACGCGATGGGGCAGAGGTGGGCCCATGGGGGGTGTGCAAGGAGCAGTGCAGGTAGTCTGTGTCACAGAGCCCAGGGTGCCAGGTAAGAAGAGGTGCCACTGGGGAGGGGGATGGAGGTCAGTTCTGGGTGAGCCACAAAGGCCAGGATAAGGAAGCTGGACCTGATTCTGTAGGACTTGGAACGCGGCCAAATACCATTTCAGCAGGCGAGTGCCATGATCAGAGCTTCATCATCAATCAACTCAACAATATCTTAACCTTAACAGATATTGGTGGCAGCCAGCTGGCCCCAGAATGCCAAGCTCAGCTGCATAAGGTCAGGCGCTGGGAGGCAGGAGCCTCTTGCTCCTGAGCCTGGAGGGATAACCGCTTATTCAGGCTGTCAGTCACCAGCATGGGCGAAGCAGGGACTGGCGGTGAACACAACTCCTACTTAGTACTTAGCAGCAGGATTTTGCTCTGCCCCACAGCTGTCATCGGGGACCAGGACAAAGGAAAGGCTTATGAGGATCTGAGAGAAGAGTCCGTGGGCGCTCCTCTCCTTCTGTCTATTTCTGTGAGCCGCCGGTCAATGTTGATTTTTCTGCATGAGATAGAAAAGTAGAGCTCTGTTGATTTTATGTTTTATGGCTGATCGATGGGAGTCAGAGCAAGAGCTTTGAGACCTGCTGAGTGGGAGGCACAGCGCTGTCTCGGAAGGCCTCATTTGTGTTGCATCTTCTACCGGGCAAGGAGAAGGTCAAGGTCAAGTCCAAGTTCAGACTCGGCAGGCTCCAGCCATGTCACTCCTGAGCTGAAGAGGCAACGGCGGGGCATTTCCAGCCAGGTCAAACAAGGAGAGGTGACATTTAAGGGCTTTTGAAGAAACACTGTACTTTTGGCAAAGGGGCCCCAAACTGCACCTGCGTTTCTGCAGGCTCTTCAATTGCTTTTTATATCCTCACAGGCTGTATCTGGAATTGCTGAAAGGTGGGAAAGCTGTGCACCCCTTAGGCTCTCAGAAAGGCAGCAAGAGCAGGGAAAAAAACTGGTGAGGCCCTGAGAGACCTGGCACTCCAGCTAGAGTTAAGCTCTTGGTTCTAAAACCGGGCACACGGCCTCCCAATACTCACCCTCTTGGACTCTAGCATTCTCCTACTCACTAAAAGAGCAAGCAAATATCGAGTGCCTGCTGTGCCAGGTGAAACCCTCCTTCAGCTAAAGAGCACTGGTGGCCCTTGGGTTAGGTGTTGGGCCGCTAACCACAAGGCTGGTAGTACAAACCCACCAGCCGCTCCTCGGCAAAGGAGGTGCTCTGCTCCCCCAAGGCTTTGCAGTCTCTGAACCACCACTAGGGTGCTGTTCTGCTCTCCGCGGTTCAATTGCTTTGAGGCAGCACGGACTCAACAGCAGTTTGAGTTTGGCTTTGGCTTTGGCTTTGGTACTAAATGCTTTCTGTGAATGTTATCCCAAACCCATGACCACAAAATACAATCCAACAAGCAAGCAGTTGCTGCCGAGTCAACTCCAAATCCTGCCCCACCCGCACCCCTGCCCCCATCAGAGGAGAACTGTGCTCTTGCTCAGAAGTAGAACGCCAGACCTCCCTTTCTTCCAAGGCTCCTCTGGGGAGACTCCCACCTCCGAACTCGTGGTTAGTAGTCAAACGGTGTAACCATTTGCACCGCTCAGCACTCAAGGATGCAAACAACCTCTACAGGAGGGATTCTTTTGCGGAATTTCTTGTTTGGCAGAAGAAATTGAAACCCTGACAGGTTACCTAAGTAGCTGGCCCAAGATCACAAGAAAATAAGCAGTAGAGCTCAGACTCTGAGCCATCCTCTGAGAACTCTGTCACACTGCCTCCCTGGCATGGCTTTTCTCATCTGTGATAGGGGGATAACCACGGTAAAACTCAAAACTAGCCTACTGCATACACTCGAGTATAAGCCAATCCAAATATCAGCCAAGAAGCCTAATTTTACCACAAAAACTGCCTCAAAAATGGGCTGAAAAACTCGGCTTATATACAGTGTATACGGTAAGTTGCCGACTGAGCTAAGGGCCTTGTGAACCATGAGAAGCAAAGCAAACACCAGAAGTCGTGACTACCAAAACCTCCCCCCTTGGTTAGGCTACCGTTGGTGATTTACAGGAGTCACTGGTTGCACAAATGGCCAACTGGACCAGCCGCTGACCAGGGGCCTGGCTGTGTCAGTCCACCCCGAGGCTCGGGAGAAGAAAGGCCTGGCAACCCACTGCGGAGAAAATCAGCCGCAGATTTTGACTCCACCTGGTGACAGAGTGATTACCAGTTGAGCTGCTATGCTCAAGGTCTGCCACTGGGAGCCCACCGCGCTCAGAGGGAGAAAGGTGAAGCCCTCTACTGCCGTGGAGAGCTGCCATCTCAGAACCCACTGGGGCAGATCTCCCCTGTCCTGTGGGGCGGCTGTGAGTGGGATGGGCTCATGGCAGGGAGGAGTGGCGTATAAATCTAGTCCGGCACTCGTGGAGTGGCTCTGTAAGTCAGAATGCACTAGAATGCAAGGAGTTGACCACCGAGTTCTGGTGGCATGGCAGGATTAGCATTGTGTCACTGGCCAAACCGTTGTTGGTTTGGAATCCCTTGAGGTGAGGTTGTCTGCCCCCTCACAGATGACACCTTCGGAAGCCCTGTGGAGCAGCCCCACTCTGTTCCTATAGGCCTAGGGCTGCTGGGAGTCAGAAATAACCCCATGCAGTGGGTTTGTACAAAGCCAAACGTATGACATGAACTGCAGGGCTATGATGAAAATTAAGAGTCAGTGAGCCTCCTTCTTATATATATGTTGGACTCCAAACCCTGAGGCCTGTGGTTCAAACCCACCAGTCACTCCAAGGAAGAAAGAGGAGGCTTTCTCGTCTCAGAAATGCTCTTCTAGACCTCTGTGAGTGGGGGCCCTCTGGGTGGCACTGAGTATGTTGCCCTTACACTGAGAGGAGTGGACATGGAGATAGGCAGCCCACTGAGAGGAGTGGGTGTGGAGATGGACAGAGGACTACCCTGGGAGGCACAGGAATTGTTTGGCAAGGCTAAATGCCCTCTGGAGCAGAGGTTCTCAACCTGTGGGTCGCGACCCCTTTGGGGGTCCAGCGACCTTTCACAGGGGTCGTCCAATTCATGACAGTAGCAACATGACAGTGATGAAGTAGCAATGACAATAATGTCATGGTTGGGGGTCCCCACAACATGAGGAACTGTATGAAAGGTCACAGGTGTGAGGAAGGTTGAGAACCACTGCTCTGGAGTCAAAACGAGCTGCTGAGACTCACCCGCTCCATTTGGCAGAGCAGCATGGCTGCCCCAGCACTGTTCTGCTCTCTGGCCTGCCCAGCGCACTCAGACTGACGCTCTGTGCTAGTGTGCTGCTCCCACTCCGTTTGCGGGCAGAGGCCGTACAGTGTGAGCACCTTTAGAAAGACCGTGTCCAGAGGCTGAGATGAGACACTGAGCATCCTATTAGGCAGCAGAGTCCGTAAACAAACAAACACGCTTCATCCAACCCGCAGCCTGATATCCCTGTGGATAAGAACTCATCTGGTGGTGGCCTGGTTTCAAGTGTCAGCTTCCGGACAGCCCTGCGAAGTCGGAAAGGACTGCAAGTGGTTGGCTGCAGCCACGCAGTGGTTAAGGAGCTCTCATCCACACCCACCACTGCTGCTGCGGCTCCTCTAGCCCCCACCCCTAGACAGGCTCCCAGGGTCCCTGCTGCTGTTAAACTGCCATGGCTACAAAGCCACCGGTGCAGCCAAGCGGAGCATCAGCCTCCCGAGAAATGACAGATTTAAAGGAAGAAATACCGTGCACACTTGCTGGAGGCAAGTTATTTTAATATAATGCCGTGATGACAGCTCTCCACATTTAATCATCAGACTCCTGGGTGTGTTTTTTGTTTTTTTTTTGCCACGACATTAGAATTTCTCACAATTTAGGGGTGGGGGTGGAGGGTAGAGAGGGAGAGAGATTTTATTCAACCCAGGCCTGACAGCTGCATGTTTGCAAGAAGTGTCTGTAAATGTCGCCAATTATTTTTAATAAAATGGAAATGAATGTCTACATAAGCCCTCTGGTTGCTAATAACCCTGTCTCCGGCCTCACCCCCTATAAAAGGCAGTGCCTGTGGTCACAATTTCCAGCCAGGCTTGTGCTGCTCCTGGTACCGGCTGGGCTCTCGAAAGCTGTCTCCTCCCTCTCACCCACATTAAACTGTGCCCTTGGTAATGGGGCCTGTGATCAGTAGCTGTCGGCCAGGTCCGTGCATTGGATTCTCTAGCCTGAGTGGGCCGCGGCCGCCTGGCTGACTCCCAAGCATAAGCGCACCCTCATCTCAAGGTTTGGCAGCCATTAAAATGGACATTTGCATAATTCTCTCGTTTGCTAATTCATACAAGGTCCCCGAAGGTAGGCTGGCACTCGTCTCGATCCGGTTCCTTTTTAACGGTCGAGAAGCTGTGAGACAGACATGTTATATCTTAATTGAAGACACGGAACCCTCCGGGACCACAGCCGGGACACACACACACACACACACACACACACACACACACACTCCTCCGCTCATTTCTGCTTTCGCTCAACTTTCCGCTTCTACTGTCTCCAGGCCTCAGGTACGCCGACACAGCTCAGGCTCGGCCCCGCCCGTGCCCGCGTGAACAGAGTGTTGGAGCAGAGCAGCAGGTGAATAACTAACCAGAGCACAATGTGCCCAGGAGCAGAGTCCTTGCACTGTGAGCCAGCGTGCCCAGTAACTTTTGCAAACAAACAAATAAACCTTGAGTCTGCCTGCGGGGCTGGGGAGGGAGTCTTTGGGTGACAATGGACCTGGGCCCTGGAGGCCAGCACGCAGGAAGAGAGCAGGCCCTGCTCAGACAAAGAGAGCCTTCCAAGCAACGGCCAAAGGCAGAAAAGCTCAGGCTAGGTTCACACACGGCGCCTCCTTGGAGAGGAAAGTGTTCAGGCTGCTGACGACAGGGAGCTTCTGGAAACTGGGCTCAGAGAGCGGATGCTTTTGGTGCTGTGTAACTCTTGAGGGGCTAAGACGTGTCCCAAAGCAGGCTGCGATAAGCTCTCCTAAGTCAGCAAGCCTGAGAAAGCACAACCCAAAATAGAAGGCTTCTTATGGGGCAGCACAGAAGACACCCTGAAAATAACTCAGACTTCCCGCCATCGAGCCACGCAGTCACAGTGGCCTCAGAGGACGGGGTAGGACTGACCCTGTGGTTTTCTAAGGCAATAGAGAGCCTCCTCTTTTTCCTGAGGACCAGGCGGTGGTTTCGAGCTCCTGACCTTGAGTTTGGCAGCCCAACCAGTACGCACTCTGCCACCAGAGCTCCTGAGTGGTCCTTTGGTGGCCTGTCAGCATCCAGCCACAGACAAATACAACTGTTAGGTAGGCAGAGGTGTGAATGACACAGCCAAAGAACCCGAGGAAGCAGTCCTGTCCTGTAACCCCTGGGGTCTCCGTGAGTCTGGATCAACTCCAAGGCACAGGGGTTGGGTTTGGGGGCCCGAGGCAGTAACTGGTCACCGGGTGAACTTCTCAGGAGCTTCCATAACAGACCAAGCAGAGTACCTTCCAAAGCATGAAGCAGGACCCCACCCCACCCCAGAGACAAAGGAAACGACGGCTGGTACATGAATAGACATCTGTTTTCCTAAGAGAAACCTACTGGCACTTGGTCTGTCCCAGGACTCCTGTTCAGGAACTCCCTGCCTGCCCCTTCCAGTGCCGTCTGCCATCGCAGCCCTCTCCTGGGGGTCGTGTCTCCCATCTCCCTAGGAGGAGGACTCCTGGCGGAGGGGTCTCTCTCCGAGCACGGGACCATTTTGAATACTCTTCCTCTGTGTCTGGAAGACAAGTACTGACACCACAGGCCCAGGGGAGTGAGAGACCACAGCCAGGAGCTGGCGCCCATGTGCCAGGAGGGCTGCCACCTGCTCCCATCGGATTTGCACCTCATTCTGAAGTGTGACGTGGGCCTTGAGAAGCAGCAGTGCTCTTGATAATAGTAGCACGAGGCCCTGTGCAGATCAGGGGTAGCTTCCTGCGGGTGTGCTGGCAGAGAACGAGTGCTTCTCCTCGGCTCTGCTCACTGGGGGCCCCAAGCAGGGGTGCTGCCGTCCTAAGGAGGATGTCCTGGTGGGACGGACCTGAATCCAACTGACCACGTTTGACCCCCTGCGGTGCTAAAGGGGCCCCTGCCATAGAATGTCTGGGCAAGTCATGCTCTGTCAATGAAAAGTATTGTCCCAAAGAGGGTTCACCTGTATCTGAACCAAGTGTCCGGTTCTGTAGCCACGAAGTCCATGGTGGTTCGAGTTCACGCTGACTCCTGTGGACCCCAGGTGTGTCAGAACAGAAGTGCACCCTTGCTCCCTCTTCGGGGAGTCGACTGCCAGCTCGTGCTCCCCATTAGCTGTTTGCACCACCCAGAAACCCTCGGCACCCGTGTTGTCTTGGCGCATCTCTGATTCCCTGTGTGTGAACTGGGGAGCTGATGAAGCCGAAGAAGAGCCCTAGCCCTTTTACAAGCTGCATACTTCAAAGGCAGGGAAGCATCTTTTCAGGCGACTGTGTTTACTCAACCACAGCTCAGTCAAAGGACCACCAGGCCACCTCCCCGCAGGTGCCAAATGAAACTGTTGAGGGCTATTGAGCACAGTGCAAGTGTTTGGTGCGGCTCCGTGGAACGCTGTTGAGCACAGCTGTCTCGGTGAGTGTGATCTATTAGAGAAGGGCGCCGTGTTCAGTGGTCCTCAGCCTCGCACTTCCGCCTGGGTGGCAGGCTAGGCTGACCTGGGGTGACGAGGATGCCCATTAGCACCAGTGGGAGACGGCTCCCAGACAAGCGCATCCCGAGCTGGACTTAGCAGCTTCGTCCTGTTTGGTTTAATGGATGCATTTACCAATCAGAGGGTCATAAAGAGAGAAGAGCTAAACCCAGTACCACCATGGTGAACCCTGTGGGTCTGTCTGTCTTAGCTACTTAGTGCTGCCATAAAAAAAAAACAACCCCACAAGTCTGTTCATCTTAATGAACAGACGTTAATTTTCCCAGAATTGAGGAGGCTTGAAATCCAAATCAGGGTCATCACACCTGGGCATTTTTGGTCCCTTGGAGATCCTTGACTTGCAGGTCATGATCCTCAAGCGGCACCTGCTTTTCCGTGGATGTCTCTGTGTCAGTTCTGGCTGTTTGACAGTGTCAACGTGATGCGGTTCAGGACTGCACCGGTATGCCTCAGTAATAGAGCCAAAGAAACGTGCTGTTGACAAATCATGAGGCACCTGGAAGGAATCATTCAATCCACAACCCTGTTGAGTGGATCCTTTTCTTGTCTTACACTTCCGAGTGAAACCCATGCACATCCCATTATTGAAGGATCCTTCTGAGCCTATTGTTAGGTGCCATTGAGGCGGCTCTGACTCATAATGATGAACAACATGCAGCAGAACAAAACACCGCAACCCGCAGCTAGGAGGGGGGTGAACAAGTCAACAGTGTGGACTGCAAGCACGTGTGAATCACCACAATAGGACAACAATATGCTAGGGGCCAGCACTGATCCACCCCAACTCTGGAGTAGAGCCCTCCTGGAGAAGGAGAAGGAATGCAGACCTCTGTTACTTCCGATGTCTGCATTGTCTTAATTTACATGGGCTTTGGGCTAAGCTTATCTAAGATCACATCTCTTGTATGGATTAAATATGGAAACATATAGACGGTGGGATAGCACATCCCAGCACCTCAGCATATGTATTTGTTGATCCCTCTGCTCCCCATCTCATTTGCACATCTCCTGAACCGCATTAAGTTTTGAGTCATTTGTGACCATCTGGTGCTACTGATAATTACTTTATAGCTCATGATTAAGATGCAAAAATGAAAGTGATGGTCCAATATGCCTACCTTCTGCCCTCCTGAGAAATGGCATACAGTAAGGACATGCATCACTAAAACACCATAAAAATGTTTAGATAGGAAGGACTTAGCTGACCAGAACCCAACAATGGAATCAAAATAGAATTTTCACTTTGTTGACCTACCAAAAAAACGATAAACAGGGACTGTTAAAAGAAAAAGGGAAAACAATATCTTAAAGGATATTGCATTAACTCTAGATGGAGGCTGGGGAAGATGCTGGCTGGTTTTCAAGAGTGAAGGTAACAGAGGCCAATATAATTATACACACAATCCCGCAGTAATAGGGTTCTGTGAGTAGACACTTGGATAGCCACATAAGCTGAACAGGTGTGAGAGGGAAAGTGGAATGTAACCACGAATGTATAGATGTACCAGAAGCTATCTGTAGGGGTGTATTGACTTAGAAACAAAGGTATGAAAACGTCTTAGACATAAGCAAAGACCTTGAGGGAATGACTCGCTAGGCCTTTGGGGTCAGGACCATGATCTCAGGAACAGGAAGTCAGTTGGTATAACATATTATACTAGGACATTGCTTTGTATCCTAATTTGTTGAGTTGCTTTGATATCTTAAAAGCTCTTGGGCAGCCAAGGTGCAACTCTTGGTCCCTCCCATCCAGAGGAAAGAAGAGTGATGAACATCGAAAGGCACCTGGAAACAATGAGCCCAATGGACGAATGGACCACACAAACACCAGTTTTCACAATCCTGAGACCAGAGCAACCACATGATGCCCAGTTACTACTACAGACTGCTCTGAAAAGGATCACAAGGGAAGAACTTGGATAGAGTGAGAGGAAAATGTGGAACAGGATGCAAAATCATCAAAGAAATCGGGCGCACTGGTTAGACAGAGACTGAGAGGACCTCCAAGACTATGGCCCTTACTTTTTGGATCTGAACCAGAATTCACCAATGAGTTACAGTACTTAACCACTTAAGAACAAAATGACAGGCATTTACCCCAGGACAAAGATCAAAGCGTTAGGGAAGAAGGAGGAGGAACCAGGGCAAACGGGGAGGAAGTAGAATCAGGGATGGAACATGGAGGGGATGACAATGGATGAGTGGAATCACAATACATACCAATTGTTGACTGCGAAACTGTGATCTGCTCTGTAAATCTTCACCTATGTTTTAAAAAGAAGAAGAAGGAGTTACTACTACAGTAAGGAACTCCCTCACTGGATATATTCAAGCAATGGTGAGACAACCAACTGTAAGTGATGTCAGACATTAGGGGATTAATACATAAAGCAAGGGTATGGTGGGATTGGTGATGTTCAAACTGTCTTTAATATCAGAAACTTTTAAAAAAATCATTTTATTGGGGCTCATACAACTCTTATCATAATCCATAAGTACATCAATTGTACAAAGCACAATTGTATATTGTTTGCCCTCATCACTCTCAAAACATTTGCTCTCCACTTAAGCCCTTGGCATCAGCTCCTCATTTTCCTCCTCTCTCCTCGCTCCCCCCTCCATCATGAATCCTTGATAATTTATAAATTATTATTTTGTCATATCTTGCACTGTCCAGCAACTCCATTCACCCACTTTTCTTTTGTCCCTCCCCCAGGGAGAAGGTTATATGTAGA